>NC_141266.1:8360000-8960000 GCF_054856545.1 Hippocampus guttulatus | reverse complement strand
CATAGTAAACAAATGTATCTTCAAGGTACACTCTAGCGGGCTGCACCTGGAAGTTGACCTGTGAAGGACACAACAAGCAAGGTAGTTTTGAGACGAGAAATGGTCGACTTTAGACAAGAGCGAATAAAGCAGGCTACACACACTGATTTTTAACATCTAAAATGATTTTTTTAAATGTGAGAAACCTGGCAAGAGGGGGAAAAAAAGACATTCCTGCTCTTAGAGTTTTGAAAGGCGCTTATGAATAAAATGTTTTATTCATAAAATTATTAGCATTATTATTATTATTATCTGGGAATCGGGCCTTTGAGGATTTCGATCGCAAGGGAGGAACAATTCTTAAAGTTGGTCCGATGGTTGGTATGTGCGTACACTGAATTCCAACTATTCTTGGGGGATAAAGGACCAAGGAGCAAAAATCTGCTTGTAACTGACGGCCACCCAAAATGGTGTGTAGTAACCAAATAGTTGCCACAAGATGGCGGCAAAGCATTTATTTCTAGCTGACAAGGCTATAACCTGACGAACTAAAGCTCCTCTCCCCAGGTCAACAGCGTTGCTTGCCACCAGATGGCATCAAAGAAAGCTTTTGATATTAGACATGGCTTTGGCCTGAGCACAAAAACAGCAAATAGCTATTTTTTCAGCAAATAAAGGATAAATCTCGGAATGGGTGAATTTGCAAATGCCGAACTGTGAATACGCAAGGGTTCACTATACCCTCCCTGCATTAGCACATGACTTCACAAAGTTTTGAAAATTGAATCCAACCTCATCCAGAGTGTATCTGTCCGCAGCCAGGATTAGCCTCAGCTGGAGGAAACAAGAACGCTTAAACTCCTCCAGGAGTTCAGGAGTCTCAGTGGGAATGTCATGGTTACTCCACTGATTCCTGGGCTCGGCCACTCCCCTCTGCTCCTGGCACAGCAGCACGGGGAAGTGGAAGCTTGCACGGTTGTACAGCTGGTTGTCCACTTGTAGGCACAAGCAGTAAACCTCGATCAGTGAGGCGTCACGCATCAGAGTAAAAATGGATTCCGTAGCTGCCCCAGGCTCGAGGGTCACATCGGGGGGCAGCGAGGTGGATGCTGGGGCCAGTCTGACGAAAAGGTTGGTCAGTGTGAGTCTTAGCAGCTCCACTGAACCTGAGGGGCTGGTGATGTCATCAGTCAACACTACGCTGGCCTCACTCAAAAGGAAAGTTAAGGACAGCTTGGTCGACCTGAAAAAAAGGAGTTCATACACAGATTAATTAAAGCATTCAGATTGTTTATAGAGCATAAGAGAAGTGACTTTCCTACTCGCAAAGCATAATAACAAACATCGTCTGAGGTCATTTGCTCACATTAACCTGATATTAATCACATAGATCTCCTGCTATTCAAACTTTAATCATGTTTGGTGTTGATGTAATGGAATAACGCTGTAAGAGCCATGTTCCGAAACACGTCGTCATTTTAACAGGCTTTTATTCCTCCCCCGGGGTGGAAAAGATGGCACTTTGCATGTCGCGTCTAGGAATGATTTCCGCATAGGAACTGCAAATGGAGGCCACCTGGGTCTTTTTGGGTCATATAAATATACTAGTTGAAAGAATAACCTTGGACTAAGCAAGTGTCTGTGCATACATACCTGCTGTGCTGGTTGGTTACAGAATCGACACCGCCCTCTGGTGAAAGAGAAAGAACCAAGGTGCCTCTCTCATATCCCACATCAATGTAGAGACAACCAAAACCTGGCAGGAACACCACCTGAGCAACATTTACAAAAGAAAACAGAGTTAATGGGGAAGTAAACCCGAAAGTTTCCTTTCCAAAAATATGTTCTATGAAGCTCCACTCGTCTAAACACAGCATTCTGATTCATATTGCATTTGTGGATAATATGGCTAAGCTTCAGAAAACAGGTGACCCGTGATTGCTCGTTACCTGAGCCCTGAGGAACTGTGATGTTATTTTCTGTTGACAGAAAGTGGCAAAATGGCCGCCCCCTGACATGGATAAAAACGGGTGAATTTAGCTGTTTCACCCATATTCCACAAACACAATATTAATGACAAAGCCGCATTTAGACTCGCGAAGGCCCATAGAACACAATACTGTTAAGAACGTTTTTGGGTTGACTTCCCCTTTAATAGTACTCATGATCAGCATAAAAGTTAAGAAAATAAACAGATTTTCACCTATGGAAAGAACTATCAGATTCATAGCTACCCCCAACATTCTTTTGACAGATGTGTGCTCAAACATGCATGTGTCAGATTTTAGCCTCCAACGCTCCCAGATCAACATGATCAACTCCTCATGTGACAAGACGAAGAGCCCACTGAACACTTCACTCAGCAGTCATAACAAGCCTGAACTTTGACCCCTAACCCGTACCACAGAGGTCAGATGAGGACCTCACAGTAACAAGAGATGCACGGCCGCAGCCTCAACCCGAACCTGTGGCTGGCTAGACACAACACTAAACATTACATACTTTCCTGGCTACTCTATTCCCTGACCAGCTGATCAGACTGCTCAGACTAACTTCAAAACATTTGAATGGTCATTTAGATCCTCTTCTACTGTATAATTTGAGTGTGTGACCACTTGCACGGTTGAATGATACCCAAATCCAGAACTGTATCAAATAGTCTGCTTTTACAAGGATAATAATGCTAAGTTTTGGATCGACACTCTCCAAGAGGTATGAATTAAATAACGTTTTGATCATTGTGGTTATAGTTTTCAGTGGCGTGGAACTGTACTGTACCATACAGAGTCTGTTGTGTCTAATATTTTGGTTAGATGTGCAAATCTAAACTATTAAGATCTCAGAACAGTTCTAAACTAGAAATGAAAAAAAAAAAGATCAGATTGTTACACTAATCGCTCCCTAACAATGTCAATCAAAACTGAAAGTATTAACCCTTTAACACATATTTCTGTATATGCACGTTATCAGCAGCCTTGCATTCTGTCATCGTTCATCATCATTACCAAGTACCTCGTGACGGTCTAATTTGTTCAGATGAAACCCAAAAAAAAAGAAAAGAAAATTGTAAGAAGAACAAATCCATATATCTAGAATTTGGTAATTTCGTGTGAGGAACATTTTACCTGAGTACCCGGGCAATTGATGTCAATAGGGTCGGTCCAGTCTGTGCTGCCAACATCTGCTGTGGTTTTTAGCAAGAGTGTGGGCAGTGCTTCTCTCTGCCTGCAGTCGGGGAAACTAGAAAAGTGATGGTAGAGCTCATGGTGCACAGAGCTATTTGCAGGAAGAAGACAACAGTACACTTCAGTCCTTGGAGTCTCTGTAAAAGATGATGTTAAAACATTGTAGTCATATCTCTGCAATTCAAAGAGGAGATGAGGGGATGGGAAGAGTCACACAGACTCTTTCCTTCTCACCTTTGACATTCTCCTTAAGCAAAAGTTGGATAGGACATTTGTTGTGGACCAACATGGGAGGGCAAGGATCCTCATTTAGAGTAATGTATGTCACTCCGAGGTGCTCCTGGTACGTCAAGACTATGGCCCTGGAAAATACAAATATAAATAAACAAATCTGTGACAAATATAATCACAGCCTCTTGTAGCCCCACCAAATCGATCATAGAAACATTCGTCGACAGAGCTGCGACAGAAGGAAAACTAGCGAGTCTGATGAAATGGTAAAATTCATGGGAAAATATGGGACACGCTGAGATGGATCCAAACAAGCTCAGGAACTGCAGAGGGAGTTTCCTCCTTCATTCCATTACTGTTGCTTAGCAAGCTACAAACTGCTCAGCTCCTCCTTTCTTTTAGTCCTGTGCCAGCATGCTCTCGTACCCCGCTCTAAATTGACTGTTGCTGCCACAGAGTCTGCGATACAGCGAACCCACCTGCTGATCGGGCCACCCCCAGAGCTTGTTTCACCAGGAACCGACACGCTCTGCCGAAGGAAGTCTGGTCGGATGAGTGCGGGGAGGCTCCATGCTGTAGGCCCATGTCTGGCATCAGGCCTTGATAATGAACTGAAAAGCATGCTTTTCACTGGCAAGGGGAACTCCATTTTTCCCTGATTGCTGGTTTGAAGATGATCCCAGCATGGCAGAGAGCAAGGTTTGCTCGGGGATGACGGCTCAGAGGGAGCCAAGTTGAATGCTGTCGTCGTCTCTGGTACGTCACAGGCCTGTGCAAAGAACAACTTGAACTACATTTGTCTATCATCAAAATCAGTGCAACAGAAGTGACATGGAAAGTCGAGAAACATGGAAAAAAAATCCCCTGAGAACTGGATGAGAATACTGTGCAGGATGTGTGGATGTGTCTGGAGTGGGGCGAGGGGGGCAGATATGGTTGTGTTCAAACCTCATTATCATTTATTTTATCTTTTTCCAACTGCGCTTTGTGTTAATTTGGTAGCTGAGAAGCCTTGGGCTCATTTAAAAGCCACTGATACCTCAAGAGATGAGGAACACGCAATACTGTTCTGTAATGCTTTCAACATTTGCACCCACTTTGTTGTTACACGTAAGGCATTTGTTTTTAGGATTTTAGTAGGTACTTTCGTGGCAACTGGCACACTTTGGGATTGTACTTTAAGGAGATCTGAAAGCTTGTAAAATGACATCACTACATTGTTGGTCTCTTTGGGGACAAGCAGCAGATGAAAGCGAGAAGGGAAACCTGCATCCAATTCTGGATGTTAGTCTAATACCCGTACAAAGTGCCGTTGACTCATGGTGAGAAGAGTGGAAGAAGAGAGAGGGGGAGCAAAATGATCAGATGGAAAATGGCTTGCTGCGTCCTTCTAATCCATTTGTGTGGTCGTGACTGGGTGTGGATGAGTCATGTGCACAGTGTATTTACTGTACGTGCAAAGCTCTAGTCGGACAGGACAGACCTAAAGCAGCGCCATACGCAAACACATTTTGGCCTTGCATGAACTTTGCTCTTACGTCAAAGCATCATATGAATTGAGTCGTCGTCCTCCCCCCGACATCAAATGACTTTCTGTTTTGCTGCCTTCAGTGTGTTGATTTTGTATTTAGAAAATGTAATTTCCCATGTTGAGGTACAGAACCACGTTCAAGCTCATTACCTGGTTGTCACTTGCCAGCCTGTGGTCAGTCAGCAGAGGCCTGTAGTGTATTGTGTAAGGAGTGCTGTTGACAAGGATTGTTCTGTCCTCTATCTGGAGAATCTGGATGCCATGTTTCACCGTGGAAGACACACAGAACTGACATAGCTAAGGATGAAATGACAGAAACAGACAGAAATATTAGCGATGGAATGCTTCATAAATGTAAACATTGATTTGCTTGTTTTTAGTATGGCATTCAATGCAGATATGTTTTGTATTGAGACAGCACTGAACAGCCAGTTCACCTGAATAATCGAACGATAAATGGGGCACCAGGGCTGAACTGTCCTTAAAATGTCAGACCTATTTGACTGAAAATTAATGATCCACCCAATAACAAGGCAGTCCTTTGAGTGGCAGCTGGCTGGCTGACTGACTGACTAACTTAGGTGAGGGTAATAATGGTTTTGATTGTTTGATCAGAATTTGACAATATGTTAATCAGAGGTGAAACTTCCACTTGCATAGAACTGCATTGCAAGGTGATGACAGTCCCTGCATATTGCTTACCCACTTTAACTATAATGTAACACAGTGAATAAACAATTTTTAAAAAAGTCAGGCAGGATTTTGAAGGTATTTTCCCAATTCTTAAGCTGTATATAGCTGTACCTAAGTAAGGGTCTGGTCAATGTATTTTTCCTTCAGCCTTTCAGGTTTATCAATGCATGTTAATTGCCAAAGACTTTCAGCATTGCAAATGATCAGTGACAGACTTTATCAATTCATACATTCATGTTGGTATGATAGCCAGTAATCAGGTCCTTCACCTTCTGTCTCCCAGGGACAGCTCCCAGGGTGATGTTAGCCTCTACATATCCTTCCTCGTCCAAGGTTATCACCTCTGAATCTGTCCCCTCCTTCCATCGAGGTGAGGTTAGATCATGGACGAGTTTCATGGCTGTAGACTTGTGGACAGTGTTTGTTTGAGCCCAGTAGACGCCGATTTGGAAAGCTTCCTATATCAGAGCCACAAATGACAGCTTGAAATGAAAAGACACGGCTGTCCATTTCGACTAAAAAGTGCATACTGCGGATCCCTGTGTACCTTGAAGTTGGGTGGGACTATAACCTTGCCGGCTGGTATCTGGAGCACAATGGTCTCTCCCTCAAAAAGCCAAAGATCCCACTGGGAGTGATTAGCCAACAGGGCCCAAGGCAGCAACTCCACCAGCAAGGTGCTCAGGCCCGATTTCCAGCACGATAACTTTACTTGCATGGGACTATCCCACTGGGCAAGGGGCTCTGGTACTGACCTGTTAGAGGCAGTAGTGGAAGTACAGCATTTCAATTCACTCCAGCCACATCAATTTCATTTTACTACGGCAGCTAATGAGTAGTTAGACATAATTCGATAAATAGAAGCAGACAGTGATCCGGGAAAGACAAGGAACATGTGGGCATTAATATTGTTCCACGTACTAATAAATGGATATGCGTGGTTTCAGCATGAGTGACTGTAAGGGAACCTGTAATACTGGCAACATTAATGGCTTGTTCTCTGCAGTGAGCTTAGCCAGATGACACAAGCGTGCCAATACAGTGCTGAATTGGGTAAGCCGCAGCACCATGACTCTTTGACTTCTCCCCACAGACACAAAAACAATAAGGACAAACACATAAGAGACAAACAACGCTGTGTAATGCAGTTTCGATTAACAAATGTCACTGTCAGTTTAGTTTGTGAACGAAACAATTAACGTCAATACCAAAACTAAAGGGGACAGTTCCCCTGTCCACTTGCTACGTTTTACACTTTTTAAGATGAGCAGTAAGACCGCCCCAAGCAGTCATTCAAGTGGGGTGTGAAGAAACAGACAATTATCACACAGGCCATTACCACGCTGACACGATTAACAACAAATGGTACACCAACAGAGAAAGTTACTATACAAGTTTTGAGATGCAAACAGGTACACAGTAGATGACAAACATGGGAAACACACAATATCAAATCGATGTGAATCGTAAAGAGCCCTGAGAAAAAGCACCAAGTCTTTTCCGCTAAAGTTAGCTCCATACTTCCAGTGTGATTGACCTTTATTTTATACAGTAGTGTCTTTTTTTTTTTTTTTTTTGCATGTGCAGGTTTAATTGATACACTGGCCTTGCAGTGGAGGTCAGCCAAATGTTTGGCTTGTGGATCACTGCAGGGCCCCATGAGGAGAAAGAAAAAAATATTCAAAGAATTACAATGCCATGACATGTTCCAAACGCTGTCCCATTTTCAGCATCAATATTTTTTTCCCTTTGCAATTAATCACTAGATTTCACTGCTTACAATATTGACTACATACGGCAGAGATAATATGAACAATCTTACTGAGATTTGTGCTGTCGTTTGTGTGAACGTACTTTACAGCTGTCGCGACCACTTCCTTTTCGTGACATGCCAACACGCCCATGTAATTAAGAGCCCTTTAAACCATTCAAATGTGTCACTTTGCAAAACACTTGTTACCAATAAACTGGCAAAATGGCATTGCAAAACAACACTGTTTAATCGAATCCCACGCTCGGCGGAAAAAAAATTCCGTTACGGCTTCGCATGTTATCCTTCTGTCATTTATTGTATACTTCCACCGCAACGGGTTTAGTAAGTTGAACTGGCAGTTCAATGGGTTCACTGTAAAATACACTGGTAACTATGAAAAACAACAACACCGGTCTTTGATTATTCTACAATGACTGAGTAAGCTATGTGTCAAGCATGGCGTCCAGTTGTATTCGTAATACACGTACAATGAAATAGATGGATTTTTTTTTCTTAGTAGCGTAGTATTGTGTGTGAGTCAGCAAGATTTGAAGGGCGCTCAGTTCCGCTGCAGGTATTTCGTATTTTGCAAACATCTAAAAATTTGTGGGGTCCAAGTGATCCTCAAATGTCACCAAGTGTAACATGACAACCATTGTTCACCATTCAGAGGTCATTCTATACATATACAGTAAATTTCACCAGTTTTTCAACTGAATATATTTGTCTGATGATAGTGAAGCTGTTGAAGTGTAAAAATAATTCATCAACATTTTTTTTGTATGTATTGTATTGCTGCATAACCAGGCAACTAAGATGTCAACAGGGCATTGAAGAGGGAGATACTAAGTTGGCATACCTGTCAGTGTCTTTGGAGACGTAGGGCCATGATGACTCAGTGAATGCTTTTTGACCATAAAAATCACCAAGGATGCGCTCCAGGTTGTCCTCATCGCCATTCTTGTCCAGTATCTGTTTGATGAGGCTTGTGGAGATGGGCACGGCACAGTGGGAAGTGTCCTTATCCTCACTGAAAATGACGACAAAAGCATAAAATGAGGTCTACGGGTTCTTCTAGCAAGCTGGCACCCACAGTCAGCCGATATGACCTAAACACACAAGAGTTTGCCCATAAAGTGTACACTAAATTCAAACAGAAGGTTCAATGAAAGTTGAAACTGCTCACAGACAAATCTGAACGGAATACATACTGTATTTTCCCACGAATAACACGACTCCCATAAATACACCCTTAAACAGCAGGGGTTTTTTTTCTCTGTACTTGTACACTGTGTATAATACATTACCACGATTTGCAGGTATCCTTTATTATACAGTATATTATAGAGTGAATCACATGAATGAATTAAGATTCAAAACAAACCAATACAATGTAAATGCTTCTTAATCCAAGTTAAAAAAAACTACCATATTTTCCGCACTATCAGGCGCTTCAGAATATAAAGCGAAATCTGTGACAAAGGGCAGTCTTGGCGAAGTCCAACCTTCACTGGAAACGAATCCGACTAACTGTGGGCAATGTGGACCAAAGTGTGTCACAGGTCGTGCATGAATCAAACCTGCCCGTATTAGGGTATTTGATACTCCATACTCCTGGAGCACCCTCCACAAGATCCCCCGGGGTACACAGTCAAACGCATGCTCCAAGTCCACGAAGCACACGTAGACCGGCAGTGATCGTATCGGGTAAAGATGCCTGCCTAATGAATTACGGTTGTTAATGAATTGCATCCATGCTGCTCGAAAAAAGAACTGAAGGGTTAACGTTTTACGAATCTGGGACAAGAACGATGAGAAGGACAAGGTGGTGACAGGAAGGTTTTCATTCAAAACACTTCCTGGGGGGGGTTAAACTTGAAGAGACTTCAGACTGTAAGCCTCGGTTTTCTATTGTGGTTGCCTAGATGACCTGATCAGGACATGGTGGTTATGTTTAAGACCTGTCTGTCTCTCTTGTGTTGCACCCGCAGCACTCTCCATTATAACCCGCAACTATGTGTAATTACAGGAAGGGAAGATGAACCGTTGACCACCGAACACTGAAAATTGAATCCATCCATGAGTTTTACATGCGTGCACATGTGCGTGCGTGCACGCGCAAAGGTACATTCCCACTTGAGGTTTCTGTCGAGTGTATTTGTGAGTCTGGAAAGGGATGAGGCATGGATTGAGTTGGGCTACCAGGGGAAGGAGAATGGAAGCGTGTGGTGAGACCGTTTATTCAGGGGACACTGTAAATGCACGGATCATTATGGTTGCAACTCAGAAGGACAAGACACTGAAACGTTTGTTGAATCTTTTTGAGACTTATCTGCAACAGCGGCAGCTAAATATACCTCGGATAGTCCACTCACTATTACTGTGGTTCTTTTAAGGCAGCTCTAATCAAAACAAACTTGTGACCAGATATCAACTCCAAACCCCCAACAAAACTTTCTCAGGGGAGTCAATTACACTCAATCAGTTGCTACCATAGTTGCTAGCATAAGAATGAACTTCCCTCGGTTCCTTCTCAAAATACGACAGTTTATTCATGCACAGATGACAAATACGGTAGGAGTAGCTACCATACACTGTATACATCTGGTAGTAATTTCCCAAGGGGCCACCCACACTGACGCATAAACACCAATGTTACCGAAAGTCAAAGCAACTGACATTTATACATGCGTGACATGACACACGAGGTACGATGATGATGTTATCCAGCGATGTTATTACATACTATGTTTCCTTCAGGTGAATTACAGATACATGGTCAATTATTTTAGGGCACATGCTGATGCAAATGATATTATATTTCATTCCAGAAGAAACTTCAATGTTAAGCTGTAAACAGTGTCTTACAGGATGTTTTGAGCAAGTGGACAAACACTTAGGCACACGCACGTGCACACACACACACACACACAACCACAGCCACAAAGAAACTCAGTGAGTGTGCCAGACAGTGGTGACCGTCCACGCTGAAGCGATGACGGTCACACCTCACCTGACGCATACTCATACATAACTAACTGGCCTGTTCTACCACAGACAGGTCCTGGATATCCACATCAACACGAGCGGATACTTACTGTCCATCCTATCTTCCACTAAAACACACACAGAGCCAAGGTGGGACCAAAAACCTGCTCTCTGTTAGCGCCTCGATGTAAATTAGGGCCAATTATGGTGAGACCTGACATGTTGGAATTGAGGTTGGGTTTCTGCTGCAAAGCTCACTTCCTGCCCTGAAATGGTGATTGGATCTCCCTGGATTGTGAGCTAATGTTGGCTAACAGAAACTAAAATGGGGGGTGGGGGGGGGGGGGGGGTCTCAAGTGTCTCTCCCAACTGCACTAGATCGAAGCGTATAACGAGCCAGAAAAAGAGTCAGACTGTCCTTTGCAACAACATTTCAATTACGGCTAATGAATGAATGAATAATGACCGTTCACAACACTACTGATCTGCCACAATGACAAGGAACAAGATGAATGTCTCTATCGCCGTGCCTAATATTATGAAGGTTGATGCTGTATGGGTTTTAGCCATTAGTATTTAGAAGTTATACTATTTACCTGGCCTGAAAAGTGAGGTGATGTGTGAGGTCTGCTTCAGTGTTGAACAGGGGCTCCTGGTGGCCTTGTCCGAGAACCAGCTGGCTCTCTCTCAGTCCAAGACTTCGCTTCTCTATGTGGATGATTACTGGGTCTGGCAAGTGGCTCCTCATGACAAACAGTGGACTAAAAACAACCTGAATGAGGAAATCAATATGGAGACAGTACTGTGCATCATTCAAACTATATACTGTATGTATATATACTTTTAATTCAAGGAAAAATCTCCCCGGACAGGTCTGACTGAAACAGATATCAGCCACTTAAGCAGTTGTTTTGAATGTCATAATTCAAGAGGTTTACTGGCATATTCACAGTAAAAAAAATGCTGGTTATGCAATGACTGTCTTACTTTACTTGCTTTCACAAAGTGCTAAGAATAGGATAAAAATAGAAATAGACACAAAACAGCCCCACAACTTTAAGCAATAGAAAACGAGTCTCATGAAGACGCGTTCATGCATTGCGAATTAAAAAACCCCAGCATGTAATATAACTAATACAATACTGATTAGAATCGTGAAGAGAAATGCAAATATCTTTTGTTTTAGGTAGTATGTGCAAAGGTTGCTCACAAAATGTTAACTTTTCATTGTATTGTATTGTATTCTATTACTCTAAAATGATGGCTGCATTTTTTATGCCGCCAGCAATGGACATATAATAATAATAATATTTGACAGCGAGAGCCACAGGCAGGAAAGCCACGACATTAGGTCACTGGTTGCGTGTTTGTGGTTTTGATTATCTGATTGCGCATACAGAAACTGGATTGCGCCTCTGAAAGAAGTTTATAAAAGGCTGAATGACAATACACACACTTTTGGACAATCACATTAAGATATGAGATAGCCACTCAATTTTCCATCACAATGTCGAAAAACAAAACAATTGAAGTAGGAATCTAGGACACTCACCACTCTTTGCTGCATGTGGGAATCCGGCTCAATCGTGATGAGATTACACCAGACAAAGAGCAAAGAACAACCAGAACATGGAACCTGAAAGAAAGCAAAATCTTTTTAGTGGGTCAAACTCTATTCTAGTCTCGAGTGTATTGGACTCAGCAGACATCAGTTATCTAGATTGTCGTACTTCGTTTCTTGGATGAGCAACATATGTGTGTGTCCGTAACCCACACAATCTAAACACTGGGATGCCGACGCACATTTCAAGTAGTGGTTAAGAAATTCAACTTTCATTAGCGGAATCGATAGACAGACCAGGAGTACAAAATGAAACGAAACTTGTTGGAATGAACGGAGTCAAACCATGGGAAAGATCATCAGTGCTTAACAGCCAAAAATTAGACAGTAGAGACTTGGAAAATACAGTATGTGGGACGAAGGATGGAAATGCAACACGAGCAGGTTGCCAGAGGATGAA
The DNA here is from genome assembly GCF_054856545.1 of Hippocampus guttulatus. NCBI lineage: Eukaryota > Metazoa > Chordata > Actinopteri > Syngnathiformes > Syngnathidae > Hippocampus > Hippocampus guttulatus. The sequence goes on along the minus strand of NC_141266.1, from coordinate 8,947,619 downwards.
GCAAAAAAATAAGGGAGTTAAGTACAACATAGTCAAGGTAGTCAGCATGTGGGCAAAAGAGCCAAAAAAAAAAAAAAACAAAGCGCTAAAGCAAACATTCATACTTGACAGTACGGAATGCTGAATGAATATCTGATTTGTACAGAGGCGATAGCAGCAGAGGCTGGCGTGGAGTCAGAGCAGGAAGAGACAAATAAAATATCCAAACAATAGAAAGACAAAGACTACGCTGAGAACAAGTTAACTCAGAATCAGATTGGCAATGTCAGTGAGGCAAAGATCATCTGGTGCTCATTCGGTGGCGTGAAAGTGTCTTTGAAGCATCTGCTCGTGCCCACATATCAGCTAATGTTTCCTGTTTAGAGTGAGTGATGTTATGAGTGAGCATAAACTGTATTTTCGGCCTCTTGACATCTTTGTGTAACAGACTACAAAAATGGAACACATTTTGCTGGGGACGATGACAGTTTGTTCTCAGGCGATGTGCCACAGCGGCCACCCAGAAGCTATTCCCGCAGTTGGTGGTCCAACGCAACAGCAAAAACTGGGCGTAAAGATGAAGATATGATACTGGTGGTTATCTGTTTGCCTGCCTTGCACATTCTTCCATCGTCATGAATGGAGCAGTAAACTAATCAATGCAATTTGATTGTGTTTATAGACGGTATGTACCAGGTAACGGTAGGTGTCGATTTCTGCGCCTGATGGTCCATTCAAAATGTAAGTTTGCTGTAGGGGAATTTGAGACGTTCTTCGAGGCCAAAGGGCTTCTGGTGTGTCTCCAGGCCACGAAAGCTTATGGTGAAGCAGACAAAAGTACCTTTGACGGTACTACCTTAGTTACGAACAATTGTAGAGTCAGGTAAAATGTTTAAATCGGCAGTTACTTGGAACTTGCTTTCAAACAGCCAATTCAGTTAGGGCTGGACTTTGGTGAGGATGAAAAGAAAGAAGACTGGTGGCAACATTTGCTTCAAGATTAAACATGAAAGTACTGGTGTATTTATAGGAACAAAATAGACGGAATATAATGCGACACTCAATTTCACTGGAACTCGGTTCAGACTATCCAAGGGCATGTTTTTTTTTTCTCTTCCCATGTGGCTTTTTTGTGACACCAAGCTCAAAATAAGGACCTGTCTGAATTTATTCAAGAGAAGAATAGTGCAAGACTGAGAAGGGAGATTATTTCACTATTAAAAGCCATATGGTAAAAATGATGGCAAGATTTTGAAAGAACTTTTCTACTTTAAATCGACCTTTTTTGCTACTTGTTTCAAAGTCTGAACTAATCTGAGGTTTAACCTTCAAGGTTCCCTTCTCATGATGACTTTCAAATTCCAGCAGTTAAGCCAGTTTACCTGTACAACAGAGCTGCTGGTGCCCTTGTCCTTCCTCTCGAGCTGCACATCCTGGGACCAGTCATCATCTCCTCGGGCCCTCACACACAACTCTGTCAGTTCTGCATCTTCCAGAATATAGGAAGGCAACTTCGTCCCTGCCTCCAGGCAGTCATAGTGTTCTCTGACGACCGTCTGAGCATCAGGGCCAACATAGTGCTGCACCAACCGCAGCTCAATATCCTCAGTTAGATAGCTGCACATGACCTGCCGTCCACAGATGATCACCTGCAGAGGGAAAAACAGGTGCAAATAATGGCAAGATTGCTGCAGCACAGGTAGACCCTGTGAGGCTGAAAGATCCCAATTTGGATCAGTACCAACTCATACACCTTGATTGATAACCACCTTCTGCGAATCATGTCAAGAATTATACGCAAATAATCAGCTGAAGACATTCTCAAGAGGTGCTCCAGAATCAACCTGCAGCCAAGTTTTTGTTTTTTTTGCCTTTTTTAATCATAATTCTGCTCCCCCCCAAAAATGGAGAGTAAAATGTACCCCCCCGCCCCCACCTTGTGAACCGGTAATACAAAAAATATCTTTCTGACACTTTGTCAACCCATAAAGTAGGAGGGGGGGGGGGGGGGTTCAAACTGGCCTTCCTGTTTGCAGTTTGCACATTCTCCCCGTGCTTGCCTGGGTTTTCTCGGGGTACTCCGGCTTCCTCGCGCATTCCAAAAACATGCGCCCTGCGATTGGCTGGCAAGGTACTTGACTGGTAAAGGGGTACCGTATATACCTCGCCTCTAGCCTTTCATGACCAATCATTTCAAACTTGAATTGACTGTAATCCCTGTGCCAGTGAAAGAGATATAATTTGCCTTTGTGGGGAAAATGATGACACAGTGTAGATTAATCAGGGGTGGTCATTTTTTTAAGGGGCCACAAGATTATTACCATTATTTTTTCGATTTTATGTGGACTTTACAAGGGTCGGTTAGAGTCTGTTAACAGGCACCACATGCCATTTAATACCCTGCTCTGACCTACATAGTGTCTTAAAGAGAAGTGGGGAAACTTCTTTGATACAATTTATGGTGGAGGATTATTGTGAAAAAGAGACTCCCGCTGAGGTTGAGTGTTGTGAGTTGTATTGGAACGGCATTTGAGCCAATGGAAAAAAAATGGATGTAGCCTGCGGGATTATGCTAATTGTCAGCGACTACTCGGTTCTGTCTGGAGGACAAGAGGGAAAGATGTTGGGTCAATGACACTGTCAACATGTGTATGTGTCATCACTACAGTTTGATGACATGTTGCCTTTTTCAAAATCTAGTGATTCTGTTTTATATTTGTGGAAACATGACTGTTCGTGTAAAAATGCAAATACAGATGGTTCCTGGTTTGTGATTGCCTGTGATGTGGACAAAGTGGGCACAGGATATTCCATGTTTCTTCTATTGGTACAAATCAAAAATAAAAAGGTCAACTCAGTAGCACAGACAACCAAGACCAATGATAAAAAATAAACGGCCTCCTTGACACTTAGTGATATTAAGAGTTCTAAATGTAAGGCAAAGGAACAGTACAGTCTGCTATAAAAATAAAAAAGGCCGTTGTTACATATAACATTGCATAGCATTCCCCTGCATTTTGTTTTGTCATTACCATTTCTTGTTCGATTTTGTATTGAAATATGAATGCTATGCTATGCAAATATTTCTAAATCGTAGCTCCGTTCATGTTTCAGATGGTCTCGTTTTAGAAGGTCAGAACAATAGTTGTATGGATGGAGCTGTATTCTTGAAGGGAACCTTTTTCAGACTCTATGCTGCCTATTTAACGTCATTTTACTTGCATTAAAAAGTACATATTGACTACAAACTACATTAACAATGTAGATTTATTTTTAATTGACAGATTGTCTAACCAAATCTTTTTTTTATTTTTAAATACAGGTCATAAATCAAGAGGGGGTGGGGGGGGGGTTATGAACAATAGTCATTTGTCACGTTCTTGTCACTGTATAGGAATCCCGACGTGGACAGTACCTGTTTCTGGACACCATTAAGCTGCACCACCTTGATGATGAGTGAGGCGGTGCGGCCTTTGTACTCAATGGTCCTGAGCAGGGTCCCCACATTGTCCACACTGAAAGCCTCAGACCAGCGCCAGTTACCCCAGCCTTCGATGCAGATGTGGAGCAGCTGCAGCATGGAACAGAGATGAAAACACATGAAAACAAAGACAGAGGCACACTTAACATCAGAGGGTAGTCGCCTAGCTCTTTATTTATTGCTAAGCAAAAGGCACATAAACAACAGGATTCTTTGTTTAAAAGTATTTGGTAGGGGGACAAACACAAAGTTCCTGTTTACTGGTGCAGAACAGGCCTGCTGCTGTATAAAAATCGAAGGAAGCACACACAATAAACCGAGTGGTGGAAAACAGCTGATGTGGAAGCTAATTGTGGCTGCATGCGTGATGGATGCGGACGAGTCTGTTCTGCACACGTCGAAACAGGAGAGGGACAGTTTGGCCCTCAACCATTTCAGCTTCATGCCCGTCACTTCAAGCTGGAGTACACCCGCATGTGTGCATTACTGTAAACACACAGCGGCGGGAGGACAATAAGCAGATGGTGAGCAAATTGACATTGGATAACATTTTCCAACTGTCTTCGATACAATTCCTTGAACCGTGGGTCACAATACGGCAATATTGATGAGGATGTCAACTCAATACTGTGTTTGCAGACTTAACAGCGAGCCCATCAAAACCTCTTTCTATGATTCAGTGATGTTCTTCACTACAGCTGGAAATGCATAGTTGCCTGTCAAAACGGGACGATTCCCTTTGCGAAGGAATCCTTTTTAATACAACGAGATTGTAAAGATGTACCCGAGTGGTTGGTGAGTACACCAACTGTACTGCTTCTGTCACTGTCTGATCAAAGCCATGCATTTTAGCAGGCACTATCAAAAAGTGGTTTACAGGAAAATATTGAATGAAAACACACTTTGTTCGATCACGTTACTATAACATAGGCACTCCTTTTCAAAATCACCTCAGCAAGTCTCTCATCTATTGAAATTGCAATTCCAATGATATTTTCTCTCTGTATTGCATTTATGAATGCAATACAATACATGCTGATTTATATAGCGCTTTCACAACAGCGGCAGCTGTAACAAAGCGCTTAACAAAACAGTTAACATAAAGTAAAATAATAAACACAACATAAAACACGGACAGTCGTGCAGTCCTAAACACTTTTCCGTCACACGCTTTGTTGTTTGAAGCAGTTTGAGATGAAAGAGGAGAGAATCAAAGTGTCCTTTATCCAGTGGATCAGAGACGCCATGCTCAAAATGTGCACACGTAGGCTACAAGTAGACCACTGGTTCTTAACTTTGGTTCGATCGAACCCTAGTGGTTCGGTGAATCAGTCTCAGGGGTTCAGGGGATCTGCCATGGAGGTTAACACATACCCGACTCAACAGGTCAATTATGACATGCCCGCTTAGCCATCACTGGCAGGTTCATTTTGTGCACAATTATAAAACGTATAGTTTATACATATACTACTTGTGTTTACTTTTTTCGGTTTTTAATAATTGCATTTTTCATGTCTTGAATTTGTAAAAAAAATATATATATATATTCACTAATGAAGGGTTCAATGAATGTGCATATATACTGGTTGGGTTCAGTACCTCAAACAAGGTTCAGAACCACTGTAATAGAAGAAGGAGAAACCCCTTATTTGTCTCACAATGGAGAAACTCGCAATTTATAGCAGCAAAAATGATGAAAAAGAGAAAGTAGAAAACAAAAAAGTATTTGCATGCACAAAAACGATAAAAACTGTTTAAAAAACATCACTGTACACACGTGATTTCGGCTGGCTTTCTTTGACAAACTTGTATTTCTAAAATGTTTCATTTCAGACAGTGGAATGATGTGATTTTAGCCAGGAAGCGTCATTTTGCTTGATTTGCAGCATAGCAAAGCACATACTGTATTACCGTAGTTTATCGCTACTGACCAGGTCATTCCTGCACAGCGCACGTGTGTGCTATCAGAAGGTCATTCAGTGACTGCCCACATTTTTATTCTGCGCGTGACATGATGAGAGCTTGTGTCAAATAATGCGGTGTTGTCATGAAGTGATAGTCACAACACAGGAGCCGAATCAAGAAATACACGTGCTAGATCTAAAAGCCTCTCCACCTCTGGAGGCTACGAGGCTGACATTCCACCCGAGTGAACGCTACGTTAGTGTTGCTGCCAACACAACTTGCACTTGCCTCAGTCACAGAACAAGAGGCACAATGCCAGAAAGGTAAAAAGTGGTGGGGACTGACAGAAAACAAAAAGGAAAACACATAGTGGCTGGCTTCAATATACACAAAACCTTGAGTGGTTTTGAACTAGTTTTAAAGATTTACACATTAATGTTCTGAGCTTTTAGGCAATTTCTTTTTTTTCCCCGCGGGTCAGAGAGCATGTGGGAAGCCCTGGTCAAGACCTTCTATGTTTCCCTCCACTGCAATCGCTGCGCAGTGTTTGAAGGCAGATTTTTTTACAACAACATTCTTAATCAAAGCCTGAATTCACTTTATTTGAGACTGTCTCGACTTCCTTTTGGGTGAGTGGAAGTGACATAATTTCTAGGATCGCCTTCCCTGTGGGCTTGATCACAGGGAAAGTGGCAAAGTGGTGTAAACTACCAGGTGGTGGAAGTTATGGTTAAGCCTCGGGGTGGAGAACTACCATATAATCCCCTAAGGCAGCACACGCATTAGAATAAAGTACCTTCAAGTTTGAGCCGCTTTGTAAGCTGCCTGGTATGAAAGGGAAACCTTTTAAGTTGCAGTCAACTTAAAAGCCTGCTTTACATTCTTAGTATTCGTTTCAGTCTTAGTGAGTCGTTGAGAAGGACTGGACTGAACTCAATTACGGTCCAAATTGTTTGGTAGTGCACTTACTGGAAGTCTATGCTGTGCCTCAGCACCATATGTGAGGACTGTTTTGTTATTTCAACACTTTTCTCTCCTTTAACCCCGTCGCCCCTCCCTATTCTCCGTGCACGTTATCACGCTTGTGGCTCAACTTGACCTTCGAGACGGACGTCATAACAGTGTCTCTCCTCAAACTTCAAACGGCGACTACGTCTAAGTCATCGCAGCTCTGACTCGAGCAATGAAAAACAAGAAAACATCACTAACACCAATTGAACACGTAAGACAAGAAGAATGAAAAATACAAAGCTGTTTTGCCTCTCTCTGACTTCTCCAACTTTTGCGACACAGAAAAAAAAAAAAAAAAAAAAAGACAAGCTGCCAGATGTGGTGGCTTTTAGCCCAGGAATTGAGCCAGACCTTGCACTCACTTTTAATAAAAGGAGAATCCTACCAAGGGAGAGCATCATTGTTGTACGATTTTTATTTCTTTATTTTTTTGGTAACATAATGTTAATGTGGACATAGTATTTTGTTGATGTGACAAAAGTTGACACTGTTGGCTAGGAAATTATGCCAACGCAAGAGTAACAATAAGGCCAGTGAGCCAAGAGCATTGCGATTGACAGCTACATGAAAATTTGGGTAGTACAGTCAAGTGTAGTATACAATTCAACCCTGAATTATTTTTACCCTGGCCAAAGTTTGAGGTTCTCAAGGCCCTCTCATGCCCGTTTTCATGGAAAGATGTCAGAGTCATGGGGTGCATAAACGGGGCTGAGCCCCTGAGCTGATCTGAGTGAGTTTGATGCCTTCCTGGAGGGCAACCTCAACAGTAGTTGAGAAGCAGACAAACATCTCTCCAACATCAAGCTCAACCTTTCAGTCCCAAAGCTCAAGTCCTAATGAATGATACGGTGCCTCGTCCAATGAACTCCAGCACTTGTGAACGACTGAGTGGAATCGTTTGCCAAAAGCTAATCTTCACTATTCGAGTTTATTATAAGTTTCCAAAGTTGTATATTGAGTGAGAAATAAATGTGAAAGTCAAATCTCAAACCATTCCTCTTTCGTACAAATCCACAGGGAGATCTTGTGATTATGGTTAAATAATTGGTGGTTAGTTAGCTTCCAGCACATGACTGGACCGCAGCACAATGTATGTGTCACAATGATCTACTGGAGGATTATGAAACAAAATGGTTGAATGTAATCACACAAAGCATGCTCACTCTGCGAGTGTACTCAACGGCATGCTGTCTGCCATCTGGACACTGAATTAGGGTCATGTTTGTCTGAAGTTTCCTGGCTTTGTAACACATGAACAATTCCAACTCATTTGGAGATTAGAATTACAGTCCCTTTGAAAACCAATCTTTTTAGACATTACTCAACAAACAAACAAACAAAAAAAAAATACCCCAACGCATTTTAGAATATTATGACGATGATTGGACTCATCATGAATTTTCGTGAACTACATTTTCGAAAATCTAAAATTAAGTTCTGCTAGACTTTCAGTGGTGTGCACCAATTTTTGCAAAGTGAATTTGTTAGAAAAAAATTAACTTCAGTGTGGACACACTGACAAATAGACACAAGTTACAACCAATGGTTCACAGTTGTCAAATGTTTTGTGGGACAATCCATCCATCCATCCATTTTCCAATCCGCTTATACTCACAAGGGTTGCGAGGGGGGTGCTGGAGCCTATCCCCAGCTGTCTTTGGGCAGTAGGCGGGGGACACCCCGAACCGGTTGCCCGCCAATCGCAGGGCACACAGAGACCAACAATCATTCGCGCTCACACTCACACCTTAGGACAATTTAGAGTCTTCCATTAACCTGCCATACATGTATTTGGGAATGTGGGAGGAAACCGGAGTACCCGGAGAAAACCCACGCAGGCCCGGGGAGAACATGCAAACTCCACACAGGGAGGCCGGAGGTGGGATCGAACCCGGTACCTCGGCACTGTGAGGTCGATGCGGTAACCACTGGACCACCGGGCCGCCTTGTGCGACAATATGTCATAGAAAAAGGAAACTGTGCCCTGCACCCCCTCAAAAAAAAAAAAAAAAAAAACCATGCAAGGGACTTGACGTGGCGACCTCTGATATAACAAGCCAAAAGTCGTAACACCACAGCTATACAACTGGGTGCTTGAATCTACATTTATAAGTCATTTTTTTTCTGCTATAACAAGTTGTTCTTGGAACTAAAAGACAGGCCATGCTTCATGATCATCGAATCTAACTGCTGGAAATGACAAAGATGGGCTCACCATCCAGATCTCAGATTCATGAGCAGGGCTGACTCATTTGTCTCATCAACAATTCATGCCACTGGATGTATTTATTTATCTGATATGCATAAATGCCTTTGTGCTTACACATTGACGTCAATGATTAACACATGATGACCTTTTGATGTTTTTTTTCTTCCAAACCAGATATGGCAGGGTCACAATGATGACACCAAAGTCGACACAGATCCAACTGGGAGCATCTACGGCCTCGTAAGATTGGTACCACATGATACAGATCTTTGTGGTTGCTACGGAAATTATATGCACAAAATAACACGGGACTGACATATTCAGGATTGGCGGTAACTTCTGTGAGGCAAGAGATGAATCAATCAAACAAGCAGATGCTTTCCGAGATCTACGTTATGTCTCGTGTCTGCATGGTATTGTCCTATCTCAGGAGAAAATGATTCATTAAAAGGACCCGTGTAAAAGGTGGAGAGATTTTACTCCGTTAGGACCAAAGCAATGATGAGCAACTTTGTGGTAAACGGTCCCTCCATCCCTTGGTTTACACATGCTCACATAAAACAGAGACGGTGGGTGTCAGCATGAACACAAGAACAGAACAAAAATGAACAATGGGGCGAAATCTATAATCTTACCTCGCAGATTTCACCTTTCGTGGTCCTCATTAACTGTGAAAAATGAGGGATTACAATATTTTCATTTTTTGTTTTGAGGTTTGAGTGATAAAAGTCTGTGCAAGACGAATTTTACCATGCCTTGTCATTTATAGCTATGACGTTTCAGGAGAAAAAAAATCCACCTGTTGCTGAACCTAAACCTTAATTTATAAATATGACTAACATATATTACAATATAACATCATATTATTGCAACATTGTTATCATTATGAAAAGTGTGATGTGCTAGAGAAAAAAAAAGATTCTGAAACAATGCAAACATCATCTAGAAAAGTTTACCTGCATCTCCTTAAACAATGTGAGCATTTGTGTAAAAGATGGGAACATTTCAGTTTTTATTCCAGATATTAATTTGTGAATGTGATTTCAAAAAATGAAGATGGTATTATTTTTATATACTGTGGAGCATGAATGACAGCAATCTAAGTGAGCAAAATGATTGTAACACACCAACTTAAAAATAGATTAAAATGAAAATGTACTCTTCTTTAGCAAGTACCGTAAAATGGATGTGTGAAAAGCTTGTGTGGAGATTGATTTGGCAAGTCCGAAATCTTTGTCTTGTAGCCCTTGATGAACTCTTCAAAATCTTGCAGTGAGGAGTGTTTTTCATCATCATGCTACATGATGAGGGATCTCACAATCAGAGTTCGACTGGTGTCTTTTCTAATAGGAAGACAAAATGTTGCTGCTGCCATCATGCATTACATTATCACTGATTATCAAGCCAAAAATGACATTATCTCCGCTTGTAGGATACGGATCATGAGGAGATCATGGTGAAGGTTAAATTGTTTATATTTAACATTTCTGAAGGTTGTCTCTGCCCTTTTTGGCAAATTCCTTCTCCGTCTATTTTTTTTTCTTTTTTGTTGTTGTTGTTGTAGGAATGAGAGGGGTTTTTATGTGTGTGTGTAGACTTTACTTTTGTTCATTACCTTAATCTTCTGCCCTTTGGAGATTGTTGTTGATGTCACTAAACAGTCTTCGAGACTCTCCTAAAAGCTCTCAGAATGTTTCTGTCATTCGCACCAGATGTTTTCCATGATTTACTTGTTTGACATCTGTTAGTTAGTACACCAGTGGTTGGTTTGGAAATTGTCAACGAGCGTTCGGCGCTTGCCGGGAGCACCCACCATGCGCTCATTGTAAAAAGCAGAGGCGGAACTTGCGTTCATTTCTGTTGCTAATGTGCACATCTCACGTACTCCCGCCGTTGCAAACGAGCCCTCCATCCGTCCATGCAAATGTTTTTAGTCTGTTGTTGTGTTCCAGTGTATAGCGTGGGGAGCCGGGAGTGTGCGCCAGGAATTGTTGTTCCTGCAGACCTTAGCTCAAGCATGGACTGCACTTGTTCCTGCGGTCCCGCATGCCCACAAACCGTTACCTGCTACCCCAATGACCAGTGCTGTCGGACCGTGCTCTTGGTGGGGGCACGCGGTGAACAGGCAGGGTCCAGTCTAAGTCAGATTTGGAGTGTGGCCACTCATCCGGTCCAAGACATGGAACAAATTTATATGGTAGTCTGACAGAGCGACCGCCATGAATGACAAAAACGTTCTGTAGCTAGGCCAGAAATGTCTCAAACTAAATTTACGACTGATTTGGCCCATTAGGCTCATTATGGAATGATATGAATTGATCTATGACTTATTGAGGCCCTGCGCAGCCACACATCTTATCATATGCCAGGGAACAGGAACCGTGGACTACAGTTAAAAAAAAAAAAAGGTAAAAATCTTGTACAAATAAACAAATACAAAAATAATAAAGACAAGACTCTGAGGCCAACAGAATCCAATGAGCTGGACATGGAGAAACCCAAGTTGGCTTTTTTTTTTTTTTGAACCAGTGTACGTAGTCCTCAATTTGCCATCATAAAACAATTTGAGTTGGAAAAATGGTAGCTGGATGGATGATAAATTAATATTCTGAGCAATAAATGCTATTATGGACCAGCAGTGGCTTGCGTTTCCTGATTAAATGACTTTTGAGATCACTTAGCTGGCCTCGCCACCTAACAAATTAGAAGCAGGTTCACAAGAACATGAAAGAATTGGGATGATTGTGCTCTGGAAGAGAAACACAATGTTGAATGGCAGGAGGAGGGGAAAAGACAGCAAATGAAAAGCGAGAGCCAGCATTGTCCTTGCCACGGCAGTCAGGGCTCACCAGTGTAACACGAGGGAACTGTGGGGGCGCTAACATCTGTCTGCAACACTTCTTTCCATGGCTCCCACTTTTTGACAAAACAAGCACGGCAGTACACCATCAAAGGGCAGTCTTGCAAGTCCGTGTGATACTATGGTTGACAGGGAGACAAAGACGTACGTGCTTGACTGAGATAGTTCCGGAGCCTTCTCATTTCACACAAACGTGGCCCCACAGGACACGCACAAACACGGACACATATACGACTATTACGACTACTCCTACTACTACTACTACTAATAATAATATAATGAGAAAATGAATAATACAAAGTACTACTACTAAGAATAATCTACTTCAGTGTGTGCATGTAGAGGTTTAATTGCATCATAATGTATCACAATCCACTGAAATACACTCAAGTTGAGTATTGGGGTGATACAGGACATCGCCAAACAATTACGCACCCTTACAGTGGCAAATTAGCTGACTATTATTATGAGAAGCTAATGATGGTAACAATGTAATTTGTTCTACGACTGCAGCTCTGCTTACTTTTGAATAGTTGCAGTTGCTTCAAAGTGGTTCTTCAGCTCTAGAATTTTGTCCAGTCTAACTGCCAAATTATTGACTGAGGATGGAAGAGCAGGTGGGTGTTGCAGGGTCTCTTTGCACGGGATACGTTACATTACAAACCTCACTGTTATGTTACAGAGGGACGGAAGTGCAAAAACTGAAAAAGGCCCAGGTCTCTTTAAGTTGCAGGAAAATTCAACACAAATTAATACAAATGCTGGTTTATTTATCTACAATTCCAGGTGTAAACTAACTAAATACGTCAAAAAGTGCATCAGGTAGAGGAAAATAATACATACAAAGTATAAGGCTGTCCGGAGGACAACTCTCAATTTTGGGGTTGACAAAATCCATGTCCCTAATCATGGTTGCATTTGGAAACCCACTCGAAAACAAACGCTAACACTTTTTGTAAATAAGCAGCTATACTAAAGCTGTATTTGTCTGTTTAATTTTCACACTTGAAAACAGACCCAACAACGTTCAATCAGTTTTCATTTTCCCCTTATTTCAAATCCACATAGTTTGTTCACGCCACAGTCAACCTGAATGAATCTGTCAAGTATCACCTTCATATGACTCAAGCAATTGTTGACGACATTTAACGCACCGAAAAATAATTTCAATTAATCTGAAAGTGTTTAAAAAGCATTGCGAATTTTTTTTAAAAAAAGTTATGAGTGGAGTAAAAACAAAAGATTTGTGGCTGACATCATGGTCCAATACGATTTCAGGAACTTGTTGGAGGATGGATCTCAATTGCTTAAATCTGGAGTCACAATGCGGCAGAGTCATTAACGGGACTTTTGTCATGTGGAGTTTGACCAGAAATGGTTTTGCTGCCCAGACACAGTTACAGCCCTTTGTTGTAGATTCAAGGCCAGGGACTTGGCAGGGAAGAGCAAATATTTTCATCCTTTCATTTTTAAAATGCTAACAGATTGACATGTTTAAAAAATTACCAAGAGGGGGGAGAAAAAAAAAGATTCTCAAAGTTCAACTCTCATCAACATGATAATTGAATTAATTCCCCATGTCAGAAAAAGAGCACTTCCTGTGGGACAAACTACAGAGGGAGTTGAATTACTTCAACACATAAACATACATATACATACTCGGAGCCATGACAGAACAATGGATCATCTGATACACACCATGGACTTATAATACTGTCCAATCTCACAGTAAATCAGAAAGAGAGAAAAACAATTCTCCTAAGTAAATATTGGGCTGATAGAATTTAGAGTGATGAGAGGGATTAAAGAATACTGAGATAAAACAGTAAAAACGGGGTGGTGATGAAGGAGGCTGACTGTTCTCATTGTAGTTTTCATAAAGTTGAGCTCAGGCGCCAGGGAATGGAAGGAATTGGAGTGTTTTGATGAACGGTTGGACGGTGAACAAAGGGAGTGTTGGGAAAACGCGTATGCAACAATGTACAATCAGTCCTGATATATATTGCTCGGACGTGTTAGATACAAACGTGACACCGTAGTAAGCCAATTCAATACAGTTCCATTTTATTTCTATCGTGCCAAATCATAAGCGTGCACGCAGCATAGACGGGAAACATAGTGTAGTCTTAGGAGTTGAGTTGAATTGAAAGCTCTGCTCCCCTCGTGCCATTGTCCAAAAACAGAGGAGTGTTTTTTGTTGCCGTGAGGATGAAGGTTGGCACTCAGGTGTTGGTGACGAGGAGATGGCGTCCACTAGTTTCCACGTGAAGAAAAAAAACAGGCAGCGATTTGAAGATCTATTATACTTTCACTCGTGGAGACAGGACTTGACCAAGCTTTCGAATTACACGTGGCCATTAATGATGTGGATCTGTGCACGCGGCGCATGCTGCTGACATACTGCCGCCACGTCAATAACCTTGCTAACATTGGAATATATGGTTGCATTTTTTGGGAAGCAATAAATGAGACAATACTTGGGACCAGTCCGCGGGCTACCGGTTGATCGCAATCTACTGGTTGGGGACCCCTGTGATAGCTAATTAAATGTAGCAAGGCCCTTGATACAATTGACTTATTAGATGGCAATATGCATTTAAGGTAGCATCTAATTGGTGAAAGTCAGATGAAAGCATGCAAATCAGTATTAAAACACATCTTTCTGAAACTCTTATTGCACAGGCCATTATGGCAATGACAACATTCTATTTGATATATTGTGCAGCTCCATCTTTTGTTGTATGCCAGAAAATGAGTCCGCTCATGTCTGTTTTTCACACAAATTAAAGTCACTTGTCCCTTTCTATATAACAGGTCATGAATATTTAGGATGAAAGAGTCCACAAAATAAATACCGTAAACCCCATGCCATTTAGTGATAATGTTTCATTGGCGTTTCTCCATTTCTCTCCTGAAAGGAGTCCCCGGCCCCAAAAAGTTTGAGAACCCCTGCTTTTCCTTTACTGACATTAAAGGTGAATGCAACAAGAAGCACAAATAAGCAGAAAGTGAATATGGCCCCAGTGATGACCTGTCACTGCTTCTTCAGGGAGGGCAGACAAAATGTACTTGGGCTCCACAAAATGACGTGCTGGTCAAAATACTTTTGAGACACTGAAAACTGGATTCTCAAGTGGTAAATAAATTAATTTGGAAAAACCTCTCAAATTAACGGTGAAGTTTACACCTTCGTGACTGACTAGTTTCAAACAAATTATTGTGGTGTCCCAAAACAGCAATTTGAAACCTAACCAAATGCAACCAAGTTTTTTTTTTCATATTTGCCCAGTTCACCTTCTAGAACTACGATACTGTCAGAATTGTCCTCATCTTTTTTGAGACAAAAACAAATATATTTCGAGGTAAGGTTCTAACAGAGCAATATTGTTTTGTCTTGTCTATGTGCTGATCATTGTCCACGGTTCAACCCATCTGGAGCTGCCCAGTAAGATCACAGTCTGATTTTTAGGCCAAGTAGCAGCTCCAGTGGAGCCGTTTGTGATGTTACTCAAAGAACCTCCCAACACTCACTTTTCCCACAACGGTTTATAATGTCAGCCTGGGGATGACTGAACTGATGACCACTATTGCTCACGCTCGAACGATTAGATTTTTAGGGAGCAGCAATCACAACAAAGAGTCTTCAAATTCTGATAATTCCTTGTAGGCACTTGAAAGCCCAAAATTCTGGGGGCTTTCTACACCCCTCTCCCCGCTGAACCACAAGAACCACAAGGATTTATTTATTTTTTTATCAGCCAGGCTGCTTCCTGTACTGAGTAGCCAGATATTTCAACTATCCACACCACACGCCAGAGCCCTGAAAAACAACAGGGTGGTGTGTGAGAGGAATCGATGTTAAGTGCTTCTAAATATAAAGTATGTACAGCACGACGCAATGATGAGTTTTTAATGGATGTTGTTAATCAATATATGGCTCATATTCTATGATACAGTATACTGTAAATATACATTGCCTCGGTTGGTAACTGCTGGGGTGTGAAGGTATGCGGGGCTTTACAGCTGAGCACAACTAGACTTCGAGCACTGACAGTCTCCAGATTGCAGGACAGATTTGATCACGTGTAGGTGTGCGTAAGGGTCGGGGAACAGCCGACCTGGAGAACGTGACTGCCTCATTTGTCCTTTTGAATGCAATTTATGGTTATGATTGGTAGAAGAAACGGGTAAAAAAAAAAAAATACAAAAATAAAACACAAGAGCACTGAGAGCGAGTGTGACCTGAGTTAAGCTTCGCGTTTCACTGAGAAAACACTCTGCTGGAGTGTTCCATGGGAGAGAAGTGACAGATATGCAGAGGTATGTCAACATCATTATTGCAAGTGTTGTCTGATTTGACTGCTCGGAGTCAGTAACATTACTCACTTCTATTTTAGATGTTAACACTATACGCTATCCCCGTGAACACAAGCACATACGTAGTTGCTCCGCTCAGTTCAAGGAATTGTCTTCTGCCCTTCTTCTTTACAAGTACATCTATTAGGTGAGAACAGGTGGAAGTACGAGAAATAATGCTGCATTAACACCGTTTCCGCACTTGTCCAAGCCCGACTTGCCTGAATTTCAGGGGTTTGTTTCAAATGGGACAAAGCAGAAAACGACGGAGCATTTAATGCATCACTCGGAATGACATGTATTAAAAAAACAGCATCAATGGAGGAGAATGAGGCTGTCCTGAATTTATTTTTGGGCTTGTGGCTGATGGTCACTCTAAGGAGGCACATTTTAATGGAGAAAAGATTGAGAGCAGCAGGAAAATTGCTACTGGAAAGTGAAGGATGTGCAGAGTCATTTCAGAGCAAAGTAATAGTACAGTGCTACATTGACTTATGCGTTTGAGCTGTTCCTCGACAAAGTTCATAAGTCAACTTTTAAAAATTGTGAATGAGAAACAGGATGCTAGGTGGATGTTGTGGCATTTGCCGCCTTCAACTAGCAGCAGAGTATATGTTTGTGCATGCTCCACCAATCTGACCTCCAACCCCCTCATTACAAAAAAAAAAGGCCAATGGCTTGTAACTCAGGAAACTCACAAGGTGGTGCACTTAAGTCAAGCTACTACCGTACTGAATTTCGTCTTTGTTGTCATTGAGGGTTCTCTGGACCAGTGAGCATTATTCTCTGCCTCTTTGTCTTTCTCTTCCCAGTGGTTTTTTACAACTCTTACAGTTTAT
Source organism: Hippocampus guttulatus (assembly GCF_054856545.1). Taxonomy (NCBI): domain Eukaryota; kingdom Metazoa; phylum Chordata; class Actinopteri; order Syngnathiformes; family Syngnathidae; genus Hippocampus; species Hippocampus guttulatus. The sequence continues at coordinate 8,930,979 of NC_141266.1, read as the reverse complement.
TTGATTAATCCAATTCATTCCTGCCCCAAACTCCCATTGCTCCCCCCCACACACACCCCCACCCATCTCATTTTGTGAGTTCTCAGGGGATTTGGAGATAAATAAAGACTTCAAGAGAAGGGTACTGATAGTTTTACAGCAGAAAATGATTTTGCATGCGCCTGTGGGACATTTCAGCTCGGACGCAGATATCATACCAGAGGCATGAGGAAAGGCTGAAGGCCCCAATTTTCATGCACAGTTAAAAAAAAAAAGACGATGAACAGGAGAGGTGAGAGGATCTATTGTACCTACACGGAAACAAGCTTGGTCAGAAAAAGGGCATGAACAATACTGAATTGAATTGAATACAACTTTATTGTCAAATGTGCTGTATGTGTACATACATACAGCACAGATGAAATTTCTTCCCTCTCAACATAAAACAAAATGATCAGTATGCAGTGATGCCAATAAACTCCAATTTTTTTTCAACAACTTATCTCTGCTACTTTCACCAGTCAGGTAATCACACTCTAGTTACTCATCAAAAATCATCAAAAGTAACTACTTGAAGGTGGCAACAATATTTTCAAGCGCAACACCTTCAGCGGCAAAAGGCACGAGCAGTTCGTCAGCTCCTGTTTGCAGCTGTGGGAAAGAACCGACAAGACTTCATTAAAGAGCACACACATGTGCTCTCAGCCACAGTGACTCAATCACATACACATATTATGCTCTCAACAAAAGTAATAGTTAATAACTAATCAAATATAGGAGAACACCTGATTCCTAACACCGCAGTACTCAATAAAGGCACTCAACATTTAACTGTACATTGTGGAACGCGTGAGAAAGGTAAACCGCTAGTTATAGCTTGGACAGAGGAAGGCATCTTGGGAGACTTCAACTTCACATTCCCATCTGAGGGAGTGAAATCACGTGACAGACAGGGAGATTCAGGTTTTCAAGCTTGAAATTGAGTCTCTACTTTGAGTTTGTGCCAGCTAAAATTGAAAATTTTAACATTTGTTGCACACTCTGTGCTGTCGACTTTTTTTCGTGACCATAAAAAAAATAATAAAAAATACACATTTTAAACACATTTACACCTAAATATAAACAAACTGAAAGCATAACATGTATACAAAATACTTGACATGTTACAGTGTCCGCGTCCTTTAAGAAGCGGGGAACCGGTGCAGTGCCGTATGCTGTCAGCGAGTGCCTTGGTGAGACCTGAGTTAACCGCAGCTTCTGCGGAAGAATGCTTAATCACTGTTTTACTGTTCTCCAGCCAGTCAAACATCTGAAAATGACATTGGCAACTGTGGCTCTTCTACACCACATGCAAGGGCTTTACAGTAAGTGCAATTATATATATATATATATAAAAACCCATAAACAATCGCTTGGGAAAAAAGATGAACCAAAATATAGCGAAGGAAGTTGACAACATAGTTTCTGTTCTAATTGTTAAATGATGTTCCTCCTCAATGTTGCTAGGTTTTCTTCAGCACATTCTGTCATATTATCATTGTTGTTGCATCTCTGCTTGTACCGTAATATAGCTCTAGGTCATCACTAGTAGAAAAGCATTTAAAATGTATTTAAAATGAATTTGTGCATTCAATGTTTTTTTTTGGTCATCTTTTGTTTTGGGTCGTATTAATGTCTTAGCTTCTTCCCCCTTTTGGATTAGAGGGAAGATGTCACGATAAAGCCTTTTAGTTTTTGATGCACCCTGCGCGGTGTTTAGTATCTCCCAGAAATTTCTCTCGTCTGTGTTGCTGTTTTTAAAGAGCACAACTAAACGGCATTACACGATGGGTGTCAAACTAAAATGTCATTTGTAGCGTTCTGGTGGTGATATTAGGGAAATCGGGAAATGAGTCTGCAGTTGGAAGGGAACAAACGAGGCATGCAAAGGTCATGCACTATTAAAATGAATTCATAAATTAAGTCAAAGAATGTAAGATTGTCCTGCACTACACACGTTACTGCGCCGTGTTAACAGAGGAGATGTTCCGAGGGATTAATGGCTCATCGTGTTCACTTGTTTCAGAGACTCTACGAAGCAGCAAGGGATGTACAGCAAAATAACGCAACCAATTAAGACCGTCGGGAAATGATTTGTAAAAGCAACAAAAACAAACCTCCAGGCAGCCATTAAGGAAATACAACTCTTTCTTTTATCAGTTTGATTATTTGTGTAACCCTGAAAAATAATTACGTGCGTGTCCTAAGGCAGATATGCGGTCACACACTTATCGTCAAGCTTAATAAGTTCGCTGATTGTTTTGGCAGACTTGCACTTACTTATTTATCTACTTTCACAAATCATGCTCATCTCGAGAACACATATTTAACAGTCTGTATCACAAACGCATGATAGAATAACATATGACAAAAGCATCTTGGAATCGCATTATTTATCACTGGACAATGTTTCTTCAGAGACATCATGAAGATACAGAGGTCATTTTGACTCACTTCAGACATGAGATGTGATGTTTTGCCGTGCCAATATGCCAGATTGCAAGCTCCCGAGTGGGTGTTTGAAATGATGTAAGAGCACAGCTTAACCATCGTGAATGATGAATACAACCTGACTTACTGTGAGTAATTAGAGCCAAGTCTTTACTCAACGTTGATTTTCTCACACTTGCCGTAGAGTACATGTGTTCGACGAGCCCGCACGTTTATGCTCTGAGCAGCCAAACCCACCCTCCACTCAACCTCAAAACCACAACGGGTTAAATATCATCAATCTTCCTTACCAACACTGTCTGGGCACAGACAGAAAGACGAAAGGAACACTATGTCCACCGCGCAGGACAGTTACACTCTGTTTGGGACGGCATTTACCTTTTTGAGTTTATATTGTCAAAAGCTATAGTACCACATTAACAAATCGACGTCAAACCACAATTTTGACGCCTCCTGTTAAGGGTTCCAACCGCATGAGTGTAAAAGGCGGGCCTGCAGTAACTATGAAATGAGAGGTCAACGGAGAACCATCACTTCTGGAAAGGAATGAGAAGTTGGGAGACGGGGGGACGGAGTTAGCATGTTTGCCTCACGGGTGTCGGGTTCTGAGGTTGAAGCTCATTTCGGGCTTTCCTCGTCCTCGGGTGTGAATGTGAGCGTGAATAGTTGTGTGCCCTATGACTGAGTGGAGAGCAATTCAGGATATTCCCCGCCTCTTGACAGTTGGGAGAGGCTGCAACTCACCCGTGACACAAATGAGAACGAGCGGTATAGAAAATGGACAGATGGTTGGGTGGGTGAATGGATGTGCAAACTCACATTGGTATGAGGTCATACCCCATGGCGGAAACCCAAACCAGAACCCAGAATCAACCTTAGTTGAGGTTGACATAGGCAAAAACCAAACCTAAGATCCTAATTCATTATATTATTAGATTGACAACACGTCGACTGCGCGTGTCACCTGATTTTGCGGTGGAATGCTGCCACATCCATGAGTGAAAATACATCTACATTAATACATATACTGTACATCTATGTAAAAACAGGATTAAAAAAACAACAACAACAACTCTCAATTACGCCAGTGGATATTTTCACCATAGTTGCTGAAGGAAATTTAGTCAAATACCCACACCTTGTCTGGAAATATCTGATATATACCAAGTCATGATGACCAGTTTGCTGTTTATCGCAGTATTAATTCTCTGCACGGCTGTGATGTAAACAACACATTTTTCATGTTTCTTCAGGGGGGCATGCATTATTAACTTAACTTTATAAATGGTGTAGAAGTTGTAAAAACAAGCAAATCCACAGAGCTCTGAGTATCAGGTAATTCCCAGCTTTTGTGTGTTTGCGTTACCTGGGGAGATTTGTGGGATCTCCAGCTGTACTGGTGGCTATGGAGGCTTGCCAGTAGCACATTCTCATCTGTGTCCACCTGGCCAAAGCGCAGAGTCTCATGGGTATCATTACAGATGACATAGTGGCTGTAAAGTAGTTCCTCAGCCTCTGGGTTTCCATTCTGTAAATGAGCAGTACAACGGTGGTTCGAGGTTAGAGTGAAGATTGGATTGATTGATTAATTAGGGAATGTGACAGGAGAAAGCTCTTAGGCTCGCAATCATGAATTGTGCCCAGCTTGCAAGCGCGTTTACAACACCAAGCTAGCAGCGTATGGGTTCTTGATCTTCGGGAAATAAATAAATAAAAGGGACCTTGCCAGGTCAGCTGTGAGTCAGTAGGAGATTGTGATGAGTTCATCTGTGGGAGCAACATAACCCCAACAGGGGAGTAAAACAAATCACAGGCTGACAGCTAACCAGGATACTGCCTGGAATGAACTTGAGAGCCATCCTGGTTTCTCGACTTAACAAATACTTGACTTTCGGACATCCTATTTCCTAAAGGAGTATAAAACAATTGTTTTGGTAACTCAACCAGTTACTCTTAATATATATTTTAACCACTATGGCAAGTATAAAGAGCAGTGCACAAATCTTAGGCCAGCATCTAGGGCTGAATGACTTGAGGAACAGATTCAATTGTGACTTAGCCCGACGAAGCACATTATGTTTAAAAAGGCATTTATTTCATGGTTTGAATCTCTTATCTAACCAGTTTATTTGACGTTTTCATAGTTGCGTTGACGTCTTAGTAAAGATTAAGTACTATTTGTTAAAATAAAATTACCCAAATTCAGCCTTTTATCTCTGTGTACTTATTAAAAAAATCAAAACATACCGATATTGACCAATATGAAATACTTCCATCACGTATTTCATACTTTTCAGTCACATTGCCCAGCTTGAGTAAATTTGAAATTTGTTTTTCATATTTATGTCTCACTCACACACACACACACATTGATTTTCAGAGACCGTGGCCCGAGTGATCTGGCCTAAAATTCATGACATGGTACAAATCGGATACCTTCACATCATATACTTGATGGATTGTGACAGAAAGTGTAAAAAATATCAAGAAGTATCAAGCTATTCAAAAACAAAATATTTCTTGTTAAAAGAGGCAGATACATTGACTGATTCTTCTCTCTGCTTTTTTCCATTCAAATTTGGCATTTTCATATTCAGCTTTGGTCGTCACGTCTGGAATCGCAATTTTGGTCATAAAAATGACAAATTGTTCAGCTCTACGACCATCTCATTTGTTGTTTCAGAAATCCTATAAGGATCATATAGAATTATTTCTGTATGAGTCCTTATTTGGATAGAACAAAAATGTCAGGTAATTGGAAACAGCAACTCTATGACGTGCTCAGGACTGTTTTGATGCATCTAGAAAAAAAGGATTAAACAAAGAGGGCACTTTAGTCGGGAATTGTGAAACTACGTTTCTAACCTGATCTCTATCTATGGATCAATGAGAAAACCAATATGTGTCATGCAGGGATGGATGCCTTGTACTCCTCCGTCCCTTTGATGGAACCAAACAGAGTTTATAGGCAAAATAGCCGTCCTTCCATTATCCAAACCGCTTATGTACAATTTCTAATTTTATTTTGAGCTCCATTCAAAGCATTTCGGCCCAAAGGGGACCTCTCATGGGCACCCCTCCCAGCATCTTATTTACTGCTACCCCAATATTCCAAAGAAATGACAGACTCTCAAATGGCAGAAGGGTTGGTGGTTATAAAGAGGCTGGCAGTAAAAGCTTTGAGTCTGACTGCCAAGCACGTTTAAGGTCCTGAGGTTGTTGAGCCTATTGAAAACGGATGGGAAAGTTTAAACCATTGAAACAGCATTTGATCATGGGCGTCTACGGGAGAGGGAGTGAGGGAAGACGAGAGAGCAAGAGAGAGAGAGAGAGAGAGAGAGAGAGAGAGAGAGTTAAGTAAAAGAGAACTGAGACAGCTGCACTGGTTTCGAATCCACTTCCAGTTTTACAGTGGAACGGTATACGTGCTCCCTATCAAATCTGACACTGCACATTTACAAACTTCCTGGTGCGATCTTGCTAATCCCGCCCTTTGATGGTATCGTCTTTCCACTTAAATTCACACGCTAACATGTTGGGCACGTCACAACGGCTTCCTCCTGTGATTGCAATCGCCTATTTTATATCCTCTGATTTTAAGTGTATCAACATGAGGGAAAAAATAACAACAAAAACACATTTGAAAAGAAAACAAATTATGATACACCTCGTTATATAGAGCAGGATGAAATGACGACAACTGTCATTTTATGCACCAGGAATCAAGCTATTAATTTCACTTATCAACTCAGATGCTATTACTTGAGTATTCAAAGCCCATGCAAGTGGCACAAAGACACATGCTCATAAAATGTCTGGAATACAAATTGCAAATGATACCCACTCCAAATAAGAACTCATAAAATATGAAACCGGAGAGTGAAGCCTGTGAAATGGACATATAGAACTACACCCATCTACATTAGATGAGCTTAAAAAGTCAACAACTCTCAACGCCGCTGCAAAGCATTCTCTGCGCTGCTCTCCTGTACTAGAAACCTCACAGTTCACCTGTTTTCTGGGTTTGGTCACGTGACATTCACAATGCAAACCCAAGGGCACTTTGATGCCAATTTCAGCTGACAGCAGACGGTGGTCGAATGTCAAAATATCAGCACGCTGAGATGGATGAAAATCTTCTTAATTCGTATCCCACCAACACAATTTTAAATAGAATACCACGTTGAGACTGGTGGGGGCACAGACAACATATGACTTCAACTATAATTTTCGACTTTAAACCATATTTAAATGTTTTTTTAGGCTGTGTTTTGTAGCTCTTTAGAAGAGTGACACTCCTGGCATGTTGCATTTGATGGATGTCACAAATAAAGGCACCTAACCTACGGTAGTAGTGCAAGACTTGCTTCAAACAAAGTTGCTTGCAGTCAGCAGATTCTTGCAGCTTGTGATCAGAGAAGAAAAGAGAAGCCCTGAACATTAACATATGCATACTTTTTTGGTTTATTTCTCACTCAAAGCTTGTTTGTTTGATCTGAAATACAATGATGGCATTGAAAGAAAGGGAATGTGGAGTGGCATTCATTTTAAAATGTACACATGCTACAATATGATGTTCCTGCACTTTACAAACCACACATTTTGAAGTGTGCCCTTGAGTTCCTGTGTCAGGTCTCCCAATAGGTTAGGCAGCGTTTTCTTTTCTTTTTATTTTCTTGAACTCTCCCTATCTTGTGTCTGGTTTATTTTTGCTGCGTTCACACTGTCAATATCATTTAACTTATCACAATTTCAATTTGGCTTAATGTCTAAGCATCATACATAATGGCTGTACTCAAATTCACAAAAGATAACTTCTCTGCTATTTATCATGAAGATCTTACAGGGGCCACAGTTACCGATCTCACCAAACCTTTTATTTAGTTGGTCGTGATTTACTTCAAAACAAACTTGATGCCATTGGCTTTTCTTTAACAGCAGTTCTTTGGTTCAGTGCTCATCTTCATAACAAAAACAAATGTTTATTCAAAATAAAGGGATGCCCCAGGGATTAACATTAGGACCACTTCTCCATCTATCTCGATTAACTACGAGCAACATTGAGTTTGTGCTTTTGCCATTTTTTTTAATGCGAACGGAACTGTAACATTTACATCAGATCAGGATCTGCGACAAATTCAAATTGATCTTCAGTCTAAATCATGACAAAGTTGTTGATTACTATTTTTTTTATCCTATGGTATGCTTTTTGGCACCAAGCAAAAACTTAAAACCAGATCTGGCAAGTTTGTTATAACTTGGAATGATGGTACATGTCGACATTAAATTCATCAGCTCAAGTACCTCATTCAAAAGTTAGATTCAGAAATTTTAAATGACATTTAAAATCAATATATAGTAACCAGTATAAACTGTTATATGAAGACTAACTAATGCCCCCAATCACAGATTGGGGTGATTCCTTATTTGTTTGTTTTTAATAAACAGCTTCTACTCTGCAGATTTATCATTGATTGTCCTTTTTTCAGAAATCACTGTCCAACTTACGATGCGCTTTTTGCCTCTGGATTTGTGTGACATTCTACAGATGGCTGTATTTTATGTACATGTAGTGTATATGCAATTGGGTCTGGTCTTGTGTTCCCTCAGCTTGGCTTTTACTTTTAGATAATTGTTATGTATGATGGGACCTCCTTGAAACCACGATGATACATTGCAAGGGCTTTATTCTAATAAAAATGTACAACATCTGTGAGCAGCACTGAGGCAGCCGTGAAACACCTCTGATCTCAATATTCTTCTATAGATCACTCGCACCCATATATCTGCTACTACCGGGAAAACTATCTTTTGACACATTGTTTCAATTTGCAAAGGAACACACGTTATATGTATGTGTGTGTGTGTGTGTGTGTGTGTGTGTGTGTGTGTGTGTCTCTCTCTTTCTCTCTCTCTCTCTCTGTGGGTATGCATGTATGCAATACACAAAGGAGAACAACATTTGCATTTACAAAGGTCCATGAAGATTTTTGTGAGAAAATATATAGTGCCAAGCTTTTGTGTGGCTTTCTCCCGAAGCCACTTCCCTGAGGTTTAGTGGCTAAGAGAGGAGCAAAGATGAGGATGGAGAATTGAAAATGGATGCTTGAAGTTAAAATTTAAGAGGGCTGAGGTCGGGGCCAGATGGGGCAACTGAGTTCAAGGATATGAACCAAAAAAGATGCATCTGAAACGTATATTAATGGCAGCCAAACAAATATGCTCTGAACTCAACCACAATACTTGACATGAGACTGGCTCAATACATTTGTTGATTTTGATTAATGGAGAGAGCCAACAGAAAGTAGATGGAAGTACACAGGTGAGCATTACGAACAATGACTTTGGCTTGTATACTTATGTCAGAAGCTTTTGATGTTATTATGGGTGGAACAGCAACCCATGTTGTCATGACAATCACAGTATGCGTGGCTTTTTTTTGTACATATAAATTACAACCTTGTAACAAAGCAGCAGTTGTACGTATGGTTATTACTGTTCATCTGGAAGTCTTACAGCCATTCTGGTTCTGAGGATGTGGTACGACTATACACGGACTAATAGCGTTAACTTGTGTGGTAGTTGAGGAATCTTCTCTACGGTTCACTGGTGACCCTTAGTGCCACATCACAACAGACCTGCCTGACAGCCCTGAAACCAGGAATCATGAGAATCACAACATGTTTACATCAAGTGAGGATGCAGCCTTCCGTTGTGGCGGGACAAAGGCTGTTAAAATGTCCAACTAAGCAGATTTTCAATTTGGATCCCGTTTTCTGACATATGAACCGTGTGCGTATGTATGTGTGTGCATGTGTGTATGTCCAGGCTTTAGTCACAATTAAATCAAGCACTTACTTAAAACTCAGACCTTTCACAGTGCCCCACCATTTTCAACAGGATCTGTGTTTTGTGATTGACCTCTCTCTACCCCCGTCTCCAACACGACCATACCCACATGCAGCACATTTACCTCATAATTATGGTGTGCTTCCCCCTTGTGTTAAGCAAAGTGGTTGAAGTAGTTATGTAGGAGTTCCAAGGTTGCTGCTGTTTAGTCCAATCAAAACAATACATAAACGCAACAACTCCACGAACCACCCCACAGTGAATTTAAGAACAACCCTGTGGGATATGAAATGACCAAGTGGTCATAATTGGCAAGTTGGGTAAAGACATCAACGTGCCCAAAACACTACTTCAGTACTGCACTCTGAGTTTTCATTAGAGCACTCATTCATACAAGTGCTATTTATGGCTAAATTAACGGATAGAAATTGGGAATGTGCGTTAGTCTACACCAGGGGTTTGTACATGTTAGTAATATATTTTATTGTGTTAATGTACACTGCACCCTAATCATCTTATCGGTCTCCGAGGGCACGGGCAAAGAATAGGAATCTAGGAGGGCCCAGGGAAGCACTTTAAAACGGTACGTGTGAGCTACGATAGTTAACAGGCTGCAAAAGTGCGTCACATGCCTCGGTTTCAGGCTGTTTCTCATCATGGCGTGCACGCGTGTGTGTGTGTGTGCGCGCGCGCGCATGCCAGTAATGGTAGATCCCGGGAGGTTAGTTGATCGAAAAGTAGATCTTCGATCCAAAATGTTTGGGCACCCCTGGTCTACACCAATAAAATAATGAAACCAATGCTCAAATAGTAGCCATTATTCAAAATAACTCATGAGAACTTTGATGATGGAGTAAAAACAAACACAATCTCAGCTAAAGGATTTATTTAAGACAGACTTGTACTCGAAACATTTTATTTCCAACAGGTAAAGACCACAGCTGTTTTTAATATCTAAAACCCTCTAACAGCTATTATTTCTCCCAAGTAAAACCATGAAGATAGTTCATGTCTCTAGAGTCTAGTATAATGAGTCAGAAGCACAGCTGAGCAGAACCATGCAGAGTAAGAGAGTCCCGAGTGTGTGAGCATGTAAGTGTGGCAGAGAAGTGGGTGGAGGACTTGGGCCAGATGAAGCCTTGGCAGGTGTCATCACTCAAATGTTACCGTATTTTCTCGGGCATTACTTCAAACACTGCAATGCGGGCTACCAGAGGCAGTGGTGAGTGTTGAGAAAGGAGGGACGAAGAGCTCCAATGCGTTAAAGGTCTACAACAGATAAACTGCAGCCCTCTTTGTCACAATTTACTAATAACTAAAATGCCCCGTTCGGCACGTTGTATTCATCAAATCCAGGCAAGTCTTGTGAACTGCTATACATTTGTTTAGCTGGTATTCCTCCTGGCACGGGACAAAGGCAACCATCTTTGTGCCAGAGCATAGAGAGAATTTTCTTGAGATTTCCCTGATAGATTTATTACACCTGCACCACAAGCAAAAATGAGGAGAAGATCAAATTGCTTTGTCTCATGTCTACTGTTTGATCGTCAAGTAATGAAAACTATGTCAGCACACCAATTGCTCTTCTATTTTGCTCACACAAACTGCAGTCTTCATCTCCTAAACTCTTTGGATGTAACGGTTGAGATAGAGCACATGTGAAAGTACCAAACAGCACTAAAGGCTTACAAAAAAAAAAAAAAATCACTCCGTCTTGAATGCTACTTATACAAATACTAAAAATGAAAAAGAATGAAAATTTGAAAATTGAAATAAAAGAAAACACAGCTATGTCTTGGTGCTGGATGTGTTGATGAAACATCCTTTTTAAAAAAGTAAATGAATGCCTTCTAAGTGAACCTTAAATTATCATCTGACATACGGTTCAAACATTCCTGTGACACTACTACACGGGACAGTATGCTATAATTCCTTCTCACTCGAACCCTGATTCTGCATTTTTTTTAAACGGCCAATTCAGATCTCAGCTTACGGTAAGTTGCCACCGATTTGTGCACAGCCCTACCTACCGATGACAAAACTCCTTTCAACTCCACATTTCCTTGTATGTCGGTCATTTGATTTGATTGTACTGTGACAATTGGTCCTGGCCACTCCCAAAGAAAGTTTTCGGGATTGCGCTCCTAAATTTTAAATGCAATTTTAATTAGGATGGGGAGAAGCATCTCATTCAAATGCACTTCACGTAAACAACAAACTTATCAGAGTCACTTTTCCAATTTCTTCACTTTAAAAAACGTATCTATTTGATCTCTCCCAAATTTTTCATGGTAAAAAAAACCATCACTGTCTCCACCACTTTTACACTTGTAGCCAACAGCAGGCACACTGTTAGTGACTGAACATGTGAAATTAATGCCTGCTATTTAATCTGACCCTTAGAGGTAATGTTTTCACCACACAGTTGCAATTAAATGTGAGGTGGTTCTGGACCTCTGAATTATTGGATGTGGTTTAATATACACAGTGTAGTCTGTATTACCTGTTGCCAGCTTTTCACGGCGGTGTCTAATGTGTGGATGGCATACTGGCTGATCGTGGCAAACATAGGCTCCATAAAGATGTTTGCATCCCACACACTGCTTTGGGGACAACATGTGGCTGTAGCGTGGCCCTGAAACAAATCACAGGAATGTAAATCAGATCTCTAAGAGATCCATTGAAGAGATCATCTCTTCAATGGATAGAACTTGCTACGACACTCGAATGAAACAGCTTTCTTTTCTTCTTGTGGTTTTTTTTTTAAAGGAAATGAGGGTTGAAATACACGCCACAGAATGCAGTTGTACACCACTGCTACAATCAAAATTTATGTTCAAAATTGTTTGCACTGGCCCTCATCATATTCTGTAATTGTAGTGTGAACTACCTGTATTACACAGGGCTGCAGAACTTGCAGGTGTGTTAAGTTTCGATACTCCAGCAGCTTGCATTCGAGCTGGGTGGAAAAGTTGAATTCCTGACAACGCCTTGGGCCACTGGTCCACTGACGCAGGAAAATGTGTGGCTCCCAAGTACCAATAACCATGAACTCTTGTTTCTGAGGGATCTTTCTGTCTGGCAGGAAGGGTCGAAGCTTTTGAGATGGAACTGCGAAGACAGAGAAAATTCAAAGTTAGTCGACTAGCCTTTGAAGGCTGAGTTTGGTTTGAATCTGTTTTCTGCATCCTAACCTGTTCCCAGTTGTTGTAGATGGTGGCAGAGATGAACTTGCATCTGTGCCAGCTGCAGGGACACACCCAAGGAGGGAACAAACCAAGGTGCAAAGCAGGAGTCCACACGGGTGCACGCTGCCAGGGCCATGGGAGATACCAACTGATCGCACGGTAGTTGGGATCCAGAATCACTATCTGAACTGAAGACAATGAGGAGAAGCAGATTGGACACTTGTTCAATCCAAGATTCATGCGTAAACAGAAAGCGCAACCGAAGCCACTTAATCAATGAATCAAACTTTATTTGCATAGCGCGTTTCATACGTAAAATGCAGCTTAAAGTTCTTTACATGAATGCAAATCAAACCCTTCCCCCGCTTGTCCACAATTCTTGACCATTCTTGCTTGATGTACAGCTTCAGCTTTTCAACAGTCCTGGGTCTACTTTGTCATATTTTATGGGTCATAATGCGCCACACATTTTAAATGGGAGACAGGTATGGACTGTAGGCAGGCCAGTCCAATACCCGCACTCTTTTACAATGAAGCCACGCTGTTGTAACACGTGCAGAATGAGGTTTGGCAGTGTCTTGCTGAAATAAGCAGGGGGGTCCATGAAAAAGACATTGCTTGGATGGCAGCGTATATTTCTGCATGTAAGCCTTGCCGCTTACAAGCAGTGATCTCTCCAGATACTCTGAAGCTTTTGATGATATTATGGACCATAAATTCCTTGTGACAGTACGTTGAGGAGCATTGTCCTTAAACTGTTCGACTTTTTTCCTAACACAATTGTTCACAAAGAGGTGAACCTCGCCCCATCTTTGCTTGTGATTGACTAAGCAATTTAGAGACGCTCATTTTATACCCAATTATGGCCCCCACCTCTTCCCACTTGGCCTGTGGACTGTTCCATACAGGTGCTTGATGAGCATTCCTCAACTTTCTTTTTTTGCCACCTGTCCCAGCTTTTTTAGAATATGTTCTAGCCATAAAAGTCTCAGTTAATGATCCAAAAAAATAAGAGTTTATCAGTTTGAACATTAAACAGCTTGTCTTTGTAGTGTATTCAGTTAAGTATAGGTGTAACATGATTTGCATTTGACTGTACAGTATTGTTTTTATTTATGTATAACACAATGTCCCAACGTCATTGGAATTGGGTTTGTAATTTGTATGTTGTAAGTTTTTTAAAGTACAGTTGAAATGAGTGAGTTAGCAGTGTGGAATCATTTGTGATCAAAAAAGACAAATAATTTAAACAGGGGACATCTAGAGTTTGGCGTATGATTATAATGAAAGTCAGATGTATATTTGGTTTTACACTCACAATTTTTTTTTCAGTTTCTTCTCTTACATTTTAGTTGGTCCCTCCCTTCCTGCTCATCAAGCTCTCTAAGCCACACAGAATGTGGGCTTGCCAAATTCTATTCCACTTAAAGTTCTTTAAATCTCAGGAGGAAACAGGGGAGAAAGGAAATAAGTGAATTAAGATGGGAAGAAATTGAAGAGAGAACGCATGAAGCCCATAAGAAGTCAGAAGGTGTTTGCTGACATGTTGGAGAGGAGAAGCAGTGGTAGTAAGACTGGAAGACCAAACACATTCTTTTTGAGGTGTTACAAGTTGACCCAACCCTTCTAGCAACTTGTGAGCCAAACCAAAGGGAGCTTTTTACTCTTCATGCTTCCCGTGAGCTTTCCCTCGATTAGATACACTCAAGGTAAGCAGGAAGGAATCCGGATGGGGCCTGACAGGCACTTGGTGTGCTGGGAAATCTCATTAGGCCGATCTGAACGCCTTCCAAACCCACTCCCAGCTCCTGCTCACCATATGTGGTACAAGGGACCATTGCTGACTCTTTGCGCTTAGTCGCCTGGATATGTTCGCTCCCTCTACTTTCACTCACACTCATTGTGGATGTAAATGCTAACTATAGTAAACACAGCTCAAACATCAACATACGACAACTTATAGCAAGTTTGAGTAAGTGTACAGGCAAGCCAGAACAATATTCAAAATTTAGCTTGTAGCAGACGTGTGCACATTTTCAGCATGCCGTCTCTGATACACTGGTGAAAGGACACTTTGATCCTCTCCTCTTTCATCTATAACTGCTTCAGACAACAAAGTGTATGCAGAAAAGTGGTGAAGATTGCACGACTGTCTGTGTCCTATGTGTTGTGTTGTGTTGTTTTTGTTATTTTGACTTCAAAATCGCGCCGCGAGAGTGGCTGCCTTTCCAGCAGCTCCTATATTTTGTTGTTCTACTTCTTCCTTTCATAACTTTGCTGCTGTGAATTGGGAATTTCTCCATTGCGAGACTAATAAACTTTTCCTTATCTTATCTTATCTTATCTTATTAATAGACACCGACACGCCATTATACCAACAGATAATTACAACTAGACAACAACATCATATTGCGCTCTTCTAGGAAGACTGTATAACATTTTGGAATGTATTTGTGGGAATTTCTATGCATTCATTCAGATGAGCATTTGTGAGGTCAGAGAACATCGATGTTGGATGAGAGGGCCTGGCTCACAACTTCTATTGTAATTCATCACAAATGTGTTTGGGATGAAACTCATCCTCGGGTTTGATGGGGTTGATGTTGGGTCTGTGCCAGACAGTCAGGTTCTTCCAGACCACACTTAACCTACCAACTTGCTGCATGTTGTGGCACACTGATACTGAAGCAAAGGGCTTCTCCAAGCTAACACAAAGCGGGAGGCAGAATTTAGGAAATGCCAAGGGATTCTGTAGTTTTGCAGTTCAGGGAGATCTTAAAATTTGCACCAAGCTGCACGGTTCAGTTTAGTTCCCCATTGTACAATTGGCATTGGCAAAACACGATCCTGCTTGAGGAATGGCTTTTTCTACTGCATACCATCATGTTTTTAAATGGCTTTTTTTGTTGCCTTTATATGCTGACGTCCAACTGTCAGGCAGATTTGATAATTGTTGATTAGTCGCTGGGCAACAATGCATGTTCGACATTTTGGCTCCTTTTTACAATGGAAACACAAAACTTTTACTGAAGCAGACAATTCTGCTCGGTAGAAGAATGTGTGGTGTGCAGTGGCCTAGCCTAGCTCCTAATTGATAAGATAAGATAAGATATCCTTTATTTGTCCCACACTGGGGACATTTACAGTGATGAGGTGGTGTGTGCACAAATACGTACAACAACATTAAGATGAACATTCTTTTACCTCTGTTCATCTCCTCCCTCGCTGTTATTGTTGAGGACAATCCTCCAGACATCTGAGGCCACCAGCTCCTTCTGCTGATCAGTGAAGCTGAGACTGGGAAGCTGCAGCTGACAGGCACGGCTCTCTGACAGGCTAAAGTCTCGATATGGAACAAAGGCATCCTGGAGCTCATCCCAGTACTCTAGGCTGCATGGTACCTGGTACAAAAGTGACAAAATGAAATAGTATTTATTCCCGAGTTTAATTTCTTCCCTAACCACTGTCATAATACTCAAATCACTTGCACTGCAAATCATCTTTCCCCATTAAAATGAATGTGAACGCCATTAATCCGTTCCAATCTCCTCACAAACCAACAAAAAAAATAATGTGTATCTATAAAGACCCTGTAAAGTGGTTTTTCTGATTTATTTCTAAAATATTAAACAATCTTGAAGGTCAGTGCTGACATGTGTAAAGACAGGACAATTTAGTACTGAATTGTTGAGACATGGCGGTAAATTTTTGGGGCGTGGCAAAAACGAGGCCCAGTTGGCCCTCACCCACTTAATAAGCGATGAGTGCCCTTATTCTATCTCCATCATAATAACAAGAATAATAAGCCATCTCTAAAACAGCGTGCAGTTTGCTATGAAGCTATGCTAAAAATATATTTTTTCCCTCAAGTCTTACGTGTTTTGTGTTCTTGGGGTTACACTGTCTTTGTTGTGTTGGCTCTCACGTGCAGCATGTGGCGCGAGACGGTGGAGAATTGGACAGCCCAGCTGCCAGTCCGCCAGTCCATGAGCTAGTCAGCTAGCTAGTGGGAACTAGCAGCTACCTAGCGGGCTAGCTGGCTAGCTGGCTTGCGAAACAGCGGCGTGGCGGTCTAATTCACCACCGCCCCGCTCCGTGCCTGGTTCCATGAAACAGAGAATCTTCAGAGAAAATTGATTGTTTGTTCGCCTAGATGGAGGCTAGGAGCTAAGGAGCTTATGGACGTCGTGGACTGGCACCAGGGTCATTTAATGCAATGAAAGATATTTGAGAACATTACTGTAAGAATGTACTATTTGAGAGACAGGAGTCGAGAAGAGAGCATTTCCAGCCTATTCAGCGGACACACCCACAACATCTAAGAGCTGAGGGAATTGAAAATGTTCACAATTATCAAGCCCATTTTCAAGCCTGATTTCATGTACATGGCATTTTTTATTTAAATTCAAATTTGGCATGCTTTTTAACAACACTCTTCTCTCAGGTATGTCAACATTAAATACATGTTCTCCTCTTTACAGAATCTATTAAATAGGATTATACACACACTTTCTCATTCAATTCAATGCACATTGTGCTATTGCCCACCTTGGCCACATGAGGGCAGTGTAAGACAGACAGATGAATATAGTATAATATTTTACAATTACATATACCTGTATAGAGTACACAGACAGTCTGACCTCCTCACAAAGAATACACTTATGACTGTGAGCACTGCGATAGTGAATGTCTTGTGAATGTGTTGCTGCACCGTGTGTTCAAATATCAGTTACTTAAAAGGACTATACAGTACACATTTCCCATTGTGTGTTAGCAATAGCATTAGGCTAGCAGACGAAAGGCAAAGCTTTGCCGTGTGTGTTCAAATATCAGTTACTTAAAAGGACTATACAGTACACGTTTCCCATTGTGTGTTAGCAATAGCATTAGGGTAGCAGACGAAAGGCAACGTTTTGCCGTGTGTGTTCAAATATCAGTTACTTAAAAGGACTATACAGTACACGTTTCCCATTGTGTGTTAGCAATAGCATTAGGCTAGCAGACGAAAGGCAAAGCTTTGTGTTCCTTTGAAATATACAGTACAATGAGTAATTCTCCAACGTGCATTTAATTTGACAGTAAACTTTAACTCCGTCCTGGGTACGATGTTAAACTGCATCCAACTAGTCCTCCAGGTTGGGGGTTGGGCGTGAGGTTAACAACCTCACCCTGTAAAACAAAAACCTGTTACAGAAACGACGAGAGGAAGCCATTCCGGTAAACCACGGTGAAGAAGAGACGGCACATCCTTGGATGTATCTATGACGGGGCCGGGTGAAATCCAGCAGGAAGCCCGACTCCTGATGACCCCGATGTTTGGAACCAAAACCAACACCAGAGTAGGCACCTGGAATGTGCGCACAATGTTCCAGTCTGGTCGAGTGGACCAGGTGCTGAAGAATATGAGGGATTATCGCCTGGACATCTTAGGCGTTAGTGAAATGAGGTGGAGGGGGCAAGGGCGCCTCATGGTTGATGGAGCAACTTTTCTGTACTCTGGGAAGCAAGACCACCATTCCCATGGAGTCGGCATCATCCTCTCCAGTAGTGCAGCAAAAGCATTGATTGGATGGAAGCCGGTGAATGAACGGATTATTACAGCAAGGCTCTACACCAGATATGCCAAAGTAACCATCGTACAAGTCTATGCCCCAACCGAAGCTGCCTCAGCGGACGATAAAGACACCTTCTACAACCAGCTCCAGACCGTGCTTGAGGAGATCTCCAGATATGACATCAAAATGCTGATTGGAGACTTCAACGCAAAACTGGATAATGACAGAAGGGGCCTGAATGCCACAGTTGGACCACATGGGTCTGCGAGCTCCACGAACGACAACGGGGAGAGACTGTTGATGCTAACCAGTACCAACGGCCTCAGCATTGGCAACACCTTTTTTGAGCACAAGCGGATCCACAAAGTAACCTGGGTTTCACCTGGTGGCGGGACCCGGAACGAACTGGACTACATCTGCATTAACACAAGGTGGCGCTCGTCATTGCTCGACTTTCGCTCCCACAGAGGTGCAGATGTGGGTTCAGACCACTGCCTTGTGGTGAGTAAAATCAAGCTGAAGCTGAAGAAGGTGAAAAAGGTGCAGCCCAAGAGACCTTACGCAGTGGACAAGCTAAAGAATAACAACATCTCAGAAAGCTTCTGCGAGGAGTTGATTAGGAAGCTCAAGGTATCACAACACCTTGCAAACATTGAGGAGCAGTGGAGTATGTTCTCTTGTGCCATTGCTGAAACTGCAGAAGCAGTTATAGGCAGAAAGAGGGGTACCAACAAAGAGAGATGGATAACAGACAACACCTGGAAGTTGATTGATGAAAGGAAAGTGGCCAAGATGAAAAGAGAACAAAAGAGGAGGCTCCGGAGCTGGAGGATGGAAGACGAGGAGTACAGGCGCTTGGACAGGGCAGTGAAGAAGAGTTGCAGGAAGGATAAAAGACAGTGGCTAGAAGAGAAAGCAAGAGAGGCACAGGAAGCAGCAGAGAACAACAACACGACGACCCTATACAAGATCGTGCGGGAGCCAACCAACTCCAGGACCAGCTCTAGCGTGCCAATCAGGAGCAAGGATGGCAGGACACTTCTAAGTGACAAGGAGCAAGAAGCAAGATGGCTGGAACACTTCAGGGAGGTTCTCAACCAATGCCTCCCGTGCTCTTCAATTTTGATCAAGAGACACCAGCTCCAGCTCTAAATATTACATCGAAAGAGATATCCGAGACTGAGGTTGCCAGAGCAATCAAGGGCCTTAAGAACAACAAGGCACCGGGACTCGATGAGGTAGCTGCCGAGCTGTTGAAACATGGCCAAGACGCTGTTGTGGAGAGCCTTACCCACCTGTTCAACCTGATTTGGCATGCTGAAGAGGTTCCTGCCGACTGTAGACGTGGGGTCATTGTCACGCTCCCTAAGAAGGGAAACCTCGCAGACTGCAATAACTGGCGGGGCATTACACTGCTGTCAATCCCCAGCAAGGTATTCTGCAGTGTTCTGCTACATCGCCTTAAAGATGAAGTGGATAACATCTTGAGGGAAGAGCAAGCCGGTTTCAGGAAGGGAAGGTCTTGCGCCGAACAGATCTTTACCCTTTGAAACATCATAGAGCAGTGCCAAGAACTTCAGATACCACTCATGATCAACTATATCGATTTCAAGAAAGCCTTCGACAGTATCCACCGGGAGTCACTGTGGCAGATCGTCCGGCTGTATGGTGTACCCCTCAAGTACATCAACATCTTCAGGTCATTGTACCACAACTCAACCTGTTGTGTCAAAACCAACAGTGGCACAACTGATGATTTTGACATTGTCACTGGTGTAAGACAGGGTTGCATTCTGTCACCCCTACTCTTCATCATCATAATTGACTTTGTGATGAGGAAGTCCATCACAGGGGCAAATGTTGGTATCAAGTGGGGAGGGAGCAGAGGGGAGGGAGCAGACTAGCTGACCTGGAATTTGCAGATGATTTGGCTCTGTTAAGTCACACCCAGCCCGCATTCCAGGAGTTGACCAACAATCTGCACGAGCACAGAGTTAAGGTCGGTTTACGAATTAGCCAGGAAAAGACCAAGGCCATGGCCGTCGGACAGCACCAACACCTTCAACCACTCACTCTACACCAACATGACATAGAGTACATTGACAGCTTCACATATCTTGGGAGTAACATCTCAAATACAGGTGGTGTGGAGAAAGACGTCAACAGTAGACTTGATAAAGCTGCGGGAGTGTTCCAACGCCTCCGCAACATCTGGTCATCGAAAGCCATCACTACGACCACCAAGCTACGCCTCTATATGTCAGTGGTTATCCCAACAGCGATTTACGCCTGTGAGACATGGATGAAGACAGCCAACATTACCAACAAGTTAGATGTCTTCCATCGGCGTTGCCTGAGATCCATCCTGAGGATCTCATAGAGAGACCACTATTTGCCAAAGTATTACTTAGTGAGTTACTTATCGCGAACTGCCACTATGCAACTCACAGCAAAAAAAATAAAGTAAAAAATCTCAGTCTAATGAAGGTTTGTTTTTCAGAAAACTCAAACTGGGTCACAAGTATCCCACGGCACCACTGTGTTTCTTAAAATGTTCCTATGTTATTTAAGTTTTAGTGGGTAATTGTAACCTCGACAATGCTAAAGCTGGTGCATTTATTTATCCCCATGCCAGTATTTTTCAGTACAGCATGGGTGTCAAACTCAAGGCCCGGGGGCCAGATCTGGGGTCAGTGGGGGCCGCATCATTTAATGTGGCCCGCAAAAGCAGATCAAACATGTCAACTTTCATGATGTTTTCTAAAATATCTACCAAAAATTGTAATTCTCATGTGCAATAAATAAGAGAGATAGTCTTAGCATTTTCTGGTTACAAAACCTCTCGTGATAGTAACTTAAACAAGAGTTGAATCAACAGTTATTCTTGACTTCTTTACATGGTTTCAGTCATAACGGCCCTCCAAGGGAAACGGTAACTAAAATGTGGCCCGCGACAAAAATTTGTTTGACATCCCTGCAGTACAGCATTCCAAATGTAGGGTGGAGCTAATCACATTTCTGTCCATTGATGGGCCGACAGAGAACTGCCACATTTGTGGCACAATAACAACCAAAAAACCCCCAACATAAATATTCAGTACAGTGCACTAGTACAGAGAACAGTATTCACACATGCCTATTTTTTAAGTTATAGAATCACTATGCTATTCTAGGTTAACACAATTTACATACCCAATTCCCCCTACACGTGCCATTTTAAACTGTGTCAATCCAAATGGAACTGTACTTTATGGGGTAAAGACATATTCAGCTGCCTTGCTCAAAGGCACCTCTGAAATGTGTAAGGGAAGTTCCCTATATTCTAAAAATTATATTACCTCAAATGAATCTGCGCCCCTGTTCAGAACACTACACCATTTCAACTTGTGGTTCAAAACCCTATAAACCCACCAATACAACCATGACTGACAAAAAAAATAGCATAATTGCAATGATTTGCTATTGCACAAAAAATACATTTCAGTGTTACTACTTTTGCTGTCGACCAAACACAAAACATTTGGTATATATTAAGATCCTATGATGTATGGTAATTGGCACAGCACTGTTCTTTGCAGTGACCTAAAAAACAAGTTCACTTCTCACCAAGTCAAAAAAGGCTGCCATATTTTTTTTCCTCAAAACACCAATAAAGCATGAGATGACAAGTCACATCCATAACAACACTGCATGACTGCAGCATAACCTAATTGTGGGCTACAAGGCATCCATTTGCTTTTAGATCCTTGTGCTGTGTTTCACACAGAAGGACAATCAGGTTATGAGAGCATGTTGACAGTTCGATGGCTGCAGGACTTTATTCATTTCTGCTCCAGTGAGCCAACATTAGCATGCATGTGGTGGGTGGGGTGCTCCTGTGTGAACGAAGCAGAGTTCTCAGGTTTCATTGACCACCTGCAGAACCCTGCTACTGATGGATCAGTAGTGGCAGGGAGCTCTCAGCAGCCCACCTGATAAATGCCAGACACCAAGGCATGAAGGTGTATGTGGAGTGCATTGGTCTGTGTAAATCAAATTGTTTACTAAAACTGTGGTGCTCCCACGACAATTTCGAACTGTCAAGAGGGCCAGTGTGCACATGTGTGGTGTGAACCCCCTTAAATTTGTATGCGGGGGTCTGAACCTTGATCAGATGAGGTAACCGTAGTTTACATTGTGTTAGAAATGCCACATAGGGCTTCCTGGAATCAACTTTTCATAATTGCAGCCGACAGAGTTGTGCACCCGCAACCTTAGCACTTGCCACTGGAGCAGAAACATACTAAGTCTCCAAAGAGAATTCCCAGAAGTGATTTTTTTCAACAAGGTGAAACTGTGGCCTTTTTTGCTGTAAATATTTAGTGCATTTTAAAATGGAACCAGAATCTATGCACAATGCAAATTTCACTAATGCTATGAAACTATCTATAAATACAAAAAGAAATACTTGTAAACATTTCACTCTTCCCAGGCACCAAGCATTTTTTGAGAGCTATTACAAAGAAAAAGGCACTGTGCTAAAGCGAATGAAAAAAACCCTTCTCCTGGTTTTTAATCTTGCGTTACCCAATAAAGTTTATCCAAAAGGTTTTATTTTGCTTCACTAGTATGCATAATTTAAAAGTAGGACATTGATCTACCAAATGTAACTAGGTATGTACCTGAAAAGGAAATAATTCCTAAATATTAGGAGCACCAAATGTGTTTTAGCGCTGTAGCATAGTATATTGTCATGAATTGTTATGACTTGTATTCTTTGGCATTTGACTCAGCATGACTCAGATTTGTTCTTGGTTTTGCTGTTCGGTGCTTTCTACCGTCTTTGTTACCGATTTGTTGCTTTACTGTTGTATATGTTAGTTGTTCCATGTACAGCACATTGTATGCAGTGATGGCTGTTTGAAAGTGCTCTATAAATACAGTTGAGTTGAGTTGAATTAGATTATCTGTTTCATTGTTATGTATTGTCTTGTGGCAAATATGTCGTGTTCTGTTACTTGAGTGTTGCTATTCTTAAACACAACACCGTTAGCGTTCACAACCGTGGGAATGGAGAGATACTGGCTTTGAGTGCATCTGCTGTTCCTGTGTTCATGTCAAAGACGGACACACATTAGCTGTGTTTTGGTTGTCCATAAACAGGAGTTCACTGACTAATACTTACGTAATCCATAGCAGACACTCTTATATATTAATGTAGCAAATAGGACATCATGTTACAAGACTACATCAAACACAGACGGGAAGCTTTGTGTACTAATGCACACTTGTAGACATGACTGTCCCTATGTTAGAACTAAAATCAGGCATCAGGCACAACAGGCTTCCTTTTTAGATGATCGAGCATCCCTGTCTTGCTGCCTTGAGAGGCAGGTTTGCATCATATTAGGTATTTTTGGTTAAATAGACCAAACCTTCGGTTGCTAATGTTGATTAGCCATGTGATTGCTTTAGCCATAGTGCTTTCTGTTTACATCACGGATGACGGATGATGACCATAACTGCACTGTGTGTCACAAAGATGCCAGCAGGAACAGCGGGAGAAAAAAAACAAAGCATCAAATAAATAAACACGGAAACACACACAATAAATGACTCGTCGACAATTTAACTAATTGTCACCAATTTTGATTGTTGACATAGTTCGGACTAGAAGACGAATCTTGGCAGCCCTAAAGTATCATGAATCTGTCTTTGTTCATTGTGATACAGATGAATGTATTGCTTGTGTTTAGAAAAATACAGGGGAAGAAGATCTTGAAATATTAATCAGATATTAAATCACCATCACAATATTGAGGGGGGGGATGGTCACAATTACATTATTTTTCAAAATCGTTCAGCTGTCGCTGAATTAAATCTTTGCATAATTTCTCCTGTTTACACCAACACAATAGATTTAATTTAAAAAAACAAAACAATGCGGTTGACAAACTTCTTCCTTTAATGTAAGCGGCGGACAAAAGTATGGCACTTCACATTTAGGAACATTTATGCAAACTCAATTTTCAAGGGATAATGTTCAAAACTCTGCCATTGTGCAAATATGCAAAGACACACTTTAGGTGGAAAATGCGGTTTTGTATGAATCACCTGGTTGTATTCAAGAAAAGACAATAAATAATTGTGTCTATGAAAGACAATATGGCCGTATACTGCATATGTATATACAGCTTATGATGTGCAAGTAAATACAGTCAGCAGTGTTAGTTTCACTGTGATTGTGTGTGTATATCTTATCTGATGAACAAAATGTAACTATAAATACGTCACACACACACACACACACACACACACACACACACACACACACACACACACACACACGCACGCACGCACGCACACACACACGCACGCACACACACACACACACACACACACACATACACACACTCTGCTGGAAGTCTTTAAGGACTCGATGATGTAAGACTGCCAGGTTATCCCATGTCTTTAGTTAAAGTTCCCTTTTGGGTGCTGTTCAAATGCCAACAAAATGTACATATGTTGAGGGCAAGTACAGTAAATATTCCAAACTATTTCTAAATATCTTTACATCTAGGGCGGCTGGCTGATCTGACTTCCATCACTGTCAAGGACTTCAGTTTCTGCCAAACCTCAAACTATTATTTTGCATGGAGTTACTTGTCTAGGACTGATTGACACATTACAGTCCCTCTGAAGGATAATTAAAGACAGGCGACCTAAAGCAAACACACAGCATGAAGAAATGATTTCAATTTCCACAATGAACCCAGGTGTGATCTCTGAATCAAAGTTCAAGTATGCCTGTGCAACTGAAGACTCCCCACGCTTGCTCTGAGGCTCTGAATGCAAACGTACCCTGCCCTTATTTTCAATGATTTTTATTAAAAAGATCAACACTGATTGGGTAGTTCTGTTGTCTATACACTGTATGTTAAAAAAACAAACAAAAAAAAAATCCACAGTTAGTTACGTCTTTTCAGCCAGCAAAAAAAATAAAATAATTGAATTGAATTGACACCAGCTTGAGCAATTGTTTACTCAGGAGATGCAATGAATTTTTGTCTGAAAATGATTCCCGCCCCGCTGCCTCATGTGGGCTAATAAATGTTAATGTTAATCGCTGTGGAAAATCAGAGATGAGTGGTTATGCCAAAGTTGTGAAGTCGGACGGTGACGTTTTTGGTGAATGAGGTGTAAAAACTCAAATCAAATTAACCACATGACTGACTATTTTCTTTTTGTGGTGCATTAGATGTGACTAATACAAATCTACTTGAGTGCTGTCCTGTTAAAACAATACTTATCTTGGCTGAAACCCATTAGTGCGCTTATTGGTTTGTCACGCAAAACAGCTCAGAAACTTCCCTCAGGCTTTTATTAATTGAATTCTGAAGGCTCTATCTCATTCACAGTTCTAGGCGGCGCATGGCAAAGCACGGTTTACCTTTACTGAGAGCAGACAAGCTACACCAGTTGTGTGCAGGGATTTTTCTTTAACCATTCCAGCCAGCCACCTTTGCGAGTGGCCGGCACAGACTACTGCTGTTAGCAAAGAATGGGGCCCGCGACCAACACACCTGGGTGAGATCTAGCAAACACCCGAGTGACTCCTGGCAAATCGCTAGGACGAACCGCGCACACGGCCGTGCTTTTTTGGCAGGGATTACACTCCAAAAAACACGCAGTGCTGCATGTCTGCAGGTATAAGAAGATACATGTACAGCGTTTACAGCTCTTCAGGGGGAAAAATAGACTTTGTGGCACGAACCCAAGAGTTTAACAGACACCATGGACAATGTTAAAGCTGTTTGAGAGAAAGCACAACAGAGCATTCCACATTGATGCTGTCACCGATTGTGAACTGAAAGAATATTTTGTGCATAAACTGATTTGGTTGTGAACAGGGGCTTTTGTGAAATGAGGTTCCACTGTAGTAAGGTGCTGGCAACTGGTGGGAGTGTGAAGCATTGTGGGTGCCGTGCATCATACTGTACGTGACATTGACTTTGGTGATTGATCTCCAATGGGAGCATAAATAAATAATTGGCAGAAATAATCCGGGCGCAAGACAGGGATCATAGAAGATAAGACTCACAAAATAATTTTTGTCTTACACCCACAAAGTCAAGCCTAACTTCTACTACAGTGAAACTCCTCTACAACGAAACCTACACGGGCGAAAATACCCCCTTGGGTGAATAAATCTTCATGCATTAAACCCATTCCCACTTTTCTGCCCCCCCCCACAACGAAAAATCCCCGTTATTTTTCTCTGCCCTTGCCTCGCAACGAGATTCACTACAATGAAAACAAGCCTTCCGCAAAAGTCTAATCCAACCTTAGCCTACAGCAACTCCTACTGCTTAGCTCTGAAACGGCAACAGCAAACACCACAGTAGTACAGGAAGTATTTGTTTTTGTTAGTTTCAGATGCAGCACGAACGTTCCATTGCTAAAATGGCTACAAAAACGGACCTTTGCAGACCAAGGACTGAAGAATAGAAAAGCTTTAACCCTTGAAGACAGGATAAAAGTAACAAAAATGAAAGATGGAGCAAGCAAAGTAAAAGACATTATGCAAGAAATTGATTTAAGTGAAAGTGAATGCTGAAATTCACAATTTATTTCCCTTTTTTTTCTTTCTACGCTGGCTATATGAAGTGTCAAATAAGTTTATGCGCACACTTATGCACTATTGGAATAAAAACAAAGAGTACACATACAGTACGTGTGTGTGTGTTTACATCAGATACATTTGCTATCGCGAAAGTCCCCTGTTGTGAAAAATTTCTTGCTGCAAACATGATTTCGTTGCAGAGGAATTTCACTGTACATCCTGTAACATGCATATAAATAAAGATGATTTGTTGTATGATAGACATAAGGCAAATGTGCTTATTTCATTTGTTCTGAAGTGGACCAAATTTACAGCAGTCGCCTTGCTTCTGTGACGGAGTTCAGCTCCCTGTTACAATAGCTCTAACCTTCTCCTGTATCTGTGCATTTCCACCTTCTGTCTTATATGGTGTGCATTGGGTGTCGTGCTAACCTGTTTTGCACTATTGACAGAATTTTAGCCTTGACATTCTTTAGTGTCGAATATTGGTGCCAATAATTAATTGACAGTTGAATTACAACAGCTTCACTCTCCCGTGCATCATGTTAAAATGTTTTCAGTACCACAGCATTTTGCAGAGAATATTTGTCAATGATGCTCTAACCGTGCAGGGTTTCACCTCAACCTGTAGCCGGAATATCCACTTGAGTGAATGAGTGAGTGAGAGAGAAAGAGTGAGAGACGGTTCGTAAAAGAGACAAGGACTAAATGGCGCATACGTTTCGAACCAAACTGTTAGAAAACCACAGCTTTTTATTTTTTTAATATACTGTATATCAAACTTCATTTTGCTGGATATGCGAGCGAAGGCATGCATGCTGTGATCATACGATTACAATTCCAGCACTTTGAAACAACATGTTGGATTGAACAAGTAGAGGTAATCAAACTCAGGACCGCTTGCAAGGCAAATGCCAATGTAAAGGGAGCTCTCTCTCTCTTTCTCTCTCTCATCCTGTCTGTCAAACTGTCCATCCATCCATCTGTCCGTACCACCATCTCATCCATCCATCTTGCTTGATTATCATTATTTTCACGATTATACACTACTATATTTACTTATTTACTTGGGTTTATGTTTGATCTTCCAATTTATGTCGAGCAAAATTTCCAGCTGCGGTTGCTCTTCAAGTGCTGAGTTGAGTTGAGAATCATTTTACCATACTGTACTGTATTTCCTCCTTTTGCTACCCTCCAGTTGAGGTATGACACAATCCTTTCTCCTGTATTAATTCTCTTCCTCTGGCTTTCGAACAAAACAGGGAGATGTTGGGAGGGGAAGAAAAAGGATAGGTGGAAAAAAAGGACACCTGCCTATGAGTCAGTCCACAGTGCACTGAAAATGCGTCAATGAGTACCCTTCTTTCTCTTTCTGACCCATCATCACTTTGGCCCTCTGCAGGTGCAATTATGCAGTGGTGCTATCGGAGATGTGTCAATTTCCAGATCCAACGTGCTTCAGCCTGCCACTTTGCTTCATCTGTGTGAATATTTTAGAGGCTGTAATATGACGGAGGAAAAGTAGTAGTTTGGAATGCCCATTGGACGACACTGGGAGTAGTTGGGAAACCACAACTATTTCAATGCAGGGGAACTTGATTTTATAAATACGATCTGCTCTGGGGAAACGCAAAAGGTATGGCTCAGAATTCCAGCCGCTCAACCCCTACCTTTATCCATTCAGCCAAGTAGAGACGGGGAGCACATCAGCAGCAGATATGATTTGTGGCGGTCACAAGAAGAGGATGAGGGAAGAGTGAAAATATGGATCGCATTTTGTCCACGTGCAATCACTCTTAAAGAGGTATTTTCAGAAAACTTTACATGACGGGTAGGAGAATGATGGGAATTACAAGACAGCTTTCTCTGCTCCCTATTTCATTTTCTTTTCCTACGCCTCTCACTTTACATTTCTCAAAATCTATCAGCCTCCATCTCTGTGTGGCTCCGTGGTAATTCTAGAGGCCTGAGAAATAATGACTGCCTCGGTTTCCCCCTCACTCTGTAGTGTCTAGATGCGAAGTGAGTCGAATTCTTTTTGGAGAAGAAACCGAATCATTTGTGTTTTTAATGGCTGCATTTCCGTCCTTAAACTCTTCTTTTTCTGGTCTTGGGAGGAAGTGAAATAATTAAAACATCTGCACTTCTACATCAAGTAAGGCTTGCTGCTTGTTGGCCAGAGGCTTGAATCTATTACATCTGGGATCACAATGACTTTTGGCTGATGACTGAGGGGTCCAGTTCAAATAACCCCCTTGAACCTCAGCTTTCCGCTCGCACACAACCAAAAGACTGATGTGAGTATTTGGACACGAGTATGAGGCTAGTTTGGCTGTGTAACACCATAAACGACAGAGCCAATACACGATGAACACTTCACAATGATATTTTTCAAAAGGTCAGGCATTTTTCAAATGGAGAAACATGCATCGAGGCCATTCGACCCACAGCCTGCTAAATAATGCTAATTACCCACTACACCTATAGCACACTTAGCTAGCTCACAGCTAAAAAAAACCCCTTTCCTCTCGCATGGATAGTTCGACTGTCTGTGACTTTCTCACGGCTTATTACACAGTGGGCTCCATCATATCCAGCATGGATTCTGCAGAGATAAATTATCTCACCATTTCCAATTACCCAAAGGTGGTTTCAGTAATAGCTGGGCGCTCAGAACCTGCTCCTGTCAACACATGAATGAAACACTCATCATTTGTTTAACAGACTTATTTTAGGCCAGGAACATGCCAGATGACAGGGGGGATTAGAAGATGTGGAAAACACATGTTCATCAACCACAGGTTGCGTTCGGCATTTCTTGCCATGTACCTCATTTTCACACATAACTTCGAAGTAATCTGCTGCATGTTCAAGATTTCATCAACGTGGTATTTGAAATATTGGCAGTTGATGTACTAATTACCTTCATTAAGGGTTGAAAGTGTATTATTCTTAAATAGTTTATACATTTTGGTGCAACAAAATCAGTGATGGGCAGCAACACATTTGCTTCTCTCATTTAAAGATCTTGTCAAAAGTTTGGTTACATCAGACACCATTACTCAAAAACAAGTTACACGCAAGTTTAAATTAACTTTTTGCCAAATTAAAAGTGCACTCACTCAAGATTATGCGGAACATTCCAAGATGTTTTCACTAAACATCGCCTAGGCCTCTGATGATCACACCGAGCACCATTAGGTCAGAACCGGTCTATGAAGGAAAACCTTTGATTTCCATCAATCAGGAATGTCTTGCACAAGCCAGCATCATCAGCCCAAACATTGTTTTTGTGTATAAGTAACAAGCCAGGAATCAACAAAATCTGCCATAAACTGAAACCTGATGAAACAAGTGTCAAGTATAGCCAGATACTTCATTTAGGCCAAGGAAATTTTGTTTTTCAATAGTTGTCTAGGAAAGACAGAAAGGTGCTGGCCCAACCTCATCAATCACATTTGCAGCATACCATATGGACAAAGGACACTCCCTTCCGGAGTGTCGAGGCATGTCATTGACTTATTTGACCAGTACCAACCAATGATGGAAGCTTTGTTCTGTGGGTCAAATTATTGGAAAATTTAACTGGCGCGATGCTTTGGCTATTAATATTGAACAGGTACGACTACTTCTGAGTTCTACAGCACAACTACCTGTATTATGTTTGGGCCTCAAACATATTGTACCTGTAGATCCAAAGTCATTATAGCTCAATGGCTTCATAAAGTACTACCTAATGAATTGCCAGTGTTACAGCCAGAAAAGTCTTTGAATTGCTGTAAAAATTCTGCTCAAGACTACATTGATGATAATGTTTTACCAAATATTATAGCTGTCTAATATATATTCATACAAAACTCCTTGATACGGGTTCATCATGCCTTCTTGGGAGTAAGCTAAACGCTGAATAAATTGTGAAATCAGCATGGATAGTTTGGGTTCAAGAAGACGTACTGTACATGGCATAAAATCAAGGCATATTAAGGCGGACAAAGAGAAAAGAACAGCGCACTTTAAAATGGACGACGACATACACAGCGAAACAAATTGAACTCCAGTCACCTGTCCCAAAACATTGCCAAGACCAGAGATAAGGTTGATGCACTTAACGTATGTACACACTGTCCATAACCTTAAAAAAATAAAATATAACCGTCATATGTACAATATACAGTATATCATACATTTTATGTTGTATTTATTCATTCATTCATTCATCTTCCAAACCGCTTTATCCTCACTAGGGTCGCGGGGGGTGCTGGAGCCTATCCCAGCTGACTTCGGGCAGTAGGCGGGGGACACCCTGAATCGGTTGCCAGCCAATCGCAGGGCACACAGAGATGAACAACCACGCACGCCCACACTCACACCTAGGGACAATTCAGAGTGTTCAATCAGCCTGCCATGCATGTTTTTGGAATGTGGGAGGAAACCGGAGTACCCGGAGAAAACCCACGCAGGCCCGGCGAGAACATGCAAACCCCACACAGGGAGGCCGGAGCTGGAATTGAACCCGGTACCTCTGCACTGTGAAGTCGATGTGCTCACCACTGGACTACCGGGCCGCCCTTGTTGTATTTATGATATCCAAATTATATAGTTGTATCACAACTCTACCAACAGTCACTGCACGACATTACAAGTTGGCAAAAAACAACCCCACCCACCCCCACCCCCCATAGTTACCATACGTCAAGCAGACAAAAGATGCCCCAATCATCATGAATGCAACACAAAATAATAGATGGAGGAATTGTTGAAAGACAGACGCACAGAAAATACTGGAAAAGGTCCCCTCAGACTTCCAGCTTTCATGGAAAATGATAAATAAGCAAGCAAACATACAACCACGTGATCCTCACAAGCATTAGATCCCGCATTCATAACCCCCATCAGCATACTTACGGTACTTTACAATGACTCAACTCAGCTTTATTAATACTGTATTGCACTTAAACAATAACATCATACACAGGCAAAAGGAAGGCCTTGCCAAAGTGGACACTCTCAGCCATCATGAGCAGGTCATTCATGGAAGATCTGGAACTTAAGTGCCCTAAAAACAGCACCCACACTTTGGAACATCATACTTTGGAGGAATTGAGTGGACAGCATACAGGGAATAATTAAAAAAGGACCAGCCCAAACACTCACAAAACAAGTCATCAGGATGGTCTAAGATGGCAACATAAAAGTCAAGCACAAAAAAGTAACAGATAATTCCATAGCATTATCCGGCAGGGGAGGGGTTCAACGAAAGGGTGAAACCGGCCTTGAGGAAACATGATGCGAACACTCACACAGCAAAGCCAAACAAAAGACTCAGACATACTGGTAAACCCAAGGACAAAATTGAGAAAAAGAATGAAGTCATACACAAAAATACCCTGCAAGTCATGCAATATGACATGCAATGGGGACACAGGCAGGGCATTCAACACATGAAAAAACAACAACACTGCAATGTGGAAATGGAATGTGGAAAGGAAACAACCGGGAGGCACACATGTGAAATGAAAGAAAAAGCAGAGTAGACAAACTTGAAATCGGCCATTAACGACCACTGCAAGAGAGAAAAACACATTATGGACTGGGACAATGCCAAAGTCATCCATGCTGAAAGTAACAAAATAGCACAGCTGCATTAAAGAAGCCAGACATCAGAAACTGGGCCCTGGGGACAACCAACAGAGGTGACGGATCCTACACATGATCTCACACGTGGGATGCAGTCCTTGAAAAGGTGCAAGAATGCAAGGAGCGCCAAACTAACTTGCATAAAAAAACACAGAATAACACATCACAGTAATACCATGTGAACCTCTAATGGAGGCAACAGAAGTGAAAGAAGCATGCATGTAAGGTCAATCATAGGGATGCTCCGGTCGATCGATGGGCGATAATTATCGGTTGATATTCATGAAAAAGTACGTGATCAGTGAACGTGATCAAAGCCTTTCATGGTTGATCGAGCACCCTGTTTATCTAATTTTTCTGGTCTGGGGGTGACGAACTAGCCCGATGTATTTCTTTTCCATTTTTACTTCATGGAACAAGAAAACAGCACAAGAACACAACATATTACTGCCTTTTTATTCCATTACTGTATTGATAAGCGTTGGCAAAAAAGTCACCCTAATGGGGCTGATTTTCTATTCACATGCATTGGCTTTGCCTTCGATGGAAACGACTGTCACCGCTGCCAGAGGACTAGCATTAGCATCTCGCTTCATTGCGCTAAGCTCAGCAGTTGGAAACCTTTGATGGCAACCAAGAGTTTGAGAATGGGCAGCGGTTGCTTTCTGGACTTGTTGACATTCAATTTTGATTGCTGCAGTAATCTCAGTAGTCAGTGTTATATTTCTCGATTTGATCATTTACGATATAGCAGAGCGGTATGATTTAACGTCACATCAGATCTCATCAAGGTGACGTGGGTGACACCAGTGTTCAGATTAAAAATAAAAAAAACGACGACACCTCGATGTTACTTG
Organism: Hippocampus guttulatus; assembly: GCF_054856545.1. NCBI lineage: Eukaryota > Metazoa > Chordata > Actinopteri > Syngnathiformes > Syngnathidae > Hippocampus > Hippocampus guttulatus. Next base: position 8,897,819 of record NC_141266.1, on the reverse strand, counting down.
AAGCACTCTTCTTATTTTACTTCAACAACTTTTTCGATTTTTTATGACACTTAATTATTAAATTATTAATTTCATAGTCATAGTCCAGCGGGATTGCCAATTTAGCATATGGACTCCTTGCGATCTTAACATAAAACATGAGATGGAGTAAAATTGTTTTGTCAAAAATAGCATATATTGCTCCATCAGTTAAAAGGAGAACATAAGGAGAAACATTCAAGAAAGTGGGACATGCCATTCAAATAATGCTGGCAAGGGAGTGGGTGCAATGAAATGCATAAAACTAAAGATAGAGGAAAAGACTGGATGTCTCATCCCTCACCGAACCTCAGTTGACTCAGTAGCTGCAAGAGCCTGCCAAAAACATAACCTCATCAGGGTTTGAAGACACCTGGCTTTTCACACCAGGACATGTAAAATGACTTTTACAGCTGTCTCACCGTCCATTACCTGTTTGGAGGGACAGCAGGGCTCCATGTCATTCAATAACATGTAAGGTGTGGGTCTCTCCAGACTCAAATCATGAGTATCCTATTGGCACACAGCCCAGTTTGGTGAAGTTATGTGTAGTGTACTTCACTGTGAATGATGTTGAGCAAGGAGCAGTGAAGGAACTTTGCGGATTATCTCTGCTCTGTAGGCCCCTACCGCCTTAGTTAGGGCAGCGTAACTCCGAGACTAATAAATATATCCTGTCGGATTGCATATCATATCGTCACCCTTGGCATCCTCTCGATGTGTTATCGTAGATAATGTGATAGACTGAATGTCTGTGCTCGGGCAGGATGTTATAAGACTGAGGTGTACGTCCGAATATTATAAGCCACCTTGGCGTGCCCAACTACAGATGCTCCGATGAGGCCAATTCTGTCAGGAGCAGACAAACTCAACTGTTGGGTCAGCACACTCACATTAACATAGTCAACCACCCTTTTCCAGACACTGTCGTCCCACGTAGGAAAGCTCTGCAGCTCTCAGCCGGAAATGTCACGCAACAATTTTAGTAATATATGTTGAAGAGTAGTTCCAAAAACCAAGACACCACGGAAAATCCAGTAAACACAAACTGTAAAAGTATACTGTTATGAATCATGACTGGTGTCACGGTTTGGTTGAGTGCAGTGGAGCTAAATACTCTACGCAAGAGAGTAGTCAGACGAGACGATGTCAAGGGGCGCCAATCTGACCAATAGCTTCTGTTGAAGTGAAACACTCACATGGTTGATTATCTATAAATTCAAGCATCTATTCTACTAGCTCTAAATCATACAGGTTTTGTAAGTTCATGGACGTAATAACTTTTTTTTCCCTTTTTTACCTGTAAGGCATCCCCTAGGTCAGCCATACTGATTTCCGGGTCCTCTGTGGTGTTGAAAGGAACTGGAGTTATCCTGATGAAGGTAAGGACACGAGGTTCAGGATACCTCCACAGCATTAGTCCGCCGCTATCTTCTGTTTCACCGTAGAACACAACCTCATGTGGTCCTGGCCATCTTTGGGAACCTGCCAAAAAGTAAAAGAGTAACATGAGGTACACAATGCAGACACACAGTTGCACAAAACGGTATCTGAACTCTTGGAATTACCTGGATCATTGCATCATTGGGCATACAATGTGATCTTCATGTAAGTCAAAACAAATAGCCAACCATTTTTCTTGAACTAAAGCCACACAAACCACTATGAAGCAATTGGACTGGGCTGTAGCCCGAATGTCTAATATGGGTAAGTTATATCGAATTTGATTTTGTATTTACTTCGTGTGACATACTGCTACTGTATTAAAAATGGCTTGATAATCTGAAACATTTGTGTGAGACGAAGAGTATTAAAAAAAAGGTGCAACCTTCTTTTTTCTCTTTTTTTCTCATTTCCTGTGAGAAAAGTAATTCTTTTTGTTTTTAGTCAGTCCTTGTCAGATCTCATGTATACATTCTGAATGAAAATCTGATCTGGATTTTGACCAGAGATTGTAAAATTTAGGGGTGATGCATTTATAGGTGTTTCTATGGAACCCAAAACAAAAACATCAATGTTTTCATGCTTTCAGAATGTTTATGCGAACAAGAAGCAATATAAACAGCGGGGTTGAGTAAACTTTTTTTTTCTGTAGCGTAAACAGTCATTGACTGCACGATGGCAAGCACCTGAAAAAGCCGGATGACATGGATCAAAACATTTGAGTGGTGTTTGAATAAAATTGCGGCTGCTGTTTCGTATCCAAGTCCTTTGGAAAAATGTTTATTTTTTGGGGGGAGGGGGGAACAAAAAGTGGGTCTCCTGGGGGTACAAAACTGATACTCTTTGTAGAGAACATATTTTAAGGAGTAGCAAAATCTGTCTGTGGGCAAATGTTTCTTTCATCTTAAGAGGCCGGCATATAACTCCGCTGCAAACAGAGGATGAAACAAAAGCAAAAACAGACACTTTCATGGTTTTGCTTTCAGTCGCATTAGCAGAGACCCTTTTAATTTTTTTTCTCCCTATATCTTTCACTTCTCTCTGAGTCCATTCCATCCTTTTGTCAGCCCTTGGGGGGTGCTTGCACTTCTCTGTACTTTGGGGACTGCTTTCCTCTGCCAGTTGACAACATGTTGCAAACAGATTGTTCCCCGCGTCCCTGTTCTAGGAATATACATTCTTCAAAGATGCAAGAGTAAAACACTGGGGGCGGGAAAAAAAACAAAAACAAAGAGTCAACCACAGTTGACAAAGTGGATGCCTTGTCTCGAGCTAAGGAGAAGTTTGATCCTCTTTGTATCATGTTCCCTTGTGTGCATGTCGAGAGCAGCACACGCAAAGCACCAAGAAAGTGAATACACAGCATGTTACTGAAAGTACAACCAGCCAGATAAGTCTGATTAAACTCCTGTCCATAGAGGACTTTGATTGATCTGCTCCATATACTCTCAAGGCGCAGAAAGACAGTTTGTTAACTATTTCAACCACACCGACTACATGATAATAGAAAAATCAGTTGAACTTAGTCCAAAATTAAACTGTAACTTATTTTATGTTCCGAACAGACAGAAAATCTCGGGTGGACACAGCGCTCAGATAACTAGGAATACAAATTGTCAGCCGTGTTTCCCCTTACAAGTACCATTCATACCTGAGTCCTGGATGTACTGAAAGTGTCCTGTTCGCAGGTCATCAGAGCTGTGTTCTGAGCGAGAACAGGGGGAACCCGGAGAGGACGGTGGCTGGGTCTGGAAGGTCTGGCCTGTAGGGAAGTTTTCCAGCGAGTCCCCTTTCTGTGCAGAGTGATATGCTTGGAGGTGTTCCTCCACCAGCCTCAGGCAGTTAAGATGTTCCTGTCCCCAGAAAACCTGTCAAGCAAAAGCACAGCAGCAGGACTTCAAATGAGTGGAGAAAACCGAACTAACATAGCTCGATGATTAATTCAAGGGAAAAAAACGGTTTGGGAGTACAGTGAGTGAAAAGTATGCACTTCATAAATCAGTGCTACATATTTTGCTCCAGTGAAAAAAATCTGCAATTTTCCACTTCAAAATTCGACACACAACACCCCATAATGACAATGTGCCCAAAAAGTTGAGATTTTGACAAATGTATTACAAATAAAATACCGTACATACTAAAAAATCACATGTACTTAACAATGGTATGCTTGTTTTTTTGTCAAGAATTTACCTCAGGTGGATTCTCTTTCCACTGATCTTCCCTGAGACCTGTCAACATCTTAATTTGAGTCTGCAGTGATACACACCTTTCTAATACTTGGTGCATGCCGGAGCACAAAACAAGCATGAAGTCACTTGAATTGACCGTAGACCTCCAAGACAGGATTGTCTTGAGCCACAGATCAGGGGACAGATACAGAAAAAAAAATATATATATATATATATATATATATTAATGAGGACAGAGTGCCACATCAACAGCCGCCTCCACAATTCAAGAGTGAAAAACCGGTTGAGGTAATATACGGATCCAAGCATTAGAAATTGCCTAAACTCAGAAAGAAGGAACACGAGAAACTCGAGATCAGAAAGAAGGAACACGAGGAACACGGGGAACACGGGGAACACGAGAAACTCGAGAAATACCAAGGGCTCAGAGAGGAGCTGGAGAGAGCCTGGAAGGTAAAGGTGACAGTCGTGCCTGTGGTGGTCGGAGCACTCGGGGCAGTGACCCCCAAACTAGATGAGTGGTTGCAACAGATCCCGGGAACAACATCGGACATCTCGGTCCAGAAATGTGCAGTGCTGGGAACAGCAAGGATACTGTGCAGAACCCTCAAGCTTCCTGGCCTCTGGTAGAGGACCCGAGCTGAATGAGGGACGGACACCACCCGAGGGGGGGTGAGACGAGGAATTTTAATTTTTTTTTATATATGATGCTCTGAAAATCCAATGGACACCATTAGTGGCCTCCATTATCCATATATGGAAAGAGTTCAGAACCACCATGACACTCACTACAGCTGGCTACCCGTGTAAACTGAACGAGCGGGGTAGAAGAACTTTTGTCACGGAGCTCCAGCGTTCCTGTATGGAAAGAGGAGAACCTCCCAAAAGGAGAATCACCTCTGCAGCAATACACTCATCAGGCCTCCATGGCAGAGTGGCCAGATAGAAGCCACTGCTTCGCAAAAGGCAGCTGGCCAGGAGTTTGCCCAAAGCCACCTGGAAGGAGTCTCAGACCATGAGAGGCATAACTCTCGAGACTGATGAGATGTATATACACACTAAACAGTCAGGCGTGAAACGCGGGTCTTATATTTAGAGGAAAGCAGGCACCACTCATCACCTGGCCAATACCATCCCTTTAGTGAAAGAAACATGGAGAAGAATTGTGTGGATTTTTCAGAAGCAGGAACTGGGAGACTAGTGAGAAAAGAGGGAAAACTACTGCAGCAATACACACAGACATCCCGGATGGAAACCTGCTCCAGAGCGCACTTGACCTCAGACTGGGGCGGTAGATCATCTTTCAGCAGGACACGAGTTTGAGCACAGAGCCAAGATAGCAAAGGAGTGGCTTGAGGACAACTCTGTGAATGTGATTGAGTGGCCCAGCTGAAATGAAGACATTTGAAAAAGGTTGTTCACTGATGCGCCCCGTCCAACCTGATGCCGCTGAAGAACTGCTGCAAGGAAATGGGCGAAAGTGCCCAACTTTAAAGTATTTGGTGTTCCAAGCTTGTGGCGTCCTGTTCAGAAAGGCCGTAATTGCGACCAGATCCATCAACACAGAATTGGAGAATACGTACACTATGTACTCCATTCGTTCTCATATGCTAATTAGTTATTTATCCATCCACCCATTTTCCGAGCCGCTTTATCCTCACAAGGGTCGCGGGGGTGCTGGAGCCCATCCCAGCCGTCTTCGGGAGGTAGGCGGGGGACACCCCGAACCAGTTGCCAGCCAATTACAGGGCACACAGAGACAAACAACCATCCGCGCTCACATTCATAGCTAGGGACAATTTCAAGTGTTCAATAAGCATGCCATGCATGTTTTTTGGAATGTGGGAGGAAACCGGAGTACCCCGAGAAAACCCACGCAGGCCCGGGGAGAACATGCAAACTCCACACAGGGAGGCCGTAGCCGGGATCGAACCTACAACCTTTGCACTGTGAGGTTGACGTGCTAACCACTGGACTGTCTTAGCTATTTATTTATTTAATTAACTTGCAGAAAAGGTCATTTTGGCTGTTGAGTGGAGAATATTGAAAACAAAAATATTTTGAATTGAGGCTGTAACATACAATGTGAAAAAAGTGAAGCTCTGTGAATAATTTCTGAATGCACTGTCAGCACGCACAGTAGTTATCTGCACAGGTGACTCAGAGGTGTTACGCACAATGCCCCCCATAATTATCGGCATCACTGGGTATGATGTGTTAAAAGCCTTAAAATTAATTTAGTTTTTAATTGCAGGAGCCTACTCTCATTCTGAAAATTGTAGAAAAGTCCCCATTAAAAAGCTGTGGAATCAATTGAAGAGGAGAGTGCAGAAGAAAAAGCCCAGGTCGCTGAGTGAGAGATTGCGTCAAGAGGAATGGTCCAAGATCCCTCTTTCTGTATTCTCCCATTTTGTGAAACATTAGGAGACAATCAGGTGCTGCTTTGTTGGCAAAAAGGGACTGTACAAAGTACAGTCAAACCTCAGTTTTCGAACGTCTATGTTCTCAACCAAATTGGTTTTTGACCCAAAATGTCGATTTTTTTATGCTTCGGATTACGACCGAAAATCGGTTCTCGAACAAACTCAGCGCACTTGAATGCGCCACTTGACTCCTTTCGCCTTCCTTACACGAGGAAGTGACGTTTCATCGGGCAGACGAGGAAGTGACGCTTCCTTGTGTAGCGTTCCATTGTGAGCGGACGTGTTCAATAAAGATTTTTTTTTTAAAAAGAGCGTGGTGTCGGTTTTCGCACAAATTGGTTTTCGAACAGCCTTCTGGAACGGATTATGGTCGAAAACCGAGGTATGTACTAACGTCAAGGGTGCTAATGATTGTGCCACACGGGGGATTTGACGGAAAAATAATTTGTTAATGTGGATTTTTTTTCCCCCACTGAATAAATGCACTTGAATTGGTTGGAATTTCCTCTTTTTTTTCATTCTCAATCATTAAGTCTACATTATTTAGGAAAAAAAACAACAACCTGATTTTATCAAAAGCTAAAGAATACATCTTAACCAGGAGTGTCAATAATTATGGAGGAAACTATCTATGCAGTTGGTCATTTTTCACCATTTTCCTCCAAAACAAAATGAGAAACAATCACATGAGTCAAGACTTGACAGTATATCATCAAGAACTACCCAACACAACCTAGATGGTGACCCCCTTCCCACACTCCATCAAAGTGAGTCTGCTGGGGTTTGGACAAAGGAACAGGAATCTCTGAGTCAAAAGCTTTTCACACATGGTGCTGTGTGCCTGCCTCCTACCACCTAATGCGTGCATACGGGTTTATGACTAAACTCTGAAAACAGGAAAATTTGGGGAGTTTCTTTTCAGCCATTTGGAGAGAGAAAATAAGATGAAGAAATCGGAAGGAATTCCAGTGGTTTTTGTGCAGCATTAAAACACCACAAACACCAATATTTTCAAAGGGAAACATGCTATTATGTATTAAGGGCAACCGCTGAAAAAAGATAGAGAGCAGGGTCACTCTGAAGAAGTGATGTGGAACAATACATTAGTAATAATGCAATCAGTTCGTCACACTGAAGAGGGGATTTTTTTTCAGATGGGACATTATGTAACCGAGAAAAAAAAAAAGAAGCCACATATAAAATATAACCCAGCCTAGAAATAGCCTAATAATGTTCCACTACTTAACTGGCAGATGAATCCTTAAGTCACACACAAACACATGCACGCGCGCACACACACACACGTGCGCGGGGCACGACTGATTTTTAGGATTCAATGGCTCCTCTCGTACTACAATTACACCCGTTTACACCGAATTCAAGAGGAAGAACAGCGTAAACAACCACAATAGTTTGTTTTGTATATTATGCTTGAAAGAAAAAGCACTCCATCTAAAATGGAATGACAATCACAATCTAACAATAAGAAGACTTAGCCCCAAATGTTGCTGAGGTGCTTGACCTCTTACGAATCTACTGCAACTATGACGTATAGACGGTATTTCGACCTGCAGCAGGCCTCCTTTCAGGTCCAGCAGCAGTTTAGGTGGACCAGGCTCAGGTCCAGGACTACCACTGTGTCGACACCACCTAGCCTCCAGCGAGCCGCTGCAAGAAAATGGCCCCAGTAGAAGATGACTTCTGTCTTTCAGCCCTGTCCTCATCAGCACATCTTGCAGCTCCAGCTGCACAGAAGCAGATTGCACTGCATCTGGGAGAACAGGAAAAGTGACGAGAAATAAGGAGAGGTTACACAACCATTTAAAAACATTGGACAAGAACAATGGAAAATGTTAGATCAGTCATAGCCCACACTACCCACAGACATATTACATTAGCTTTTGAAGTAGATGAAATACAGGATAAAAGCAATCAAACGGAAGTTCAGTTTGTTCATTGAGTAACTATCATCAAACCTACATGCCCTCTAGGTTGAACAGTTTCCTGTTCAATAATTCTAGACCCACAACTATTTTGAAGGCAACTTGTGCATCACACATGTCACAACAGCGGAGCACCGGTGACGGTAGAGAGGAGAAAAATGATGACAAATATGAAATTGTAAATTGAGGCGCATTGTGGGAAAGTTCTACTTGATGTCCCTGTGCCAGTTTCCCGTGACAATATTGCTAATAATAAAAGAACAAAGGAATGCACCGTACATTGACAAGTGAACTTCATCATTGAGGAAACCTCATGAATTTGACGCAGCGAGGACCTGCGCCACCATCTCATGTCGGCTCGGTCACGAACGCAAAAGATACAAGACAATGCCGCTTTATTTATATAGCATGATACAGACATTTACTGTAGAAAGAGGTAAGTAAGTATGACTTAAAACAATGCCTGCGCAGTTATTAAAGTTTCGACATGATGGTGACAGTTTGACTTCGCCTCAGATTCTTTCAATTATAACTGATCTGTATGGGGGAAAAAATACAATAAGAATCAGGCCACTCCTGTTTTTCTTTAGCGTGTGCTGCTAATCAACATGATTAAACAATGACAGTGAGACTGGGGGGGAAAGAGGAAAAAAAAAAACATGGTGAGATCCACATGGCGAAGCCAAACACCCACTCATCCTGAAAGAAGCAAACATAGCAGGAGCCACCACAGTAAGACAGCACTCTCGGTCCTTTCCATTTAATCGCAGATGGGTCATTAACTGTGGTCAAAGGCTGTCCAGAAGTTGGCCTTTAAGTCCCCATAAATCAACAGACTCCAACCCCATCTCGTAGTTGTTAACATGGCGGGGCCGAGTTGGTCAGTCACAGCAACAGCAGCAGCCCATTTGGAAACCTCAAACCAGAATGACTAATAATGCCCTGTGAAGTGGCCCTTTGCCTTTTGACGGCAGTAATGGTCCCTGCACTGTGCTTGGCTCCGAGTCCTGGGAAGCAGAAAAGTAGAGCGTGCACATACAACTAGAGTCCCCATTATTTTACACAGATGTGGCTAACATAGTGTATGTTTTAATATATCGTTAGCCTTACAGCAAAATTGCACGAGTCCTTTTTAACTAACATGATATAAAAACAAGATGTTTTCTACAATTTTTTTCTTTTATAGAGTCTCAGTCATCCAGGTTATGGCAATCCACAAAGGTAGACAAGTGGATTCTTAGTGTTTTGTGAATTTGTTGGGGGGGGGGGGGGGGGGGGGTTCTTCTTATTTTCCGAAAAAAAATTGGAATCTGACTTCTGCAGCTAAGCTATTGGGTAAACAAACATATCATTTTTTAAAAAATGGCAATGACTGATGCATGAAACGGATACTGTATCAATGTCATTACATATTTTTTGGTGTATGTGTGTGACTTGGGCAAATAAGAGTGGGGGAATTCTATCCATCAGCCTGCCAAAAAAAAATGCAGCTGCATACAGGTGAGGTTATTGCCAGTGTTCCAAGTGGAATATGATATCCAGCGGACTACATACTTAGCACATGATTCATTTGCCAATTCCTGTATCCAATCTATAATGACGCAAACCATTTCATATTTAAACCACAGCTGTTTGCAGAAATTCCACTGGGCTCTTCTGGGGTGATGTAGGATAGGTGAACTTTTCAAGGAGAAATGGAAAGTGGGAGTGGAACAGGAGCTGATTAACCAAGGAGACAAAATGCATGGAGACTTGGGGAGGGTGGAGGTTGTGAATGACAGACATTAAATGATGTATATGACACACATCTTTTCCAGACTTGGTAAACTGACTCAGATATGTCTTATTCAATGTTGGAGCTTAACATCACAACAGCAGTGTTCCAATGAAAAAGGGCTTTTCGTGTCTAAATCATTTTGAAACATTACACATGGATGAGTCATTTGTCCAGGACAGATGCTATTGATACATGTTGGCAGTTTACCTGCTAAGGTCTTCGCGTGCTGTGGTGTTCAGAGCGATGTTATTTATTGAACAGGTTTATTTTTATGGTGAGGATTTATTTGACAGCACACGGAAACTCCCAAGCAGGGTTGTTTAAATGGTGAACAGCGAGCTTTTATTACTTTTTTTTCAGCAGGAGACACAAATACACACACCCACAATAAATACAAAGTTAAACTACAGTGTGCACAAATTCGTGATCCCCAAACCACGCCGCATGGTGCAAGATCACGCACAATTGCTCAGCGACAGTACAATGGGCAATCGACTCTCTCGCCGTGCGTCTTTTATAGTTGACCTCACGATCCCGAAGTTTAAACAAGAAGCCCGTGCAGCAGCCGCTCACAACAATTAGGTTAATTTGGAATGATTTTGACGAGGGGGGAATCCCACTCACTCCTCAGCCCATTTTTCCATCCAGTCAAGTCAGACTTTCATTTGTAACCTCCTCCGCATCCAAGACTAAACTCTCTCTGCGACCATATTGCCAGTATGTCGGTCCCAAGAGTTGTTTCAGCAGACAGCCAAAGACATTATACGGCACAACACAAATGTGTGAGCAGAAGGAATGTGCAATAAAAATACTTAGGAATACGGGCGCATGAGCCAGGTGTAGTCCGTATTCTGGAGAATTAATCAGATACACTATCTTGCTTACAGAATACGTGATACAAAACCCAACAGGAAGAGACCCTTGAATGTGATAACACCTTGAACCTTTTGTTCCTAGAAACCTTTCAATAAAAATAGATTCGGGTTCTGGTAAATGCGGACATGCTCCAGGACAGGCGGAGGTTCTTGCTTTGACATACAAAAATAATCCTGAAAAAGATGGACTGAAAATGCACAGCACAATGTTGACCTTTGACTTAAGCTACCTCAGCCATCTTGGGAATGTGAACCTTTGACCTTGACTTACTCTGCCATTTTATTTCACAGATCTTTGAAAATTTAAATTAATGCTGCAAGGATCCACTTCTTTAAAAAATACAATTCTTTCTATTCGGCCAATTCAAGTTCTGTACTCATTGTGCTTTTCTCAGCAGTAAGAGTTTAGCAGCTGGAAGAGGGTTTGGGACCTTCTAGGTCATGGTGGAGTGGGAAAGCACAGACCGGAGGAAGGTGTGACTGTGTGTGTGTGTGTGTGTGTGTGTGTGCGCGCGTGTATGTGTGTGTGTGTGTGTGTGTGGGTGGAGGGGTCCATCATGGTGTATATTTCAACATAGTAAAAGTTGCAGGGAAGAAGTTATTCCTGAATTTGCTGGTCTGGGAAAGGAAAAACGTAAAGAACATTCCATAGTGGAGAAGGCCAACAACACTGATGCTGTGTTGTGAGCTCTCCTTTAGGATGCTGCAAGCCCCTCTTTTGCACTAGATGGTCTTAATGTTTCACCGTCCTTCGGAAAGATTTCTGTTCCCCACCAGAGCAACCACCATAGCACGTCAAGATGCAGTTGGTGCGCATTGCTCTCAATCGTGCAGCATTACAAGTCCAATTAACCCCAAACTGTTGTTTGTTGCAAACTTTATTCATTTTCAGTCTAGCAAGCCACAACACACAAGTGGATGGCCGAGTGCACGTTAAAGCATGACCCATGTACATTCTCTGCATTCGTAAGGTGAAAAAAATGACAGCATGCTACACCGAAGACAAGTCAGTGGTCTAAAATGTGTACATGCCACCTGTTAAAATAACTATTATCACCTTGGGAACATCTCAATAATGCAACAAATCCCTTCTTTTAGCTTCTGATGTTATCGCTGATGTTGCTGCAGAGACTTTGTATTGATAATATTAGATACACTATGAAAGATAATTGCAATTTGCAATATATTTGTAACAGTAAAATTGACTAAGTTGAAGTTCAAGGACGACCTACAACCACATTTGCTTTTATATAGGATGCACCAGCAAAAATCATAGCATTAAAAAATGGAGAAAAAAATGGTGTTAATGAGTCAAAATTTGCATTTTTGCACCTCACCAAAACACATCGAATAGCAAAGCTAAGACTCAACCCTTGAAAAACACCCCAAAACTTCCCTGGGCCAGACTCGCAGGTGTCACTCACGTTACCTACCGCAGGTAGTTGGCTGTTGAGCCGAACTCAGTCTGTTACTTAGGCAGCACCAGCTAGCTCACAACGTGATTCAGCCGGCTACTAGTCTGGCTAAACACGTTGCGTAGTTACTTCTCATCGACTTTCATGTTCGCTGTCAAGTAAATAGAGACAGACAGTACACATATACAGCAATCCCTCGACACTTTGAACTTTTATGTTTGGCGGCTTCGGTGCTTCCAAAATTCCATATGCATAATAAATAAATAAATACATACAGGACATACATAAAATAAAATAAAATAAAGCCATATCAGCAGCCATATTGTGGAGAGATGCGTTTTTTCATGTTGATGTGCAACAGAGGTTTCCCTGCATGCCGAACGACTCAGAGGCTTTCTACATGCCTGTACTGTCCTGTACATACATGCCACGGGCACTCATTCAAGGATTTGATTGGCTCCCGGTGTGACGTTGACCAATGAGAGCACAAGTAGATTTATCCCGTGAGCTGATTGGCTGTACATCATCGCAGCCTCACCCAGCACCTTCCCTTGTGTCTCGTCACACTGTTGACTGACTCGCATGCTGTATCTGAGTGTTGTGTTTCAACGGCGGCGGCGGGGTGCTGATTCGCAGCCTTACCTGGGTCGGGAAGCATTATTTAGAAGGTTTCCGGAACTAGTCAACTGTTTTTTACAAACGTCACAAGGAAGTAGTTATCGCTCAGACGAAGACTGAAGTAAGAGCTGAAACTGTCAGCTCGGTAAGAGTTTTTTTCTTCACGAAAAAAAAGATCATTGTCTGCTAAAAAAGAAAGCTTAAACCTATTTCAACTAATAAGAAGATGAATGTCATAGTGCTACTCATCACCGATATATATTCTCCAAAATAAAAACCTCAGCTGCACCGTCGGCGCCACCAGCAGAAGAATCTCAGAGTGAACCTCAAGCCTGTACGAGTCAAGTGAGAGCCGCCTACTACGCCACCAACACAAGTGTCTTAACCTCTCTCAGAATACAATGTTGATGAATGCTAAGGTTTTAGAATTCCTAGGGGGGGGGGTGGCAAATCCTATCTCACAGTTTTCATCTTTCATTTCTGGTCCCCATTAACCGTGAAAAACGAGGGATTACTGGATTGTCTTTTAGAACATTACGTGACTACTTTTATAATTTCAAAATTACCAGTCGATTAAATAGCATAAACTGTTGTAAAAATGTACGAGGAGCCCCCTATTTCGGTCGCAACACCACAGTCGTTATCCTTTTGATGATCACTAAGTTATAGAATGTAATATATTGGATGGGGATCCTCAAAATGCGATCCAGAAATATTTCATATCGCTGGGAGTTTACACATCACATCGCCATGTAATGCATCAATGCATACACAACCAACGTCATGCGTGGGGGCGCGAGTGGTTAACTTTTTTTTTCCTTCCAACCCACACAACACATCCATCCACATTCTGAACCACTTATCCTTACTACGGCCGTGCATGGACAAATTGGTACATAACAACACACGCTGATGCAGTTAACACACACACGCACACACACAACAATCATTAAATTTATCATTAAAACACAGTTGCAGTACAATGTGAATTCAATTATTTCTCATTTATTACTGATTTGATGTTGATGGCTGTCAGTGAGTAAACAAAAAAACATTTTCTGCATCTTTTTAGATTGATATTTCATTTTTTTCTTCATTTTCACTGAGCCCATAGTAATATTGTTATCGTATCATCGAGACATCTGAAAAAGTATCAAGATTTTACATTGTTGCATTATCGCACAACCCTAATTGACACGATTCAGTGCTTTGATGAAGGGAGTCTGGTGGGAACCACGTTTGTGTCCCCACTGAGTGGGGGCACGCACACCTGCTGGTCACATTGCAGTTTAAAATAAAAAATTCAATTTTATAAGCCAGCCATGGACAAGCATGCACACGCACAATCACACAACCACTTGTCCGGGAACTCCTACAGCTGTTGTTTTGAGGGCATTCAATGCTGTGCTTCCATTCATGGTTGGAGAGCCTCCTTGTGAGGTAGCATTGCAAAAATTGTATTGGTATATAAACATGTAAATGCACTCAGTCACAGTGGCTGGATTCCAAATTGTAGGCTTTTAAATAATTTTGAGATTTTCACGAACATCTTTTAGGCAGACAAGTTAGGTACATACCTTCCCATATATGTAACTGTCTGCAAAACTTTGAGTACCAATCTTTGGACATCAGTGAATTAGGAAACACAAGCAGCCTGAGTTTGGCATTTTTTGGCCATTGCCTGTATATGATCGGATCGTTGGGGGTAGGGGGGGGGGCATATTCTGCAAAGCTTGGTCCATGCATGGCTGACTGATGGAAAGAACTGGAACGATGTCAAAACGCTGAGAACATTCAATCAAAGGCGTGCACACGCTAACCTTCACCTGCATAATATTCTACAGACCTGCCGGTAATCCAGTGCACACCAACCTCTCTCTGCAGACTAACGTTTAACTTATGTCACTCCAGCAACAAAGTGGGTGGTGCGGGTGGAAGTTTTCGTGAAGTGAAATACATCTCTGGCAAACACTTGGGTAAGATTAGATCGGATCGTGGCTGATTTATTGTCTCAGTTTCTTCCTGGCAGCCCTTATCTGACCACTGGCTGGCTGATTTATACTTCAGGGCGAACTGGTATCAATTAGACGAAACCTAAAGGAGTCATTACCTAAGTAGCAGGAACCCTCAGTAGACTAGCTGGGATGCTTAGAGTAATAGAAATAATATATTGTCACTCACCACAGGAATACACTTTCCACTTACCATCAGACCACTATAGGAAACTGGTTCCATAGGGGCGGACATCACAGCCCAAGTACAAGTGTTGTATGTCATCTAAGTCATTAGACGTCCCCGGCGTGATAAATGTTGGTCTGTAACATGTGTGCCAATTTATTATCCAGAAGAAAAGGCAAGTAATGCTTGGGAGATTTGAGGAAATATGTTTTCATTGCAGTCAAAGTTCTGCAACCGCAAGCAGAGCAAATACTGCAGATTCATCCTTCTTGTTTTTGTGTGTGCACGATGACGCTACACTTATTTTTCTTGCATTTTTGCATTCATTTTCCTCTCAGGCAAGCCAGTCTCAAATATCTAAATGACCAGGATTACAATAAATAAATTTCAATCAATAGCCAAAAAACCAAAATGATATATTCGCCGCATTCAAAGTAATGTACAAGTGAAAATATTGCTCCTGTCTTTTGGCATGGAATCACATTTTCAGCCTGATGATCACTTCTGTGTGCTGGAGCAGAGCAGATCTGAATTGATTCGGAAATGTGAACAGTTTACGCGTCAACATTGAGCTCAAACATTCATCAACGGGAAACATGATTTGGGTGATTTAAAGAGTTGCAAAGAATGGATGACCATGTAATGCACCCGGGATAGGAAATATCTGCCTAGAAATCACACCATTGTCTTCATATGGGAAGTTGAGGCTGAAAGTCTTTATTTACGGTGAAGCATTTTTGTTTTTGTTTTTTACTTGCAGACCTTTCACCTGCCAGCTTTTACTTGCCTTATTCCAAAAGATCGACCATTGTCAAGCATCGTGTTACCGAAAGTCATGCTACTTAAACTCATAAAGTCATATTCAAAGCAAAAACATCAGCATAATCACGAGTCATCCAAGTTGTGAGCGTGTGTTTTTGATTTCATTTCTCATTATGTCATTACGATTCTGGAAGGGTGCATTTACATTGTGCAGATGGTAACTTCTTGATACACTTTTTCAGCCGTCATTGTAAAACCTTCCTTAATGAAGATATAGGAAGCAGTCTTGAAAACGGATGGATAGATTTCAAGAAGTGCAATGAATCAGGTGCATCTCAGAAATTACTTTCTGTCATGGGCTGAAAAAAAAATGTGCGGGGTAGTTATGTTCATGAACACCACGGCTTTGTTACAATTCGGGGGAAGAGAAGAACTGCTCGCTCACAGACATATATTGGCAGATAAATAGAGATTTACATTGTTAAGTTCACACTTGATGGGTGGGAATACACACCGGAAAGCTACATAACTTTAAACAAACTTTTAAAACGGCTATTATCGTCGTGTGGGTGCCATTTAAAAATGTCGGTGCACTTGTTACAATTATGAGTTTAGTCAAATGATTAGCATCTATTTTTCTTTTACACTGATTCATCATCATGACATTGTCTTTGGCCTGTTCCAACTATGTGAGCGACGAGAAAAAACAGTGATGAGTCTGTTTAATGGGAACAAATTATCCCGACTGGATACAATTGGGAAAATTGAAATCGAATGAACAGGATACTTGGAATGGGATCATAATTTTTTCGTTTTGTTTTTGTGAGTAAAGCAAGAGATTCACTCAAAGGTTATCCAAGAAAACAATGAACATCAAACTAAATGAATACACCTAAATAAATCGCGGGTAGCTTTCACGTCGTTGCTACGAGCAGGCGTTTTTCGTTACAAGTGTGCGAGAGTAAATCAGCCGAAAGAAGAGGGGTGGTAAGGTCGGGGTGTCGTGGGGGTTGGGAGGGGTCCACAGAGGCACTGGACCGAGGTGAAAGCTTTGCACGTCAGACTACACACGCACGTGAACACGTAGACGTATGTGCGCGTGTTCGTAGGAAGTCGGGGGCACTCTTTGGGCAGTCTGATGGAGAGTTGAGAGATTAGGGAAGGTCTTATTTCACGGACCTTTGGACATCTGTTCTCTCTCTTTTTGCCCACCTCCCTCCTTTCTTCCAATGAACTATGAATGCCCCTCTACCTTGGGGAGTGGTGCGCCGTGGACGGGGCGAGGAATGCGGGGCTTCCACTTGCTTTTCATTAACACAGGATCTGGTAACACACCTCACTGTCAACCTAATCCCCTCTCTCTCCATCTTGTAGCTTGGCAGAGCGTGGCTGCTCTGACCAGGTACAGACCCCCAGATGTTCGAGCAGTCTCATGAAGACTGGACGGGGGCGGGCTGAGCGCAATGACATATTCAGGGAAGACCTTTGTTTTGCCTGCTCTCTCTTCTGCTTCATGCCCTTGATCAGATCTCATTCTTTCCCCCATTTGCCACTCTTGCTCACTGACGTCTTTTTCCAGCGGTTCTTGACTCGCCTTCACAACATCTGCGCTTTGTGCACTAATTAATGTTGCCTGTGTTTCATCCATCTTTTAAAACACTTCCTTTGAAATTATTTTCCTCCCCCCCCACCCCCTGTCCTTAGGTTTCCTTCCAAGCACACTGACATTCTGCTCAGTTCTGCTGTGGTTCATCAATATCAACTATCATTCACTAAGGGCCAGGAGAGCAACACGAGTAGCAGCAGTAGTGATGCATATTGTAGCAGTTGTCCTATTACATTCTCCTGTCTAACATCTCACATGTACAGCCGGTCTCAAGGGGGTCATTCCAACTGACTGATTGAGGCTGCTCAAGCTGAAATCCAAACTTTCATCAGAGTAAATTTCCAAGGTATCTTTTTTTTCTGAGGTACAGAAGAGTCTGGAGTTGTGACTGAAGGAAGTGGCGCGGCTGAGTTAAAAAACAAACAAATAAATAAATGCAAATTTTAAAAATGTTGGTGGGGGGGGGGGGGGGGGGAATCAGGAGATCTATTGTAACCAACAATCAGTCGTCGTGATTGAAAACATCTGTCTCCTTATTATGGCAACAAATCTGGAAACATGAGAAGGCATTCTTGGGGAACAGAAACAATTTGGGATATGACAGAGCGTCTAGAAGCGTCCTAAAGTTCTCAAGTGACTAGAAAAGGTGAGGCAAACATGCCACTCAGCAGCAAGGCTTTGGACATCTATTCTAAAAATACTCCTCCTCCCCACACTCAAGCGAACACAAATTTTCTGGTATTACGCTGGCAACATGGACAGGTTTCACCCCACATGAACTTTTCAACATTCTTTCAAAGATGGGGTCAAGAGATGAAATATTCGCAACCATAATGAGCTAGACAAAAGGAAACACACAGATTTTCACCAAGGTCTCTAAAAGGAATTACAAAGAAGCAAATAAAACTTTTTGCAGCATCTGGTGACAGTGTGATATTTATGGTCGTGCTGTTAAGAACAGACATGCATGTCGACATAAAGTTGATAAGCCAGCCATATCAACAACCATTTTGGAGCCAAACTGCAGTAATGTCAGTCAACGCCAGTGGTCCAATCTGAATATTTATATCGATTCTCCAGTTAATATGTAATTTCATGAGGGTTTTTTTTTATATGTTCATGTTATTGATGCTGAAAGGGTTAATTGCAATGAACTACATTAGGGATGATGTTTTTTTTTCTCCCCGACCAAATCCAAGGCAAACTGGCATGCCCTAGCAACGTGAGTTCACCCTGAAGAGGTTCCAGTGTCCATTTTTGCTCGTCAACACATCCATGATGGAAAAAAGCTGATGAAAAGTGGGGCAGCATGTAGTGTTGTTATAGCGCAGCTAAGTCGAATAAAATAAACAAAATGCAAGTTGTTTTTAATTAAGACACTTTGACACATACATCGATGTATGGAATCCTATATCAACATCTGCAAAACAGATGCAGGCACTTATGTAGCACCGCTCCAATTTTGTCTTTGCCCCTCAGCAACTGTAGTGAGAGGGTCCCACAGCAATGTACAAAAAAGCCACTTAGAAGAGGAACCTCTGTCTATTTCAGGTAAAAGGGATCCTCAGTCTCTCGCTATCATTTAATGCAGTGGTCCCCAAACACTGGTACCGTTTCGGGGCTCATTTGGTACCAGCCCCCACAGAGACCCCCCCCCCCCCCCCCCGCCTCCCCCAGCTGACCACCGTGCCACCCATATAAATATATACAAGGGACATAACGATTCACTCACTTTGAATTTTTGTTTTTAAGTTAATGAATGACTCATTTTAGTGTTTTTAACATCTACATTGTGTCCTTGTTCCAAACAGTCATGTTTTGTAACTTTACAAAGAAAAAAACCCTTGAAAACAAATACTTTTTACTGTAATAGGGAAATCAATAATAGCAACAAAAAAAAAACAACCTGCATCTATTTTATTTTACATGTTAATGCTTTCTGTTCATAATTCTTTGTGCAAAATCTACTACAGCAATATTAATAGAAATATTTATCACAATTATAGTTGAAAATAGTCAAGACCCGGTGGAGTAGTTGCACAGAAGCTTGTGATGGTTGTCTTGGTCAAGTGCCTTCTGTTTAGCAGCTACATAGTGGTGGCAGTTGGGCTACGGTGAAAGAAAGCAACAATGCGCCTGATGCGACCTAACAGACGTGACACATGGGGGCACCGCCAGTACTGCCTGTACTTGCTCAACTCCGTGTATGAGTGAAACGCTTAATATGAGACCCAAGTCCAGCTTTTCTTACGGCAACATCCATATTTCTGTGTGTTTTCCATCATAATAGCGGTGCCATGCTTTGGTCATTTCAGCTGCGGCATTGCAGAGTACTTGCACAATGTTTGTCCAGCTGTGTCTTTCAAAAAGAGGACGCGTTTGAAGCACAAAGCTAACCATCTTCCACTCGACGGTGATCACATGAGCCGGAATTGTAAGGTAAACTTTGCGTTGCCTTCGATATCCATCCTTCAGTCGTCATCGCTACACTATCAGCCTTTTCAAGCACCTCAACATCATCAGCTTTAACTTGCATGCAGAGTTCGGCCATGACCCCCCCTGGCTAAAGTGCTGGCGTGATGGAATGGTGCATTTTGGCTGGCAAGTGTTAATCATCTCCTCAAAGCTTTCATTTTCCACAGTTGAAAATGGTCTCATGTTTTTTGCAATATAAACAGTGATGGAACGTGCAATGGCTTTGGCCCTTGTACCGGAGGGAGCTAAGGGAAATGTGTTTGTCAGTGTTGTTTGTTCTCTTGCTAATCTTCGCTCAGGTGGTGGGGTCAGTAGCTTCCTGTGATGCTGGCTGATATGGCATGTTAGTCGTATGATAGAGAAATCTATGAACAAAATTGTATCATGTTTAAAGTTTCGGTTAATTTGGGCATGTCTGGACATACTCAGCGCAGAGGTGTCGGCCGTTTGGGTGGAGGGCCTTTTCTTGAGTAATCACGTCAAAGCAAGGGGGGCGAACAGATGGAAGAAGGCTAGATTCAATCACAGAGTGGGAATAAACAAATTGGGAACAAAGAGTTGCTGAATACCAAAAGACAGTTTGGGAACAGCTGTCGCGCCCAGGTGGACATTTGTCATCAGCAAAGTCTGTGACTTGTGTATTCGGCTAGATCAGATCACTGCCGAGGGGCCGGACCGGGGGGCGCGGTATGCAAATCTCTGGGGCAGTGTCTTTCTTGTATTTTGTAATAAAAGTTCGAACCGGCGGAGAGGGAGCCGAGTGTGTATAATCGGAGCAACTAAACTGTCGTTCGCTCTCAGAGATCCGCTCCCGCCGATATTGAAGACAATTTTCCTGTGTGCCGAGTCATTTCTTTAACTTTGTCCGAGAAAATCTCCGACATCGTATTATTGTATTCTATCCGTCTCTTGCAGACTGCTTGCACGCAGTCTTTCCCCTGTCTGTAGTTTTCTCACCGCTTTCTTTTGTAAACAGGGAAGCCAAAATACTGCCACACGAGTGCCTTTAAATTAGCTGGAGAATTCTCTGTTTTGCTGGCCCTGCCATGCTCGTCTTTGTGTGCTAGTTTGGGATCGCAGCCATCCATAAATACAAAATGTAATGCGCGTCCGTATATTATAATTTCTCTCTTGACACTTATCAATTTGCTGTTCAAAGCTAGTTACGCTCCACTGCTGCGCCGTTCCAGCGAGACTTGAGTGAAAAGTATATTGTAATTCCTCCGGTATTTCGTGACTGCATTTAAGACGTTAAGTACCGGTAGTTTTTTTTTTTCTCCTGTTAACTACCACTCGTCACCCCTTTTTTTACATGGCATAAGTGCGTTGACAAGCACAATGGCATCACAATTCTTTGTTCGAGTCCAAATCTTTTGTCAGCCAATCACAAGCGGCTGTACAAAGACAACAAGCAAGTGACAGCTACTCGTTCACTCACTGACAAAGTCCAAGTTAATCTATCCCCCCATGACCTCAATAGAACATCTAGAACTTCCCTGTAACAGCGGAACATCTGGCAACCGCCCGTTACAAAGTACAGCCAAACGGAATATTTAGCATCCAGCAACAAATTGATTTTATCATTCATTAAATTGTAGCTTTTGTTTTGTACAGACCTCGGCAGTTAACATTTCCAATTAAATACAAAATGCCGTCATGAGAATTCACCACATTAATTGTATGAAAAGTTAAGCACTAATGTTCGTGAAAACCTTTTCAGCAGCAAAAGTGTCATCGCACTTTTGAGGTGCAAAAGCACGTGAAAACCCCCAAAGCAACGCAAAGTTGAGTTACGTGAGCAACGCATCCTCGTACACACACCGTCGCAAAATGCTGCATTTGGATCATTTCAAAACAGTTGTGGCATGTGATTTCACAACAAAAACTATTTGTATTGAATGAATGAATACCACAGTGTCACACGTTTTTTTCTTTTTTGCTATAATGCATTAGCTTTTGCATAAACATACAATATATTAGCACAAGAAGAGGTTTCTAACTCAGCTGTAAAATGTGACCCCTTCATCTTAAAACAAATGTATTTTCCATGCCAACCAAAACATATTTTACTTGGACTCACCCTCAATGTTCGGTCCTGTCTTTAAGTTGAGACTTCCCATCAGTGATGACACAGACACGGTCACGCTGGGCCTCATCGGATGGGCTTCCGTCTCCAGGACAATCACAATCTGTGTCGTGTGGAGCGAGACCTTGTGGAAGGACAAAGCCAAGGCATCGATGCCGCTTGCTTTACTGTGGCCTTGATTTTGATGGGGTGGGGAAAAGGCTCTGGTTGGCATCTTTGTGGGGGATGAATGAGGGCTGGACATTTTCCATGTGTGGTTTGGCAAGACTTTGTTCAGGTAGGCTTTGGTCTGCTCCAGTTTGACCAGTGTTGGGTTGACTTTCAAAGGGCGAGAGAACTGTAAATTCAGTTCAGCTGTCAAGGGAACAGAGAGATGGAATTAGAGGGATATGATTAGATGTCAACCCACTGTGCTATCAACAGTTTACTACTCACTGGAACAGATCCAGGGCTGATTTTTATTTTATTTTTTTAAAGCAGACGATCTCTCCAGTGCTAGACGAGGTAATATTTATAAAGTGGCGAGTTAGAAAGAAGATATTAAGCGAGCTAAAAGGAGCAATGCTTTCAGGTTGTTCATGACAAATGTATTGTCATCCTGCTCACACACACTTCACTAGTCTTGGGGCTTTGTGGGTGTTCCGTCTTCTGTGGTTTTGCATCACTGCAAGGGAAATTGCAATTTTCTAGTCTATTCATTTTATGACAGGCACTTTACTGATGGACTATTTAGTGTGCGCACATGCTAACACAAGGCTTCTTAATGTTCGTGTTAACCCAGGGCAAAATCTGAATAAATAGAGAGTTGGGTGTGGTCCCTGCTAGTCATTTGAAAATCCACCATAACTGAACAAATTCTATTTTGTTCCATAAAAAAGGGACAGGCTTCATCAGTGTTCCAATAAGCAAAATGTGCTGCTACCAAACCCACAGGACGCTGCATTTTTAATCACGTCTCATGAATCAAACTTCAAGTCTTTTTTTCTGATCGTTCAGCTCTGCTTGCAAATATGTGTCAAAGAACAGATGGTCTCAGTCTCACTCTCCTGTTTTATAATCAAACATATACATAACATAAATGAACGTGGAAGAGCATGAAAGGGAATCTTTTCTTCATGAAAGACACATAAATTTAAGACGTCTTTTGCTTGTGCCTTTGTGCACTGCACTCTTCAAACACTTGACTGGAATTTACAGAGACACATGAATTAACTCCATGCCGTGTTACACCACTTCCATTATCCCATTTTTCCACTTGGTCATGATGATGGGAGAGGGAAGCAGCTCAAAACAAGTCCAGCTGCTTCACATGGTATCCTCAAGGCGCTGGTGCTTTTAAGGGGGTTTAGGCCTTCCGTATGTCTTGTTCCCAGGTACAGTACAAGAACGAGATGACATGAGCAGGAGCACTGCCAGGAGAGCCAATGAATGCACACACACGCACGCACGCGCACAAATGCACACATGCACACAAACAGAGCCAGTCACTGCAACCTGGACTCTTTTGTTTAATCCAGTGGAAGTGAAGCGGATGGTAGAAGGGAAGGATGGAACTGGAGGGCAGATAGGTGCAATTTGCTGTGCAATGTAGCTTATCATTTCCACCTGACTTACGCCACGAAATTTTCCGGAGATGGAATAAAAAGCGTGGATGCAGCTGTTCATTTAGAGTAAGTTACTGTTCCCCCCACAACCCCCTCCCTTCCCCCTACACACACACACCTTTTTTCACCGTCTCTACTTCACGTAGCTCATCTTCTTGCTTCTCTTCTCTTTTAGTAGGCCAGATCTTTTACTTTTCCAGCAGGGCCCAGCCTAATCAACTCCACCGTAGCAGTAATCACATCAATTTGGCTCTCATCACAGTCAGGGCTGTGCCTGGCACTGTGTTCTGTGCCCAACCGATCAACATGAAGTGTCTCTTTTTTTCGCTCCCACACAGAACCCCCTCCCCCCTCCACCACCACCACCAAACAACCCTACAGCCAGCCTGTATGAAAAGAACTGAGGAACAGTTGCTGAGGAATCACTTAACGTCACATGGTATAAAGTAGAAGCCTTTAAATGCACACACAACCTGATACCTTTGCATAAAATTGTGTATGCTTGTGACCCCTGCAGAAAGTCGTACAATTCCATCTCAACATTTGGTATTGAGGAAACTATAATTCCAAATCAATAAGTTTGGTTCTTTCTTATTCCACTTCCTTACGCATAGTAGCACTGCATCCCAGCACACAAAGTCTTCCCCCGCTCATGCCTAGACACTCATCTGCAGACTGGCTGATGTCACACCCCTTCCTAACGCTCCCACCACATAAACTTGCACATTCACACACAGATATTGCAATACAGACAGTATTTTCCAGACATCTCATACTATGTTAATCACGTGGTGACTCCAAGAGCTAAAAGGCTGATTTTTGAACAGTCTTTATATGGGTTTCAGTACTGTGGAATGCCATATCCATGGGAATTAGATGGACTTAAGACTTATTTCTATACTCCCACATTTGGTTAAACCACATCTAGTAGGCAACTAGTCCCTTAGCCCTCCTCACCCACTAACATCTGCATTTTGGCCTGTTTCACTACTGCTTCCCTTCTCTCCACCCATTTATTTATATATACATATACATATAGATATATATGAAAGAGAGAGAGGGAGAGAGAGAGCGAGAAAGAAAGATTAATATATTATTAATACACCCATAATGATACAGGTTCACCTGTTCATTTATGGATAAACTTCATTTTCCAATGCTCCTAAACCTTACAAGTCATACATTCTTACACTTCTATTATTGGAAATGAATATGCCTCTAAATTTGCATGAAACTAAAAAAAAAAAAAAAAAAAAAATTAGTGGGTGTGGCTAGATTCAGGTGTGCTCAATAGGCCAGAAATTACAGTGGGTGCTTTAAGTGGTAGACCAAACAGAGGAGTGAGCATCAGCTCTGTAGATCAAAAATGTGTACGATTCATTCAAAACATTTCAAAGCCCAGTTCTTAAAATGAAAAGGATGGGGTGGGGGGCGGATCAGAGACAGGCCTTCTCTGATGTCAACTTAGATTAGCATTCGAGAAACTAGGACAACAGGGTCTGACAAAGGTGCATACACATCTACATTTGGAGAAAATATGCTTATTAAGCAGGTTCCCTTACATTTCTGGCAAGGTCAAGCGTGACATTTTTGTCCCTTTGAACCTGCTTCGTGTGTGTGCAACAACCACAAAGTTTGTTTTCATCTCTGCCCTCAGTCTCAGGCTGACATTTTCTGCTTCACTTTTGACAGCAGAGCAGCTGTGTCAGACACAGGTGGCGATGTGTCCAATTACACACTGCCTGTATGTGAAGAGGATGTTTGGGTAAGCCTGTGTTTTTGTAACCAAAAATGGTTGAAAGGTATCTGTAGGATCCCAAAGTCACAGAAAGAGCCTACAACATATAAGGCCAGTGACACATGCCTCTGATGCCATCTGATTCAAATTAGAATGCGTCTCGATGGTTCGGAGGTGCACAAGCTTGTATACAGTAACTGACAGCATTTCTTAGAAGCTGTACTTTGATGGGAACCAGGGACATCGGAGAGTAATGGTTCCAATTTGTTCTAGCTAATCTATCACCTCCTGCCTCTCATTGGAGAGAAGGCTGATCTCTCGCTTTCCAAGTGGTAGCTGTTACATCTTCGGACTTGCTGACTGACCTGCTACGGGACTGGAAATGTTTAGGAAAGATGACACAAGGGAAAAAAAGATGGTGTCTCAGGATGTGCTACTCCATCACTGATTTGAGGGAAAAATTAGACGAACCTACTTTTTAATAATCACAGACGAACCTCGAAATGAGGTATTTAAAAATCCTAATTTTGTATGCATTAGTTATGTGAATTGCAGTGAGTGATGACTCTGCTGAAACACCATCCAGTTGAACATGAAGCAAGAGTTTCAGCTCTGTTAGTGTGTGTGTGTGTGTGTGTGTGTGTGTGTCAGCAAAATTCACAAGCGTTTGATCCTTGATTCCTTGAATGAATGCCCTCCAAGAAGAGTAGGATGCCGTGCATCAGCAGACAGGAAGTCGACTTATGAACAGCATGAGACATCGTCGGCAAGCTGTAATTGATGTTCAAGGGCACATAACGAATTACTGAGACCTGGACTTTTTTTTGTTGTGGTGTACCCACCATTGTTAATTTTTGTTTCAATGGATTGTTTGAGATGAGTCTATCCTTCTACTTAAATGTTCGACTTTCATTACATCACTGTCACATGAACTTTTTACATTATCCACAAGTTTCTACTGAAAGCCAAATATTCTTAACTTTTTGTGCGTAGTGTATGGTTCTGAAATGAAAGTTTAATTTAATCATTTTCTCTGCTAGCAGCAATTCCTTTGCTTCATTGTAGGAGCAGGTTATCATCAATAAGGATGCCTCGATTAAAACAAACACACCAAACAAACAAAATAAGTCTGTAAAGGTTGCTGTGGGTGGAGGAAAACCAGTAGCATGTGTGGTCAATTCTAGACATTTCCAACATACGTTGACCCAGAGTGTGTGGGGGATGGAGGGGGCAACCTCACACTGAGCCTGGATCCTGTCGATGTCATTTGTCTGTGTGTATGTGTGTGTGTGTGTGTGTGTGTGTGTGTGTGTGCGCGCGTGCGCACGTACATGCTTGTGTGTGTGGGACGAACATGTGTGATGAAGAGTATAGATATAATGAAGCCACAAAGGCAGGTAATGTTCATAGGATTGATACAATGTTGGCGTTGCCGACATGACATGATGGCCTCTTTCCTTCACTTTCTCCACTGACATACAAAGGCACTGTGAGGTCTGTGTGTAATTTTGTACACCAGTTATTCGTAAAGTGAACGTAGTGTGTATGCACTGATTTTATTCATCATTTATGACTGAAATCTTGATTAGGCAAATATGTGTGGATTTGAGTTTGCATTAGGGGTGGGACGAAATCATTACTAGTTAACTATAGAAACGGCTGCTGCGGGTTTACGAGATAATTTAGTAGATTACCATTGTCTTATTTGCATTGAACCTACAGGTATGTGTGTAACACACGATTATGTTATATTTTAGACATAGTCATTTAGTATTAATAATTTCATCACCTCTCACACTAACACACTCTCCTGTTATTTCATAAGAACACGGGCATATCGTCACTCTTATTTCTTAATGTTTATACAAAGAACACATGCAATTTGGAGATACTCCTCTCTTCTCCTTTTCAAGAGAAAATGATAGGACATGAATCATGTTTGGGAAAAGTAACGGAGAGACATTTTACAAGTCAGGACGGCACCATTCAGGCCATCAGTTTATATTTCATGTATTGGTGAGAAACATGATTTTCTATGCTGGTATCCAGAAGTGCAAATGAACACTTGCGAACATTTATTTCAGAAATGTGTCACTGGTGATGTAGTGGTACACGTTGCTACGTTTCATGCAGATAGTGCCCAGTGACCCAATATTTAGGCACAGCTTGAGCAGAGTCTGGACAAATGTGTTTGTTGCCAAACAAATCATGTGAGATTCGCTGTGGCCATTGCTAATGGGGGAAGCCAAAACTCAATCACATATTTGGATTTTCTTGACAAACAAAAACAAGCAAGTTTTTTAATCCAACAGTTGTCATCTCATCTTGTCCGACTTTTGGTTCTTCCAGCTTCTCTAGATTTAAACTTTTACTCACCTCCACCTTGTCCGTCCAAATCACATTAGGTTGTGAAAGTGTTGGATTTGTGAGATCTACAGATTACACAAGAATCCAGAAGATTTGCAGCCAATCTTGTGCATGAGCAGACTCAAATAAAACTCCGTAACTATTATACATTGCAGTGCTATGTTTAGTGATGTACACTGTAATGTATATAAAACAAAATTTGGATGGATATGTATATAAATAAAAGGACAAAAGATTCTGGAACTAAAAGCTGAAATTGTGACTCATTTGAAATCCACCATATGCAGAGGCTCACTTTTGTTTGACTTCTGGTGTCCTCTGAAAGAAGCAGATGGGAAGGTGGAAATGTGTGTGTGTGTGTGTGGTGTATTTGCTGTGTTGTACAGAGCAGCATTGTATTGTGCGGAATGATCCTTGGTGGACACATACGCTGAGGGCTTTCCGTGGACAGCAGGAAGGGATGTGTGTGAGGGGCAAAATTCTTCCTCGAACCATCATCAATAACAACTATAGTACGGCCGGCCTACTGGGATCAGGGAGCTAAACTGTGGAGGATTTCCTGCGCCTACACACACTGTTCATGGATTCACGAAATCCTCCAAGGGATGAGGAAGTTCCACTTCCTCATCCACTCAAAAGCCCACTCACACCGTTGCCTATTGCAGATCAATTTGGTTGAAATGTAAGACAAACCCTCGGGTCAAAATATTTAGCTTCAAGGTACTCATATGGATATGATATCAGTCTAAAAATAGACAACCAAGCCCTGTCAAACCCACAGGACACACACACACACAAAATGAAATCCCAAGGAAGTTTCACGGGTTACATGCAAAAGTAACGGTTTAAAAAAATACGTGGAATCATTATCGTCCTCCTAAAATTCATCTGAGAACAAAAAGTCTCGATCAAAAGTGAATTCCTCCTACCGGGTCCATTGAGAAAGTCTTTAATCTGAAGGCACAGCAGAGGCGGGGGGATGCCGGTCTCACTGTCCACTTCACCCGCTGCTGTCTGGAGCCAGCAAACATTGTAATCCAGAGACTCGGGCAAAGTCTTCCCTTGGTCTAAACAGAATGAAACGAATGTGGGAACATAAAAAGAACAAGGAACATGAACAACATCATCACATTATTTCAGGGGCAAATGTTATATGATGATACACACAATATCGCAACCGCTGGTCGCCACGCTCGTACCTAGGCACTTGTAGTCGGAAGCCACGCCTCTTAAGGCCACATCAAACACAGAGATCTCCATTCTCTGCTTGCGGTGGTGGCAGCTAAGAAGAGCCGAAGGTTGGATCACCTGCAGATAGAGCAGCGGTTCCAACACCTGGTCAGCAGGCCCTCTTCTTCCGGGCTGCCTCACAATTGTCACCCCCAGCGCTTGCCGTGCTGAGGAGCGGCTGGGGGTTGACACGGAGTTAAGGGACAGCAGACTGCCTCTCAGCATCGGGGAGACATTGCTGTTGAGGATGTCTTCAGCAGTCAGGTCTGTCAGAGTAACCTGGGCGGCAGGGTCTGGGGATGTGCAAGTCGAGGCTGGAGGAGCCTCAGGCAGAATTTCCGGCTGGTTGAGAGCACTCTTTCCCACCTGAAGAAAGTGTCAATGGAGAGCAAAATGAACCGGGCGTTTGCTAATCTAATCAAATGTTGGGGAAACACGGTGACTGTCCTTCGAGACCCATATCTAAGTTGACAAAGATTCTGACTGTGTGTGATTCAACGATCGTTCCCATTTAACAAATCCAAACAGAGATATGTCTACAAAGCCCACTTGCCATTTTAGTCAAACCTGGGCATGCTGCATTGACAGCCATTGTTTCTGCTTGTCCTCCATTTGTTTCCAACTGTAAAAAGACCCGAATAAATATTCTCCGGGAGCGTGCTCAGTGCAGGAAAACATTATATTACGACTTTGCAGCAATTTGAGGCAACAATTGAAATGAGCAACTCAATTCCCGGGAAGCATCAAATGTGATCGTTATCATGGCTATGAGAAACAGCAAGAATGCCGCGACAAGACCAAACTCTTTCCAGAGTTACTTACGGTTTGGAAACAATGCAAAATCCTTGGAGTGGACTCAATTGGTAACTGGGCATCAAAAACCGCCGTGATAAGCAGTCTCACGGCTGCAGGAGCTGTTTAACTTCATACTATAGATGTGAATGTGCTCAACTGATTTGTCCCCATCACATTGTTTATTTGCTTACGCAACCCATGTTAACTTGTGTTTAGCACAGGCACAATGGGTCCGGTTATGACAGCTTCCAAGTCACAATTGTTGTGTTTACCTTTTCAATGGGCTCTTTCCGATCCTGCGAGCTGTCTAATGAAGTGGGGGCCTGTGGGAGATTAGAGCATTCATAGGCCATGAAAGACAGCCTACTAGCCGTAAGAAAGATGTCGAATGGAATAAAGTTGAGGTTTTTGGTAATAGTGGACTTCTGGGAGGGCCTGGCTATGCAGTGGTGACTGGTCCCGCTCTGCTGCTCAATCTGGACAATTCGGATGCGGGCGCTATCGCTGCCGAAGCCGCTGTCCTGCCCGTTGCCGCTGTGGCGAGAAGAAGAGTCGATTCCTGTCAAGGAGCCTCGACTGCTTTGCTTCTGCTCCTGTTTACGCATCTGCATAAAGGCACAAAGAAAGGCCACCTTTGATTCTCAAATGACAGATTGTATCGCATTTGTATTGTATTGGAGATGTGACCGATGGAAATACCAAAGTGCCAATGGCTGATTAACTCATTCACTCCCAAAGACGTTTTTAAACGTCTTTTCAGACTTGGTCCAGAATTGGTTGGTACTGAATGAGTTAAATACCATGAGACACGATCATTAGTGTGGTTAGTGATGTGTAAATATAAGTCGTGTGTAAAATTTATGGGTTACCTTAACCTCCGCAGACAATTAATAAAATAATAGATTTGTTTTTTTATTTAAAAATTACAATGATCCACATGTACAATGTGTAGGAACTTTCAACATTCAAACACAAAAAGGCCATGACCAAACCGAGTTTAAGGGCATAAAGGAAAGGGACAACAATGGCTATTAAATAAACATCAGAGCATTTTCTTCTTTGCAGAGAGTTATTGTGTCCTGATCCTTTACAACAAGACATAAACCAAATAGCGGACTTGATTGAAACCATGGACCAATTGACCAAGGAAAGGGAGCATCATATAGCCACAAAAACATTAAAGGCATGCTGTGGGACCTTTTTTGTGGTCCCAAACATAGTTGAGCAATTTTGAAATATTGAAGATATCTTTAAAGAAGGGCTTCGCCCTAGTAAAATCCAATTGTTTTTTGCAGTGGCTGTGGTATCACGCATAAAGCAGCCCAAATTGTATGCTTGGCTCCAGATGGTGAGCCTTCCAACTGTTGTGGCTATTTAAAAAAAAAAAAAAAAGATTTCATGGCCAGAAGATACGTTTCAGGACTTGATTGCAGGACTTCAAACAATAATGAACGAATGGACATGTTTAATCTACAAACCATGTCTGTCATCAAACAAAATCACAAACAAGTAATAATGGGTGGTACTTTAATTTGGGGCTGAGCAAAAGCTAAATGAGCAATGTAAAACAAACAAACACACGCAAAAAAAACCGTATAAATATAAAACAGAGTAACAGCAGTAGACGTAGTGGAAAAAAAAAGGATGACAATGACAAATGAAAAGGTGAAAACTGACAAAAATGATCCAGGTCACTGGTGCATCTTTATTAATTATAAAGGCCTGCATACGCTCTGCTGGCTTTTGCCAACTATCACACCATATTTCCAGACCACATCAATACATGTGATCACATTCGGTTATCCACGGCTATTTTTACAGGTGACATGCATTTGGAAAAGAGCGCCTCCAATAAATGTAAGGTGTGGAGCATCCTATCGTACCCTCCTCTGAACATGCACATGGTTGCTATTACAGCATGTACGCCCAGCTGCCCCCATTGCACTCTGCATCACTCCCTCCCACCCACTCCATGGGAATTTTAAATGTATATTATTGCCGTGGCAGAGATAGTGTTTCAAGACCTCTGAGCAAATAGTAAACCCACTGGCAGCACATTAGACAGAATACTTGACTTATTAGATATTTCCTAAACTAAACAGTGTCATCAAAGGCTCGGAACAAGAGCCATATAAAACGCCGCGGCACGCCTGCATGTTCTGTTCTTTTAGGCCCGGCTTTCACAGGACAGGCCCTGCCAGAGCTTTCTTTCTTTCCACGGCTGATTGTGGACAGGATGTGAGCACTTCTATTTCTGACGAAAAGTAGGGATTTTTTTCTTCCCCGCAAAAAACGAGAAGGGAATGATCGTGGGCTGATTTCCAAGAACTTTCTGTTAACAGGTAACACTTCTGAAGGGGAAAAGAGGTGTTTGAAATGTGGATCAGTGCAGTCGCAATGCCCGCTTTATGAATACAATAAATAAGTTACGCAGCAGCTGGGAAAGAGCAGAAGCCAGAAAAAAAAAAGCCAAATACTCCTTTTACTCCCCCGTCTCTCTTCATGAGCTTAGGCTACACATGCATTTACAATTATGGCAAATATCCAACCTTCTCTATAACCACCACCGCAAAAGAGTGCCCCCGAAGCAAATTCTTGATCTATATTTAGACGTGCTTACAAAGGGAATATGGGATAATGGGGAACACAATCGCGGGGTAGAGGGAAAGACAATGAGAAAATCCAGTTGCTTGGACTGCAGTTTGATTCAAAGCGGGCACAAGTAGCACAGTCACAAACCCGGGATTGAATATGAATTGCAATTTTAAAAAACAAGTACAGCAGTCAAACTGGATTTTGCCCAGGATCTCTGGACTCGGCCATTCACCTTTATGATTTCTCACAGACAAGTGGAGCAGGTATGACCAACGTATGGCTCTGAAGTCCGTAGACTTTAGTGTTACACCAATGTATTCAGTGACAGAAGGCAATACATTTCGAATCCAAACATGCACTGCAGCTACATGCTTGCTCACAGCTGAAATCCCCCTTTCCAACCATTACTTTCGATTACATTATATAATTGCCGCAGTGAAACACAGTTTCCACATCCCAGTGTAATCTTTCTCTGGACCTGGGAGTTGATCGTGATCGCGAATGTGCGATGACACACACACGCAACCCACAACATCCATTGGCCAATCATGATGTCATGCTTCTCACAGTCTCCCGGCATAACGTCCTGGAAAATGGAGGATAATCCCCAAAGTGTGAAACCATGAGTCTCCCAGGTGCCAATCATATCAGTACGCATCTGTGTGACCCCAATTTCTGTCAGTGTAACTCAGAACAGCTTGGCTAGAAGAAGGCTAATAAGCGGAAGCAAATGTCACATCATCCAAATGCCACCCGTTTACAGTGTTGGCTTGCTAGTCCAATATGACAGCACACGTTTTACATCTGAATAGCACACATGCGCTTGAGTGTTTCCAGATGAATCAAAAGTAGGTTGCGATTCAGGTTGAGAGATCACGGAATAAGAAAATCTGGAGGTTTTCACATGTAGGAAAGTCCATATGGTCTCAAATGAATAGAGTAAATTTAGTGTAAGTGACATACTGTAGGTGAATGTTATTTCACATGGGTCTATTTAGAAGCCATATATCCGCGGTGAAGCCCGACTCCTTTTTATTGAAAGAGATTGGATTCATTGGTTAAATGATTTTTAGACAAGCACCAAAAAATGAAGTAAATGTAAGGGTGAAAAAAAAGAAGTCGGGTAAAGGGAAAAACAAAACAATAAGTCTTGTCAGAGCTTCATAGCACGACGCACATTTTACCAACATGCGAATTACAGTATGAAATGTCAGGTCTTCAGGATGGAAATGACAACAGCCCATTGTACCAGCAAACAGAGCTACTTTACCAAATTGAGCCGGTCACACAATTATTGAATTATTATTATTATATATATTTTTAAAAAGCCAGTATTGATAGTTGTCAGGTTTCCAATCTAGAAACCCGGCGACATGAATATTATATTCTTTTCAATGAATTCATTTCTTAAGCAGAGACGGTATAAAAGTCACTGTAGCATCCCATTAATA
Organism: Hippocampus guttulatus; assembly: GCF_054856545.1. NCBI lineage: Eukaryota > Metazoa > Chordata > Actinopteri > Syngnathiformes > Syngnathidae > Hippocampus > Hippocampus guttulatus. Next base: position 8,864,228 of record NC_141266.1, on the reverse strand, counting down.
ACATGAGAGTAAGATTGAGAGGAGAATGTTGCGCTACATTTAGGTATTTATTGTTGAATCAATGTTTGGCACGGGTTTCTCAAGTTCGCCGGTGACTGCGGTAGAATTCCCAATAATATCAAAGGAAGTCATATCACTAAATCTTTGTGACGGCACAATACAGCTGAGCTACTTGCTTGCAGGACGTCTGCATGGGAATTAACTTCTGAATCTTGATTACATCAGAAGCTTACAAGTTCACCCCCTGTTGTGCTACTCGCTATTGTTTACCAGAACCATAAAGCCGAGACCAGGCCTCTGTTCTTTTGTGCCCAAGGTAGAAACCACTCAAATAGGTCCCACCTTAATCAAAAAATAATAACAATAATACTTTACTAAACGCCAAAAAGACTTCAATTCAACCTTTCATTTTCTTGTGGAAAAACAGTGGGTGGAAGACATTTATAATGTGAAGTCACCTCTCTCTGTACGCCTTAAAACGGCAGCCGCTAAGTGAAGAAAGGCATCAAAGGCAGCCATTTAATACATTCAACGTTGTTTCACTAACAAAGGCAACCTGCAATGCACTTTAACTGAACCACAACAAAGTAGCAGTAGGAGGTCACGACCTTGGAGCTTGGAAATGGATGCTGAGTGCTTCGGCGGGACTGTCAACTGTACTTTAAACATGGCAAAGTCCAAAGCTCAGGGCGCCGAGAGGGGCCATTTTAACAAGCTCCCTGTGCTCTGTAATGCTGGTGGGTGGTTTTTACTCCATGGGGTTTAATGGTGCATCTCTTTCTTTTGGGAGAATGAGGGACAAAATCACGCATTATACTTCACGTTCACATTGCCCAGGCTACCGGCATGTCATTTGTTCAGGAAGGATCGAAGATCTAATCGCACCGGCGGTGTGTGGGGGGGACAACAACAACGGCACGTGACATACTCAAGGAAAAGAAATAGCTTCATGACAGCGCAATTTATGCATCTGGACATTCCTAAAGCAGTGGGTCAGAAGGAACACTTTTCAAGAGGAAGCGAAGCCAAGAATGGGGAAAAAATGGTTTGATAAGGCTGTGATCCTGTGCTCAACAAAAATGAGAACAATACATTAAAAACTAAGCTTTTATTAAGTTCTCAGAGAATACAGGAACCGTAATCAGAATTTTGATGCTGATTAGTTAGCTATGGTTGAATTGTTGTCAACTGGAATTTGATCAGATAGTTTGCTTTGCTTACCCAACATTCACTCATTTCGCAACATTGCTATCATAAAACGAGTTATCAAAAAATAAATTTTTGTATGCCAACATGGCCAAACATTCCCACATTTGCGGGAACATTTTGTGGAGCGTATGAAGAGGGAAACTACTGATTCTTGAAAGGAGACTCGCTGCCGCTCACTGCACATTCAAAGACACTGTTTTTACTTCTCTATACAAAAATAAATTTAATAGGAAGGAAAATCAGCAATGATTTCGATCAGTTTTCAAATGCCTTCAGGTTTGGGAAAGCCCTGGCCCAAACACAAAGATACAGTATTACACAGAATAAAGGGTGGATGATGAAAAGAAAAAAGGCCAAAGCGAGAGTTAATGCAGTCCAAATGGGGAACGACAATTAAGAGACTTAAACCCCCCCTCCCCCCAATTTTTTAATGGTTCTGAGACACATGGCAGCCAAAACTTTGGTTATATAATTGTTTAAACTTCAAAAACTGGTTTTCTCCCGTGCCTTTGTGCATCATTAATTTAGTTACAAATACACTGCCACAAATAGACCCCAGATTTCTGTTGCTGAAGAAAAATAAGCGACATGCAGAGTAATGACATTTGGCAGCCAAAGGATAAGAGCTGGGCGATATGACTGAAAATATTGCAAAGATGACAGATAACATCTTATCGTGTCACTTTTTCTACTATGGTGTTACCGTCATTTGTCATTTGCAGCAAACTGCATAGAATTAACTTGTCAAATGCGCTTGATTTGATGGGCAAAAGCTTTCGCTTATCTTATGCCGTACCGTTGCCACCAGGTGGCAGACTGAACAACAATACAGCGAAGTGATTCACATTACATCTGCATCAAACATAAAAATAAGTAAATTAATTAAATGACATCAAAGAGTCAATGAAAAACAATCAAACTAATGCTTTGCAAATGCAAATTACAAATGCTACTAATTCTACGCATTAAAAAAACATTACCTCATTGAAAAAAAACAACAACAAAAAAAGCAACTTTGCGTTCGATTGCAATTAGCGCTGAGTTTCTTTTTCTTTCATGTCACCCCCCCTTAGGGGCTATCACGTGAAAATCGTGACAAAAGCATCCTGATTGTTTTTAGGTGTGTACCCGGCCTAAAGCAGGTTGACTGAATGTGACTCGCAAACTTCCCAAACCCACAATACCTCACGCTTGATCTTGAGCAATAATTTCATAGCTGCGACAAACACGGCCCTTATAGCACAGCAGGAGATTTATTGCTTCAGCATCCCCGTCAGATCTACCATTATACACCCAAAACCTGATTAGAATTTAGAAAGACTTTCTCAACATCCAGAATAAGGTCTAACCAACACGGAGCAAGCTCTTTTAGAATAGTCCTTATCACCAACATATTTTCTCTCTGCAACAGAAAATAGAACAGCAATCAAAACAGAAACAAGTGGCAGATTGAATTACCAAATTAAAGCCAGTGGGAGAACTCCGCTGAACTCATATCACCGATAAAATAGATTAAAAGTATTTGTGGTATGATACCAAATGTGTATTTATGTCTTTCTCCTACATCCCTAGATAACAAAAAATACATGCATCCTCCAACACCATCTAAAATGGTCGATGTATGAGTCATAAAATGACTTGCAAGAAAAAACTAGACAAATACTCAGTAACGGCCCACTCAAAGTTTATCCCTCTTGATGGCACATCCCCAAATAGACATGGATTGTGGGGAAAGATTACATACCGGTAACTCTGCTCAGAACATCAAGAATTGAACCACAAGCAGCTATCCATCTATTCATTCATTTTAAGATGGATGATGATATTCTGATAATGATGAGTGTGCAAAAAAGTGCTTGAGGAACACAAGACCGCAGCCCGATGGGTGCTTTGTCTTTCTTACCAGCCCTTCTGCTTTCTTGCTGCGAGAAGGAAGTCAAGAACAACTGTCACTTACTAATTAGTTGTTATCACTGTCATTTTTTGGCAGTGGTGGGCAGCTCGGTAAATTTCGCCAGTGCGTCAGTATTTCAGAGCGGCCCAGTCCATCACTCCGTCATTGCTATTTTACTCGTGCTAATATCTTCACTAACTTATAATAGTTTGTCACCGCTATTTCAGGAACAAAATGGTAACAGCACACAATTTTATTTATTTAGAAACAATTTGGGCCACTTTACACACCCAAAAACATATGTACAATTGCTGTTCCTTCTCCTGCTTCTCTTCCCCAAACTGCTCCTTGTAGCTGGGGTAGCCCAACAGGGACATGTTCCCCTCGTCAGCCTGAGGATGTCGCCAGCTGTGGAGAACATCCTCTCCATGGTTAGAGAGAGAGGGGTGTTTTACTTGACGAGCAAGTCTATCCACACTCCCCCTGCGCCCAAGAGAGGGCTTCCCATTGGTGGATTCTAGTCCTGGATGCTGGTCCTCAGCACCGCAGAACCGGAGAGCTCGTGACAGACAACCTCTCATTACAAAAGCCAGCGGGATATTGATATGACACAGTACAGTCATGTAGAAATTTCTGTACTGTGGATGGGGCTCACACACCCGTGGGCCGCAAAACATTTGTTTTTACGAAGGTCATCTTTGCTTTTTGGGTGACAGTCCGGGTGACGAATGAAAATCGTACCGTCTGCGCTCATTCCGTCAGTCTTTCAAGGTTTCCGTGAACCGTCAGTTCGCCAGTGAAACGGCAGTCCACTAGTGACGGACTGACGGATCTTCCGTCAGTACTGACAGACTGTCTAATCTAAAATTCGGGCTGCAGAGTTTACGTTTAAACGTCCCTGAATGAGGCGGGCTCATTGAGATGATGGATGATGGGTTAACGAGAGAAAATAAGTTGTTGTAGACTTTAAGCATCCGTTGTGCAACGGGAAAATAAATAATATAGTTTTAAGACTCACTGAACCAATGGAATTCTTCTCTGACTTCGTTTTATATTTAGGGGCAAAAACAAAGAGTATCAATGAAACAGAAAAGGCACATTCTTAGGTTACAACATTGCCTCTTAAGAGAAGTTACTGAAGAATGCTTTTAACTTCACATCATTAGCTTTGGCATGAAGTTTTCAACAAACAATAAGAAATATTTCAGCGTGCATTGTCTTCAGTACAAGTTTGTTGTTCACAAACGCCAATGCTTGAGAGACTTCAAAAAATGGAGGGATGCTTTTCATTAGTTCGTGAAGGCTTCCTCTGAAATTCCTCTAAGTGGTGCAAGATATGAATGTGTGCCTCAGCGGGGAAAACAGCAGCAGCAACATGAGGCGAGATGGGGACTTTTTGAGTGGGCCAGTGTGTTTCACAGTAGCAAAGACTTGTGGCCTGATGATGACTGATACTGGATGAACAAGAGGGTGTCTTCAAACCAACCAACCAATTGATCGTTTGAAAAGTGGTATCAATCTATGAAAAAGGAAGTCCTGGAATGCAGTTTATGTCCAGAGGAGATGAAAGAGAAGAAAAGAAGGACCAACTTATTGTCTGGATATGTTCCCAGGACTGAGGGAGAAAACTGCTCAGATGTGCTCTATTTTAAGTTCATGAAGGACAATTACGTAAGACCGACACTGTCCCCTCATCAAGAATAGTGGGTCTTTTTTTTTTGTCCCCTACTTTGATGGGGGACAGATGCACCACAAAGATTAGCAAAATAGAAAAAAAGGACATTCTGAATTCATGGCATTCCGGCAGAAGCGAAAGCAACTAACTTTCATAATCACTGGGCTGTATTTGAACGAACCCAGATGAGAAATCATGATATGCTACCTTCAAAAACGTTCGCTCCCAGTGGGATACTGGCTTCAGGGTTTAACACTCAAAGCAAACACCTCTTCAGATGGCAAAGTCAGCATGAGTTAAAACAAACATGATTTTGACACCTGCAGAATTTATTCAGGTGAGAAATAAAATCATTCATTTTTCAAAGCCCTCACTCTTCCTTAAAAGTATTGGGATGAAGTTCGCCACGATATGTGTACATATGCATCAGCCAGCGCCAGTTGGCCTTCTGTGCCCTGCTTTTACTGGTCCCCTGAGTATCTGACTCCCTTTCCCTTGCAGGCATTCCCTTCACCTGGGCCGACACCCGATCTCACAGTCGACCGTGGGGGCCCGTTGGCCAAAAGATGCTGTCTGCTCAGACAGAAGTCCCGTCTTCAAGATTTAATCTGGAGTTTTCACGCCAATTTCGCCAAGACCAATTGAACGGATAGCTAAATTCAGATGCTACTGATCTCCAATAGATTGGGGCCAAATTCAGAGTGCCAAAGTTAGGCTTTGAGAAAGAATTCAGACGGTTAGGGTGCAGGGACTGAACAGTCAAGGTGAGTTGTTAGGACTGGCTGTTAAGTAGCAGTTGATTCAAACAGAAGGGTCAGTGACAGCTGGGCAAAGGGGGAGGGGTGAGCTATAGTTTCATAACAAAAGAGGGGCAGCGAGATGTACACTGGCTAAGAGACGGTGTCGAAGATGAGGTGAGACGACGGTGTTTCAGAAAAAAGATGCGAGACTGCCAAAATGGAAAAGGAGATGGCTGCACAGGCTTGGTTATTTATTATTGCACTCAGCAGCAACAGGGCAAATGAGAACAGAGCTATGTAGGATGGGAAAAGGTTGGAGGGGGGAAAAGATCTCGGCCTCAGAGAGTGTTAATGGCGAGGCGGACTGGTTAAGAGTGGACCTCTGAGGAAAGTCAGCTCCCACATTTACAGAAAATACTTTGGAAAGAGGCAGAAATCAAAGCAAACATCGGCTTCAGCTTCTCTTATTCTCACAGCGTCATGTCAGGTTTTTTTTTTTTTCCCTACTGCTGCATTCCCCATCCGTTCGTGCTCAGGCTTCCTCCAGTCTCTTACCGACTGCACTCATTATTTGTGTTGGCCATAAAAAGCTGCTGTGACACATCAGTGTCTTGGAAAGTTTCGAGTGAGATGTTCTACCTCTCAGAGACAATAATGAAACACTCATCACAAGGAGGAGCACTTCTGGAGACAGCTCACTTGAAACATACTGTACACAAAAAAATGAAGCAGATTCAGGTCCAAATCTTATGTGCTTCTGATATTCAGCTGACACCGTGACAAAAAGGATAAACTGAAACAGAGTAGAAGACCAACTGAGCGTCCAAGCTTTGACAGGGTAACATTTCCTAGCAGTGCATTAAGAGGCAAAGACGAGAAAACAAGAGAAGAGTATTTAACGAGAAGTGACAATGTGGAAGTTAGTCGCCGATATACCGGACGTACATACAGTCCTTGCACAATGGCCGACTTTGAAGTCATGCATGCTATTGATGTGCGGTCGCACGGCCGACGCACAAAAAAAGGAAGCGTCAGAACCGCCGGCCGCTTCAAACTGCTCTCCTAACCCAATGACAAACCAAAGCAGCTACCGACCAATGTGTTTCGTGTCGACTATAAATCCAAGTCTCACCGCAGTTCGTGTTGGCTGGCAATGTACGCTGCTTTCTAATTAGGTGCTGTAATAGTGGAGCCGTGCGTGAGTGCAGTCTATGTGCATTTAAACACAGACACGCACACAACCCGATCAGCCAGTGAGATTGTTTTTCAGACCGGGCACTGTGCTCATTTCATGCAGGACGGAAGTACATCAAGACAAGATGAAAAGTTTGAAAGAAGGGTGTATACAGATTTTTGGGGAAAATGTTCAGAAGAGATGACAGGCGTTTTCTACAAACGTGTGACATGTGGCAATTATGAGCAAGTTATGAGCGACTGAAGCTTTTTGTCATACATGTTGACTGTAATTTAGAGGTTCCTTTGAGGTCAAGTAGCCTTTTTCCCCGAACCTGTATACTCGGTGTGTGCACTTCTATACGTGCGCTTGTGTGAGGTTCGAAGGAAGTCGAATGCCCGGTTTCCCATGCGTGTAATCATCCCAGGATGAGGTGGAGGATGAAGCCGTGCGGGACTTCCCCTGCACCAGAGGGTATTTTCCTCTTCCAATGTGGTACAGGCACATGGCTGACCTCGGCCGCATCCGTGTGTGAGCGAAGACTCAAAGGCACGCGCGCTGCTCTTTATCTGTCCTGGCATCTGACACAGTCAATGACCGGCAAATCTGCGAGAGAGTCATCACGACATATCATGACAAATTGCATGATATGAGCTGCACACGGTTTCCCAACAAACATGGTTTGACGAGGCTACGTTGATGGAAAAGTGATAGACAGAAGTGAAAATGAAATGGCGAGCCGTACATAGACTCTCGTAGACCTGCGCGATAAAAATCTGCCTTAGAAGTCAGTGTGTGTAAATGAGCTGAATGCTGAGACAAGGATTCTTCCGAACTTTTAAGTTACTCCGTATTTTAACACCCAATTTACAAAACCGAGCTCTTCAAATATGTGGACAGATCTAAGTATGCTGCAGACTCACTGCAAACCACCAAAATAATAATTACCACAGTGTCATATTGGTAACTCTTTCACTGTGTTAATCAAAAGTAGTCATTATCGACAAATGAGTCAGATGAGAAGCAAGTGTAAATTCGCCCCACGTCGACGTCTCTACTTCTCTCCAAAGCGAGCAGAGCACACAACATACCAACTTGAGCGGCATTACAGGACTACTGTCCCTCTAGGAGCAGCCTGCGCACTCTGAGAATGTGAACATGCAGAAAGTGTGGGGACCATGTGTACGTATATGCAGGCGTGAGCAAGTGAGGAGAGACACTTCTGTGTTGTGACACTGCCGCAAGAGTCCAAGAAGTTGTTCTATCATCTATTCATAGCCGCTTCACTGAATCATCTCCTGTTGCTGAAAGCTGCTTGACCCGAGCCCAGCTTCACTTCATCATGATTAACATAAACCGTCTTCCAGGGTAGGTCCTCCAGCAAGCACAACCAAGAGAGTGGAAAACTAATCCCGACATAAAGTTATGAGTTCACATACATACAGGTCAGGGCATTTTGGCGCTCGAGCCAGAGAAACAACACCATAACAGATACATTGAGCGTGTGAGTAAATTGGATGCGTCTATATTTCACTTCAATCAATCTGCATATATTCTAATTATGATTCAAGTGGCAAACAGCGGAAACTGTGGATGAAAGACCATATTGTATAAGAGCATAAAATGCAGCAGATTATGGAAACAATCACAGCCAATGGCAATACGTGACTTTCTCACACACACGCACGCACACATCTCAATGAATTGCAACGAGTGAGTCTCACACAAGGCTTCCATGAAAGGCATGTGTGCACACATTGCCCACATGCCTGCTTCGCCTCAGCACTGCCAGGGAACCCAAAAGCCTCTACAAAACAAATTCATTAACCCGGACAATAAAACACAGCTGTGAGGGACGATGGGAACTGTTTGAAATCAGTGCGCGGGATTGTGGGGAATCTGTTCAAGTCAAACAGCATGTTCTCAAAATGAGTGGGAAGGAAAAGAAAGGAAAAAAACAGACTTAGAAGTAGGCGACACTGAGGAAGAAGCAATGTTTAATCCAAACTGCTGACGGAGCAGAGATGCTTTTCAAGCTTTCCTAAAACACAATAAGGGACTGTTTTTAATAGAATGTTAATAGTATGTTTGAACAACATGTAGAAATGAAGTACAACCTAAACTGTCAAATACTATAAATACCACCCATGAAAATGGACTTGTAATGTCCAAATATAACCTTTGCAAATACATTTTTTTACATCATGGAAACTACCAAATGGAAATGCCGTGAATCTTTTGAAGTTCTTTGTAAGTCGTGAGCCGAGGCCCGGCAACTATTGTCTTCTGTTCTGAATGTATCAACATTCTTTTTTTACTCTTGCAACTTCCAACTGCAAACAATGCCAGAGTACACACGACTGATAGGATTGTTTTGCTGTGGCGAGTCTAATGCATTAACAGCGGTGGGACAGATTTTTGGCACAGCAGATTTGTTAGCGAGAAGACAGCCTTTGAGTTGGTGGTGGGGGGTAGAGAGACGCTGTGATCAAACACACCAGCAGAGGGCCTCGTAGCTTGCACAATGGGTTCCTGCTGATCTGACCAACAAACGCTGGACTATTATGGCATTCTCCGCTCCTGCCTGTGCCAAGAGAGCGGCAAGAGGCAGTTCACAAAGGACTCACACCCCTTACACAGATGACGATGCGGATAGTTTAAACAAGCGGGGCCAAAAATCCAAATCCAGACCATATTTACTGTGAATGACATCCATGCGTGCTATGCTAAGATCGTTATTATAGAAATAATTACTGTGAGAAACAAGTTCACAGCAATAAAAGCATTTGACCAACATAGGTGGAGACGTTTTTACTGAACCTTTAAAGGAGGCATATTATCCATTTCCCCCAATTTATTGCAAAACAATACCTCAAAAGTCATTTACGGCATACTTCGGACCCCACCCTCACCATCCCTACTTTTTTATGTTGTTGTTGTTGTCTCGCTGAAATTGGCCTGTTTCATAGGGGTGGTCCCGTCTCATCAAATAAGACACTGCTTTTTCTGCCTCCTTATACTGCTGGGCCAATGCGGAGTATAGGCCAGGGCTACTACTATTAGCCCAGTGAAGAAAGCAATTTTCACTTGTGGAGGCAGCACTTCCATCCCAACTTCCTGTTATCAATTAGTATGACGGATGTGTGTACCTTGCAGACATAAACCCCCAACGCACCAATCCTCATCTGTTGGGTGACAACTTTGCCAGGCATTACTGTACCATAAATGTTAACTATCGGAAGAGAACACTGGTCATGTTGTTAGCTATTTGAAATCTGTGGTAACACTGCAACTTCACTTATCTTCTGGTTAAGACATGACACTCTGGCTGCCAAATCATGGGTAAAGAAACTTCGAGTAGGGGCTGCACGATGTAAATTAGTCACACTGTTACTCCACAATGGGCAAAATCCAATCTATTTAATATTTGTGTATTCACCGGGGTGTGTAAATAGTACTAAAGTGACACAAATGTGTATTTTGAACATACTTGGGCCAAAGATGACTGATTCTGATCAAGCGTCGGGGAATGGATAACCACTTTGCGATCAACATTTTTATAGCCCTCCCAGAGTAATTGTTATTCTTTCCCATCTTGCCTTGAACCTGGATGAACCTTCTTCCAGCCTTTAGCTGCCCCTCAGCAGAATCAAGCCATGAATCATTAGTAGTCAAAGGTGGGGCCTTCAAGACCAAATCAAGAGCAGATGTAAAGCTCGCACCTCCATAGGCCTGACTGTCTCAATAACAAAGGATATTCACAAGTGACTGGTCAAGTATAGTTTCAACACGCTATTATAAAAGATATGACATCAATTCATTTCACAATGCTTTAATCTTTACAGAAAAGCGAATGCCAATTTTCAGATCTTTGAGAAAATTCATGAGACTTGAATTAAAAAGTAAAAGTGAACCACATGTGGAGAAGCAGAATTACGCTGAAACAAACGGGGTGTTAAATGTGCTCAATTTTATTTTGTCAGGTGGTTGCACACAATAAAATCTTCTGGATTCCGATACATTTTTTAAGTACATTTATAGTCTACTTCAAAAACACGTTTCAGAATCCAGATGATTTTGTTTCACGCAACCACCTGATGAAATACAATTGGTTAAATCCAACACACCGTTTTTATTCCGTGTACTTCATGCCTGTCAGCTCACGTCTTTTCATTTCATTGCACCATGTCTTCTTTTCCCTGTCCATTGCTCTTCCCTATGACTCTCATCCTCACCACAGCTGGTAAATATTTTTATATTGTGTTCCATTAGCAAGTTTTATTGAGCGGTCAGACTGGGCAAATGGCGCCTTGTCCTGTAAACAATAGAAAAAGGCCCTGAAAGCCGCAGCTGAGCACAGCGCAGTAAACTAAAGCCACATTAGAGAACCACTGTGTGCTGAGTAAATATTTAAATGCACCCCAGTATAGCTGCTAGTTGGGGGGTGGGGGGAAGATTGATTTTTTTTTAAAATCCAAAGCCAATAGCGGTCAGTGGATAACTCAACTCAAGTTTGATTAATAATAATATACATTATAACATAACACACATGTTATATAGCATAACATATAGGATAGAAGGGAGTATATGGATGATTTATGTTGCAGCAGCACCTTCAGGTGCAGAATCAACTAAACTAAATTGACACATTTTTTTGGTAAAAGGACAGTGAATGAATGATGGGGAAAAGCAACTGCTGTGCTGGTGGGTGGATACCTCAGAGCCTTGCAAAGGCATGTCCATGCCCCAGAGGTTGTCTTTGAGAAGCTGTTGAAGGAGGTGCACCTGAGCAACGCTGAGGTAAAAATCCAGACTGCTGGTCACATTAACCTCAAGAGAATGGCCACACACCACTAAGTCCTACAAAGGAACGACAGTTCAAATTGCAAATCAATCATTGAAGCAGAATACTGGAGATGAAAATTCAGAAACAACGTCAAGGATTATAGTTGTGTTTGATGCATTCTATCTAATATCTGATATGTGTGTGTGTGTGTGTGTGTAAACACACACACACACGCACACACACATATAAATTATAATTCCTCCAAGTTAGTTCCGACATCCAAATCCTTGGGAGCTGAACACATCATATTTTGTACGTCAGTGCAAATGATGAATTAACTGATGTGCATTGTCAAGCGTGGAGAAAGTAGGCATCAAAGAGGCAGGAAGTTGGAGTGAGCTGTGCCAGAAAACATCAGCTGTATAAGCAGGGGTTTGAACTCTGTGGGTCAAAAGCCTCCATTACATGATTTTCTGGCTGTGGGATTCCTAATGAGGGACTTACTCTATGTAAAGAGGCAAAAGTTGACTATGTCTGACATCTCCCCAAATCAACAACAGAGAGCAAAGTCTGAAGTATGGATTCTAACAAGGTCAAGGTCCAATCAGGTGCCACTAATGAACAAACTTTTACTGAATTGTGAATCCAACTTTCCGTGATATAAACTAAAAGACAGCATTGACATGCTTTGCGCCGAGTCCACTGACCTCTGCTTGCCCAGTATCAACGGAGAGATTCTTGCTGAAGATGATGGCGGGGGCAGCAGTCACTCGGACAGAGAAGTCAGTCACAATGGGTGTCAGGATGGCCCGACGCTCCTGGTGCCTCCTGATACTACACAAATACAAAACAATGGTTCAATATTAGGGCTCCAAAAAATACTGCAATGGGAAAATCGGTTTTGATTTAAAAGATATGAGTGTTTCAAATTAAATTAAATGGAATTGTTCCACTTTAAAATACACTGCCCTTCATAATTATTGGCACACTTGGTTAAGATGTGTTCTTCAGCATCGAATGCATTCATTTTTTTTTCCTGAAAAAAATATAGCACAAAAAAAAAGGGGGGTAAATACAGTTTTTAATTCAAGTACAATTAATCAGTGGGGGGGGGGACTCCCACCAAAAGAAATAATTGTTTTTACGTCAAATCATGTGTACCACAATTGTGGGCACCGCTGCTGTTAGCACAACTACCGTTTGCCAACAAAACAGCCACTATGTGTCTTCTATAATGTTTCACAAGATGGAAGAACACAAGTGAGAGGAATCTTCCACCTTTCCTCTTTACACAATTTGTCAAAATCATCCAGTGACTTGGGTCACAATGGGGTTGAGGTCTAGGAACTGACATGGCCATAGGAGATCTCAGATAACAACCAATCACGCCTCACCTGTTTTCTGAAGGTGAGCCGTGATTGGTCGTTACCTGCGCCCTGAGTAACTGTGATGCCAGTTTCAGTCGACAGCAAGTGGCAAAATGGCCGTGCCCTGAGATGGACAATATGGGTGGATTTTACTGCTTAGCTCATATTTCCACAAACACAATATGAATCAGAATGCAGTATTTAGATCAGTGGAAGCGTATCGAACATATTGTGAAGAATATTTTGGGGTTGACTTCCCCTTAAAAGCATCAGAAAACTGTTTTAAATTGTGCATAAGAGCAAACGTTTATGCGCCTTGAATGAATACATTGTAATTGCAAAGAATTTGTAGTTTCTGTGAATTAAACATCTAACCAATGATATTTAAGATTGATGTGAAAATGGCGTTTAAAGAAAAAACAATTGAACTCCTGCAAATTAACCTCAAATAACAGGGACAAAATATTAGAGAGGGCTCTCAGTGTGAGTCAGTGCAGTTCTATGTCTTTGGAAACTAAAACCGCACAGCAATCAAATGTGATTATGGAGACAATTGTTTTGGTTTGTGAAGATTTATTGAAGTTCATTTGACCAATTGAGCTGAAATGCTATCATAAGGACAAAAAAGTTCCAACTATCAGTGATGTCACTTTCGTCCATGCTAAAGGACTTAATAGTAGCATGAGTACAATATTAAAATTTGTTACTCAACACATTTTAGCTGGAAGCACGACCACGGTTAGACACATAGTTAGACATTATTTGACAAGTCCCAGTTGGGAACAACCTTTAATTGTTTACACAAGATCAAACTGAGACCTTCTCACATCAGCTTTCTTCATTTCACTAATGCACATTCCCACAATCAAGTCATATTTGTGGGAACATTTGTTAGCAGTAAAACAAATATACAGACCCGTTTTATAAGGTGGTGTTAATTGCCACATCTGCTGCTATTAAAACAATCATGCTGTATGGCTTACAATATTTATAGTGGGCCGGGATTATAAAAAGCCCTGTTTCTAGGTGGCCTGGAGTCCAGTCCTCAGCCCAAACCGCTATCATTTTCACTTCTCCAATACAAATGTGCATTACTGCTGCCCTCAAGTATTTTCTGACACATTTCTTTGAATGGCAAGCGAAAGAGGTTTAATTCAGAGGTGAAATGATCCATGAGGGCAATTGGTGTTAGCTAATCTCTCCTCAGACAGGGATTGAAACAATGAGTGTCTCGTTGCAGGGGACAGGTGCTATCATTCACCAGAAAGGCAAAAACGCATAGGGCTCAGTTTACCAGTAATATACGAGGGCCTCTGACATTGAGCCGTGTGTGTGTCTCCGTACACCTTGGAGTGGACGTGGTGGAAACACGAATACATGGAAAGTGTGGCTTTTGTTTTCTGCAAAACCAAACAGCAGCAATATCAGTGGCATGTGCAAAATGAGAGAATCTTGACAAGCCGAGAGATGGAGAGAGTTCACAGCACCCTAACAAAGGCTCTTTCCTATCCAGCAACTACACACTGGGATGAGGACAGATCCTGTCAGTGGATCCATGGTGCTGGAATTTCCTCACAAAACCTCAGGAAGCTGACTGAGGCAACTGCTGATCCAAAACTACTGGAACTCTGGCGAACCCCAAAAAAAATGTAGAGGGAACACGCTTCGAGTCTCCAAAGTAGGAGAGATTGCGAGGGTATTGATGTCAAAAACAAGGGCAAAGTGAGAACTTGGGAAGTGCCGTGCGTTAAATCTTGTTACAAGTGAGGCGTTGAAGTTTTTTGGTGAATACGGGAGACAAGTAAAGCTGTGAACTTGACTCTTTTTATTCCTTAAGGGGTGGTTGTGCCTGTGTAGATTATGTTGTGAGAGTTACACGTAAGGGGGTAATCACTGCCTTGTGTGAAACCTAGGTCAAGCCAAGTAGTAGCAAATTCTATTGAGATTAATATAGATAATTCAAGAGATTTACATTAGGTCATTCATTTGTATGATGTGCCATAAAAAGAGAAACAGAATATAATGATTTTGGAATCCTTTACAACTTCCACTCTCTTGAATTGATTACACAACAAAGACAAGACATTTAATGTTCAAACCGATGAACATTACAGTTTAATTTTTCAAAATGTTTTCTGATTTCGAATTTGATGCCTTCATGATTTTCCCAAGTTAACTGGAAAGAGCTGAATGCCTTGAGCGGGTCTAAAAGGAGCATCCTCGAAAGACTTCACAAACAAGCGAGGATAGGGCAAGGCCCAGCACTTGGTAAACAACTACATAAGCAAATATTCAACTTGATACATTTGCAAGAAATTTGGAGATTTCATCATTTGTGGTCGGAATAGCGTCGAAAGATTCAGAGATTCTGAAGAAATCAAGGCCGAAAACCAACGCTGAATGCCTGTCACCTTTGTTCCCTCAAGCAACACTCTTAAAAACTGGCAGTTTTATATGAGATAACGCCATGTGGGCTCAAGAAGACTTCAGAAAACACTGTCTCGACATCAACAAATTCAAGTTAAAAGTCTACCATGCAAAGTGAAAGCCGCTCATCAACATCAACCGGCTTCGCGGAACAAGCTCATCCGATATAGACTGATGCCAAGTGGAAAATTTGCTGTGGTCTGACGAGCCCACATTTTATATATATATATGCCGGTATATATATATATTTTTTTTTCTTGAAGGCCGGCGGGAGGTGGGGGGTGGGGGAATCATTGACATCATGTCCACAAAGCCAGAAAGGAAATGGATCATCAGAAAAAAAATCAGGCCGGCATTGATTTTGCACTGCACTATTCCACACTTGTTTTTAGTTGAGAGAACAAATCTGAATTCTTTGCCCATGATTCTGTGATTTTTATGACTCTGTTCCCTCACAAAACATGAGTGGAAAAACCATTGTGTGAGGCCAAACAGGCTGCAACGCTTCATGCTTGTTTTAACTCCCAACCCCATAAAAATAAATAAAATGTAAAAGGCATCAAAGATATAATTACGTGTTCAGAGAGGCTCCACTAAAGGGAGAGCTACCTCAAAGATGACATACAGCTCCCACATGAATATTTTGGAGATAAATTACGGGGCATTCATTGCAGGCACCCCATATCACCGAAAAAGTATTAGAAGAATCAATCAATACCAAGCAAAATGAAAACATTAAATGACATTGTTGCCCAAAATGTGCATTCTTTCATTCGTGACAACCATTGCAGATATTATTATCGATACGTTTAAAATGTGCACATTGATGTACAGTCAGTACAAATGTTAACTCTTGTTCGTGAGAAAAAAAACAGATTTTGATTGACTCTTCACAACTTTAACTACACCTGTATTATCCAATGCAAAGTTGTGCAGAGTGCAGACTTTACTCCGCCTTGAAATTCCCACTTAAGCCTTTTGCCAGACCAAATGCCACAACACCATCAGACGGCATCTGTGACTCACAATTAACAACAGCCTCAAGTATCTTTCATCTGTCCAAGGCCAACCAGGGTTGTCCCTTCGTCAAGTAAACAGATTTACTGAACAGTAAGTCCAACGATAACTTAAAATTTCACCACTGGCTGAGCTGCCAAGCTATAAAAATAGCTGGCTCTGTTTGGCGTGTTAAATGTTCAACTTCAACTCTCACTCAGTTTCTTTGGCTAACACATATTATGTGCATCTTGCATATGTGTTTGTGACAGCTGCCACTACGAATGATTCCACCAGACAGTTTGATGAAAAAGGTGGGGTAAAATGTGACGGATCTCTTACAAATGAAGACGGAGGTAGGCTGTCTGCACACAATAAAGCAATAATAATTCTTCTGACCTGCTGGCCATGTTCCATTCCAGGGCCGGGTTTTGAGAGTTCCTCTCACCGTCCGCGGATACACCTCCTTTTATTCCCTCCTTCTCTGGCTTGAGTTGCTCCCATTGAGCGGTGCCAATGTTGATGGACTGAAGGTCGACTTGATATTGGCGATCCTCAACCTCTGAGCCTGGGTCACGCAGGATACCAAGGTTTGATGCACGTCTTAAAAAAAAAACAGGGGGGGCGGGTGTGATTACATTGTTATATTGGTGTGCAATGGAACAGAAACACACTTCAATCGTAAACGAGTGTCATAGAGAATAATGTTATATGAATTCCCCGTAGTAGGGGTGTAATGGTTTTAAGTTCCCAGTTGGGTTACAATTCGACACAGTAAGGGAACAATATTCCAAACATAAGGAACGGATTTAATGACATGGGGGTAAAAGTAACATTAAAAAATGCCTACTACCAGCAATATCTTCTGAAGTTAAAGAAAGATTTTCAAATAAAACAAAGTGTGCAATAACACATAAAACACAAATATCTCACAACATAAAAGCCTTTGCCTTAAGTGTTTTGGGGTTTTTTTTGGGTTGTTTTGTTTTGTTTTGTTTTTGAAGGAAAGTGCTAAATCAACTGAATTCATTTTGGCAAAATGAATATGAACATATTTGCTTTGGCTTGAATCGACAGCGAGACTCTGTGAAGGTTCCGGACCAGTCCGGAACAGGAGCAGATCCCAAAAACGCAGACCAGGACTGAATCGATTACAAAAATAATTTATTACAACAAATCAGGTTGCAAGACCGACAAAGTACAACTTAAAATGCTGGGATAACCAATGATAAGAACGCAACTAACAAAAAGGGCTTGCAAAAAGCAAGAGAAATAAAATACGCAAAATCCGACTCAAAAAGCCAACTAATGATCAAAACACAAACGCACCGAAGCTAACATTACTAAAACCAAAACAGAGCCAACAAGATGAACCAACAAGAATTACTAAACAAGACCAGGACTAAGGTCGAGAATGACAAAGGTCTCGAAAATAAAGGCTTGGACGTGAGCAAGGTGAATATTCTGACAACCGGTGAGGGCTTGAACAGTCCCTTATAACAGGCGAGAGTTGATGACATGATGGGAAACAGGTGCGAAACGGGAGGGTACGACATTCTGAATGCCACCTGCTGGAGGAAGACGGAACAGAATCATGACAGGCTGTAAGTTGCGTTTGCGCCGTGATAGTATTTAATTTTTTTTTCTGCTGCACTAACATTGTACAAAGTAATGCAATCTCTAAAGCATATTTGCTAGCCACGACGTCCCCTTGCCAGACGCTTAGCAACACAGTATTAGTTTACAGAGTAGCGAATGATTAGAGCGCAAAGCCATTCCTGTCCATCACCTACTATGTTAGGCATACCCAAAATATGAATACAAATATCAACATTCCATCCCTACCACATAGAATACATCTTTTCATAGCTGAAGAAATTGGACAGGGGCTTTCTCACAGTATAACATCTTGTCCTTTGTCCACTAAGTAGTTCGGTATTCTTACAGAACAAGTAAAGACAAAAACCTGAAGGAGACTACCACCACAGACTTCACCTTTTTCATCAAGTTGAGGTGAATGGCACCTTATTTTTTGGCAGACAACATTGCGGTGGCAAAACAGCGCCATCGTTTTCAGATTGTGGCTTGACTACCCCACTTTTTGTTTTTAGTGACCGCTGTAGTATAATATAAGAGCCGGACACAAACACAAAACTGGCAAGAGATGGAGGGACACATCAGCAGTGGGTCTGGGCGGCTCAGTAGTTGAACTGCTACAAACAAGCCTTCCAGCAGTGCCAAGGAAAGATGATGCACTCCGCAGACAAGATGCGCATGAATTCACAAAGCAAAAAGGAACAATCACAATCGAGCATCTGCTTATGACATCAGAGCCTTTGGTTTGTTATGATATGTTTATTTGTGCTGGTGAATTCAAATGAGTGCTTAAATGGAATAAATAAGAGCTTAAAATGACTACAGATGTAGTGGCAAGCTGAGTAGTTTTATTTAGTTCGGCAATGTCAATGCTAATTTTCATTCGGCGTTTTCCTCCCTCAGCCACACTCGAAAAGCCTCCACAAGTGCGTTATGTTATGACATGTGCATCCAATACAAAAAACAACAGTGATGGGAGATCAGAGGTGCATAACCAGACTTAGCTGGATTTGTTGACCCACAAACAAGTGAAACAGATCCTTAATCAACATTTGGAACCACATTTATCAACATAGTTAAATTTGAATCAAGCCAAGAACCCAAGTATGATTTGGGTGGGATGTGTCAGTCTAGATTCAATCGTTTGGTTGTTGACCCCCCCGCCCCCAACTCCCTTTGGTAACACTACCTCGCTTTTCTGCCATCTTCACAAACTCTATCTTTCACATTAAACAAATGCTCCACCTCGTCTGCTTTCCAAATTATCTCTCCACTTGAGCCCATTTAGCAAAGCCTCTTACTCGTAATCAACATTAGAATGACAAGCTGTAGCCAAGTTTCGACATTGTTGGGCTGCAGGGCCATCGTCAACCCCCCCCCCACCCCCCTCCACCGCCCCCTCCCGGTGATACAAATATAAATGATGAACATTTATCTTGGTTATGAAGCCAACGGAAACCTGTGTGATTTAACATCAAACGACATATTCCAGCCAATCGTAGGAAACAAGAGAACTTCATTTCTGACAAATAAGAAGGAGAGGAATTTTGGGAGCTTCCCTTGGGGTGCAATAATAATTGAAGCCAGATCCGTTGTTGTACATGTGCGTTTGGTAGGGGGTAAGGAGGGGGACTGGTGGTTTGACATATTTGATTGGTCATGTGAGGACCACACTGCATGGCCAAGAGGAGAAAGGGAGAAGGCCTTGGGAAAGCGCAGCTCTCCCACTATCCAAGTGCACACGTTTGACCTAAATCGTAGAGCAAGGCAGGTGGAACACGGCATTTATTCTCACGCGCTTTTATCACACATCTGCGCGCCACTACCACGTTGAAAATCGTGAGGAAAATGAAAACAACAACTCATAATTGACACCCTTTTCCAGATGAGAAAGGCGGGATGGGAGGGAGGGTACTTGCGGAGTGGGGGGCACACGGTACCTTTGACTCGCCCTTGTTCGTTATTTAAGAGCTGGGAAAGAACAGGTTTTTCTTTTTCATGACAAAATGCTGTAATTTACAAACAGAATGAAAAGGATCAAAAAGCACTGTAAATGCTGTAAGTGCACTGTATCGTGAGATTCATGGTCATTATTTCAAGAAGCCGTTCACCTTCTTGAGGCACACACTCAATTCAAGTCCGAGGAGCCAATTGGAGTTCACATGAGGCTGCTTGTTCCAAATGATTTTGGCAGGAAAGTCAAATACTACCAGTTTGAGCTCTGGCAATGCGCTGAACGTCGAACCTGGAAATTGACCAATGCCTCATTACAGAAACATGCGCTACAAATGTTGATGGTGCAAATCCCATTGAACACAAGATCTGTAAAAGGAACCGCGAAAGCAAAAATAGTAAAATAGTTACGCCCTACCTTGCATGTTTTGCAATTATTTGGGTCTGTGCATGCGTCTGACAGAACATTAATCTTGATTTGCCTCATTGGGAAGACTTCTGGGAGTATTGGTGATTGAGGGGTTGCAGATTAGGGATCATGCGGTGACAGAATTAAAGGAGGGACCTTCTGGACACAGAGTAGCATTAGTTGATGCCTTGAATGCTGATAAACAGCAAAGAGACACATGCAGGCAAACTCCGCTGCTGCACATTCAAGTAAAATGACTTTAAAAATCAAATCCAGACATGGACTATATATTTGCATGACAGCGGAGAAATAATAGCGAGAACAATAAAGTTGAATATCTTGAGAATATTGCAGCAAATTACATTGAACAGCAATTCATATTGTAAATAAAGTAAACGGGCTTGTTAAAAGTAGAATCCTGGGACGGGTTGATTACCATGCTGAGGTTTTGAAGGCTAACTGTGGTTCAAGGTTGTAAAGTAAACCACAGCGGGATCTGGTTGAGGCTCACGGCCTGATGGTTGGAGTGTGGGAGCAGTGAGCTCCAACTGGGGCGCACGTTTCTTGCCACTTGCATCCAGACTCCTTTCCCAAACTGCGGCCCCCGGCCAGTGGTACAGGAAGCACCAATACCAAGCCTTGCCAGCTTCTGGGTCTTGTCACTCTGAAAGCCACAATCTGAACCCACAATCGCGGACTCTGTTTCCCCAAGAATCACTTGCAGTTCACTAAGGCAAAACTATGAGTCAATGGGTGTGTATTTAGGGGACACGAGGTCCTCTGTTTTTGGACTAAAATTGAAAGTTCAGCATGTTCTTTTCCCCAAGTAATCAGCAAAGCAAATTGTAAACTCGAGATGTTCCATTTCAAGAATGCTCCATGGACATTGGAAGTTCCAAAACGGATGCCCCTGAAGTCAGACAATTTGAATTCGACTGAAAATTGGGGGAGAGGGTGAATGCCTCTGCATACCTCAACCAAATAATTTGTGCTGGGAGTTTTATACAGTGTCCTGGTGTATTTTATTTATTTAATTAAAAGATTTAAACAAACGTTGAGAGAGGAACAAGAAGAACATTTAAGTTGCATCAAGTCAGCTGATTCACACCCATAATCAGTGCATAGGGTGTCCCAATACTTTTGAACGTTGTTGTCATTTGGTATCACAGTTAATATAGAGTGTATGTTTCCCATTTACATGACTAACTTCTTTTTACATTTGTTTGCCAAGTGCAAAAATGGTTATAAAAAAAAAAACTGGAATGGATTAGGTTTGACCTGACATGTTTTTTGTTTTCAATGATTTGAGGTTCTGGTGCTGTTCCATTGCAGCTCCGAGTGCAGCCAGCAAGTCCTTACTGGCATTCAACAGCTCTGCGAAAGCATTACACTGCACAGTGGCTTCTCAATCAGTTTGCTTTGACTCCCACTTGGCAAGTGCGACTGCTGAGGGGGAATTCATAAGCAGTATGATTCATAAATGTTGCAATTATTTACTGGGTTAATTTGCCTCCATGCCTACAAGGGTCTGTTCCGAATAGCCAGACATTCTGCAAGTCGTGAGCAGTGGATTTACGGCCCCAGTCAACTAATCAAATGGCTGTTAAGCTGCATCCACCGATTATGGTAATGAAATCGCTTAAATTACAATGCTTACTGAGCCTCAGAATGAGGGGGCGGTAAAATGATGTGGTGGAATATATGGTCAGCAAAAATATAAAACCCCGTCAGTCACTTTCTCCTAATTAATTTGCGATGACTTCAACATGGATGAACCCCAGCCACAAAGAAAACATTTTGAAAATGGCAAACAACAAGCTACTCCAATGTGTGTCACCCTTGGCAGAAGGAAGGGACTTCATTGTTGGGATTTTAAGTTAAGTGTGTTTTCCCCTTAAATAGGCTGACACATGATCGAGAAAAAGTGCCGCTTTCCTGCTCCGCAATTTAGAATTGATATACTGGCAGATGGTCAAGACAATCTTGCTCAGCATGACTCATATCAACTCTTGTGTCCAAAATTGAAATTTATACCGGCCTTGCGAAAATCACACGTGATAGCAACCAGACAATGCCCTCTGTTTACACTGCCATATACAACACCAAATCAGTGTGTGCTGTTTTATTTACACCGTAATTCATTCAGCCACCTCGCAATTAACACGTCAGGGGAAGTGATATTGTTCTATAGGTGTCGGCTGTGCTACTCGAAACACTGGCAGACGTGTTCTCCATGATGACCCGTTTCACTTGTCTGGCTCATCCAGTGGCAGGGAATCCATGGGAAACGACCACATCCTTCTTTTGACCTCAGCCATTGTGTATTTTGCGGAAATCATATTTAGAAGTTACCCTCAAGCCGTACAGTTTGGAAATGAAACATCTCCTTGGAAAATATGTCTCAACACGTTGAATACCACACAACGACCGACGTGCTGAAATGCTGTACTGGGTTTTGATTCTCCACATACAATATGGTGCACTGTATTGATTTGCATTCAACCACGAAAACATTGAGCCAATCAAGGAAGAAGCGGCCGGTCACGAAAAACAGGAGACTGATGCATGTGTGTGCATGTATGTATGCAATTAATTCATTACAAATACACTAAGACATTTTTTACACTTAGGCCACATTTTAATTGCAGTTTGCATTTCAAACAATGTGAATGATTGGGAGGCAAATTTATTTTCAGGAAAACTAAGAAACAAACAAAGAAGCAAAAGGAAAAAATAAAAATAAAAAACGACTTGTTAAAAGTGTGGTTTTCTGCAAATTGTGCAATTGCGTTTGCATCCCACTGAAGTGCTGCAACTGTCCGGTTTAATAAATATGAAGAATTGGGAGCTACGGCATGCCTTTGAGCTCTGTGGGGGCAATGTCAGCACATTTCACGCTTATGGACGTCCCAAACAAACAAACAAATAAATAAATAAGAAGGATTCCTGCATGATGTGGTGAGTAATTTTGGACACCATATAATCACAATGAACAAACTAGGGATAACCTTTCATAGGTTCAGCCAAAAAAGTAAATGTCGTGAAAATGATCAAGTTGTGATCTATTTTCAATCCCCATTCCTTGCCTTTGACGTGAACGTTGCCGCAACCAACATAGCTAGTTTGTAGTTGTATCAACTAGGTGGGAATGTCATCTACTATTCGATCTCTGACTGGTAAGCCTCAAATGCAAAGCATGTCGCAACGAATGCAGAAAGCATTAGAGCTCTAGCTAGCGCTAGAAGGTTGCGTACGACTCTCAAGCAAACCAAATTCGATCAAATGACTCGTTTCAGGACCAAAACTACAAGTAGTACATCAACATTGTACAAACACACCAAATTCAGTCGCAAAGTGGATTGGTCTGGACTTTCGGCCACGATTACAGGAGATAAAGGGTTCGAAAATGTGCAAAAGATCATGACATGTGATCATGTGATCCAACTTTTCTATTGCCATAATGTCCCCGCCTTGCCCCCTCCCCCTCCAAAAAAAAAGTGCAAAAATTTAATTTTAACTTTCAGTTTGTTCAATTCTGGCCATTTGTTTTCCTTCTGTTTGTGTTGGAATACAATTAAATGTTTCCTTTGTTTTCAACACAATAGCAGAGTTTAATTATTTTGTCATTCCGTCTGAAATCATACAAACTGGAGATCTCTGGTCAACTTAATGTGACATGATCTATTCCCAGCTGTCCTTGACACGTGCAACTACATCAATCAGAACAGTCTGACAGCCACGTGACATGCGCAGATCGACAAAACATTGCGTGATTTACATACCTGTCCACTTTTCGGAGCGCCAACCTGTATAAACTACCAAAAAAATCCTTATAAAGAGCAAAAAATCCTTATAACATACCAAAGCATTTTATATGTCAAAATAACAGCAGAAAAAACCCCCCACGAAATTTTCAATGATATTTATTGTAGATCTCCATAATACAATATCTGGTTAATGTCTAATCATCATTCTACTTAGTGGCATTTCTGTGTTCAGAGTTGTATTCCTGTGTGTCATTTGGAGTTGGTGAAAAAAACCCCAGAAATTTTCTGAATCCGTATGATTTGTGCGATACGGCCATATACGTGAGATTCACCACAAAATCTGTATGAACTATGACTAAACCGTATGAGTTGGAGTATCGTATAAACCGTTGGAGTTTATTTGTCAATTCGATTAAAGCAACAGCTTGATAAAAGCAGGTAACACGCTGTTGAAAACAAGTTCTCCGATCTCAGACATGTTCTGGTAAGAGGCTGCCATTTTCAAGAGCGTAAACGTGAACAACAAAACACATTTATGTCTAGAAAAAGCATGTGGGGACCGAGCGCAGCCTGGCTATTCCGATTTAACAGTTTTACATGTTGTTTGTTCTGATTGGCAAAAGGAATGTACCCCGATTGTGATTCCCAATGAAATTCCTTTTTATTGCGATTGAGGCGCTTGTGTGGAGCAATTTAATTCCGTTTGGTAATTCGGTTTCATTCTAATCAAAATCTAAGGCTGCATTGTAAAGTTGGCTAGTGTATACTTCATGCTTTTGCGAAACATGTCAGGCTGAGTTTGGATCTTAAGAATTGGAGGTGTGCTTGACTTTTCAGACACCGGTTTGAAACTATGTTTGTTTCCTGCCAAGCACTCCCATAATAATATAATAACACCCTTTTATTCGGAGTCACTTTATCAATTAATCTTTCCACACATGGATGGAATAGACTACTCGCCCGTGGGAGGGAATCTGGTGGGGGTCAGGGAGGTTTCTCATACACAGTCATTTTGAGCTAAATTCAACATACAGTACTAACTTCATGTTCATTTTGATTTATAGTATACCAGGTAGTGTCTTTCATGGGTCCAAAGGATGATGAACAGTATTTCATGGATGTAATGTATGGTGGGAATCTGTGAAACAATGTTCCGAGTCTCTGGGGAGAGCACACACATTTTGGCCCACTCTTATTCACAGATTTGTTTGAACTCAGTCATATAGGAGGTTTTTTCAGGATTGAACAGCCCATTTACAGTGCGGTCATAGCACGGCATCTAAATTGGATTTTAGTCCGGATTATTGACTTGGCCCCTTCAAAACCTTTATTTGTGTATTTTTTGGCCTTTCGGAGATGGACTTGCCGGTATGTTATGGGTTGTCGTCCTGCTGCACAACACGAGCGCTTCAGACCATAATAATGCCAACACCATGTTTGTCGTCTCTTGGCATGTTGTAGTTTTATGTACAAATGTTGTGCTACATTTGCAGCGGATCTATCAGGCTGGAAAGCTTCCTCAAAACCATTGTCCTATCAGTGGGGAGAATATTTCTCCAAACTTTTTATGGATGGCAAATGTAAAGCAAGCCCTTTGTGTTCTTTTTGTCTGCACTAGTTTTTGCCTTGGAACTCTTTCATGGATGTCATTTTTGCCCACTTTCTTGATTCATTCTGGTTCACATTCCAGACAGGCCCGCCAAGACTATTTTTGAAGATGGTCATTTCTTTATCTGTCAAAGAGAGAGCCGTTGGCAAAGCCCTTTGAAGTAAATTACACATTGTTTACAACAATTACTGAATTCTGAAACGGTTTAAAACAGCAAGATTATACACCAAGGCCATATCTTTCCTTGGATAGAGGCAGATTTTTTTTCCCGACAAAACTCATGGGATTAATTGCCATATTTGATGAGTAAAACATATTCAATCTGTTTAGCAGCCAAGCTGAAAAAACATGGAATTTGAGAGCTAAAACAGTAGGTCATTCATATATATATATTAAAAAAGAAGTGAATAAAATAAAAATAATTATGAGATGTGGCACACATGCTTCAGACATCAGCTAATTCTTTCTTCTCTGAAAAACACTGCACAGGTAGGGTTGCTAATTCGGAGGCGGATTTGGCATTTGTGTAGATCTTTGAGTGAATTTATATTAAGCGACATCCATTTGCCTTCTGTACCCCTTTGAGGAAAACACATCAAGAGACTCAAGTCCGGTGCATCTTTATTATAATTAGAGTTGCTGTGCATTTCGGAATGTCCAAACCTTCTAAGAAAGAGAGACTTTATGTAGCAGTACAATTGTTACTAAATAAAGCAAATGACTGATGAACCAGTTTTGCAACACCGCCAAAAAAGGACAAAGCCCCGAAAAAGTAAAGCTTCCAGCTTGTTCGAATGGTCAAATCCCAAATCAATAACAAAAATGTAAAACACGTGTAAAGTGAAAATAAAATGCCCCCTAATGGCATTTAAATCTGCCCAAACCAAACAGTTGCATGTAGTGGGAACGTTTGATGCACACAATAATTCAGTAAGATATTAGCCATGATAAAACTGAAAATCCTGTGCTTCCCTTCTTATTTCGAAAGATCCAAAAATGACATTAAAAAGAAGAACTTGAAATAATTACAATATTACACTGTATGTCACGTCAAGGTTCAAAGCTCAGTGATATGATACAATTTAAACTAACCTTACCTCCTTATCTTAAATGGCATTAAACATGAGTGGATATTGCACAGCAAAAGGTTGTCATTAGAGCGATGACAACTTTGTGGGATCGGGTAGGAAGGGAGGATGTAATGTAAGTGCTTCTGTTGAATAGAAAATGTGTGCAGAGCACATTCCAGGTGCAAAGCATTAGAGGGGATGGCACATCAAACAGGGCCATTTTTTTTTCCTTTTTCCTGCAGCCATGGTGGCAGGAAATGTTCTACAGCATCCTGTGATCTGACCAGAAAGTGACAGCAGAGAGGAGTCCAAATAAAACGGGAGGTTAAGAACATGTAAAAAATGTTCAAGAGCATCCTGCGGAGAAGTGGGAACAGGGGGTGGTCATAGAAGATACATAATAATGACGGCACCACATAGAGTAATAGAAAGCAGGCATCTGAAGGTGAACTCGGCTTGTTTGCGTTGGATCGAGAATAAAAGAAATTAATCGAGGAAGATGAAGACAAAAAAAAAAGATGTATGGATTTTAAAATAACACTTGGACAGGTTTTACATGAAAAAGTGTTCCCAGATGTTAAGAGAGTGTCTGCATGTCCATATGGAGAATCCTGTTCAGTACGAGTAGGCTAAAAACTCCCATAATAAAGTGTGTTCCAAAACAAGGTTCAAATTAAATACATTACATTTACATGAAGAGAGATT
This sequence comes from Hippocampus guttulatus, assembly GCF_054856545.1. Taxonomy (NCBI): domain Eukaryota; kingdom Metazoa; phylum Chordata; class Actinopteri; order Syngnathiformes; family Syngnathidae; genus Hippocampus; species Hippocampus guttulatus. Next base: position 8,836,851 of record NC_141266.1, on the reverse strand, counting down.
TGTTTGACACATTTGCATTAAGATGCAGATCCTCACAAAAATGGCATGTTAACTTGACTTCATCGATGTGGCAAACTAATTAGTCATTTAAAAATGATATTTTACATAATGTAGAGCTAACACGTTTGCTCACAGACAGGCAGGAGCGCGCGCGCGCACACACACACACACACACGCCCACGCACACGATTCTAAAATACGTAGTATTTGTTTATTTGTAAATGTGGAGCATGTCTGCAGTTTGTGGACGTGGTCAGGTGATGCCCAAGGCTTGATCACCGTCACCCGATCTCTCGCTCTCAAACTTCTAGCCAAGCATCCCAACTATATAATAGCGCTTTATAACACGAATGCTCTTACTACCACCCACATATATGGAGAGACCTGAATAGTGGAAAACAAAACAAAACAAAACAATGCCAGGCAATGATGAGCTGAAAGTAGTAAATTGAAAAGCGTGATACTTGAAACCCTACGTTCACCATTACTGAGGACGGATGGAAAATTGAGCCAACAATCTGACATTTTATTACAACATGAATATACTGTATGTAGCAAAGCATTTTGCTTCGGTTAATAATTCCTCCCCTGATTACCGGTACATGTGTGAAACTGGAGCTGGGCAGTAATAAATTGAGGGGGTTCGGGTGCTGACTGGCGGGCTGCTGTCGATGCGCGCATGTGTGTGTGTGTGTGTGCGCCGGTGGTATGCTATGGAGAGAAGAAAGAGGACCACCACAGTAGAGCTGTCCAAGTGGTAGCTTCACATTTCCCTCTGTGGTTAATTCAAATCTACAACACACACATGCACGCATCAAAGCAGTTGAGCCACACACTGGATATCAAACGTCTACACACTACCAGGATTTTGTGGTGTAAAAAAAAAAAAGTCACAAATCATTTTCAAAACTTTTTTTCCCCGCCATTAACCTTTACAAGTCAACTGGAATAAAAGAAATCATTTCCAGTGGGGAAGTAAAAATAAACAACTCAGATAATGTGGTAAAAAGTGAGAATGTGGCTCATTTCAGAATTAACCAGTCACGTTAAATCCAAGTTAAATGGGAGTCAGCACACACCTGCCACCATTTAAAGTGCTTTTGATTAAAACCCCAAAAAGTGCAGATGCTCTGGTATGCTTTTGATGACATTTTTGAAGTCAGATTTCACAGCAGACGTCATGGTCCCTCCGCACAGCGTTTCCACATTCAATACATCTCTATTTATGTAGCGCTTTCACAACAGTTGCAACAAATTTTCAATTAATTATCATTAATATGAATTTAAAATTGCTCAAAAGTATCAATGAAGGTAGCGGCACGGTGGTCGACCACCAGGCGCTCGCCAGCGAGCCCCACCTCCAGGCCTGGCTCCAGAGGGGGGCTTCGGTGACCCGCGTCCGGGCAAGGGAAACCAAGGTCCATATATATTACTCATCATAAGGGGGGTTGTGAGCCGTGCTTTGTCAGCCTCCCTGGAAAGGTCTATTCAGGCGTGCTGGAGAGGAGGGTCCGTCGGGAAGTCGAGTCTCCGATTCAGGAGGAGCAGTGTGATTTTCGTCCAGGCCGTGGAACAGTGGACCAGTGAACCAGGTCCACACCCTTACCAGGGTCCTCGGGGGTACACGGGAGCTCGCAGAACCAATCTACTGGGGTGCTCCGGGAGTATGAGGTACCGAACCCCCTGATACGGGCTGTTTGGTCTTTATACCACCGATGTCAGAGTTTGATTCGCATTGCCGGCAATAAGTCAGATTCCTTTCCAGTGAGGGTTAGACTCTGCCAGAGCTGCCCTGTGTCAACTTTTATGGACAGAATTTCTAGGCACAGGGGCTCTGGTTCGGTGGCCTCGGTGTTGCATCTGCTTTTTGCAGATGATGTGGTACTGTGGGCGTCTTCAAGCCGGGATTCTCCAACTCTCAATGGAGCGTTTCGCAGCTGAGTGTGAAGCGGTTGGGATGAAAATCAGCACCTCCAAATCTGAAACAATGGTCCTCAGTCGGACAAGGGTGGAGTGCCCTCTTCGGGTCGATGAGGAGATCTTGCCCCAAGTGGAGGAGTTCAAGTATCTTGGGGTCTTGTTCACGAGTGGGGGCAGGAGGGAGCGGGAGATCGACAGGCGGATTGGTGCAGCGTCTGCCGTGATGCAGACTTTGTATGGGTCTGTCGTGGTGAAGAAGAAGCTGAGCCAAAAGGCGAAACTCTCAATTTATCGGTCGATCAACGTTCCTACCCTCACCTATGGTCACGAGCTTTGGGTCGTGACTGAAAGAACGAGATCCCGGATACAAGCGGCCAATATGAGTTTCCTCCGCAGGGTGTCCGGGCTCTCCTTTAGAGATAAGGTGAGGAGCTCGGTCATGCGAGAGGGGCTCAGAGTCTAGCCGCTTCTCGTCCACGTCGAGAGGAGTCAGATGAGTTGGCTCAGGTGTCTGATTAGAATGCTTCCTGGAAGCCTCCCTGGTCAGGTATTGTATGCATGTCCCAGCGGCAGAGGCCCCGGCGACGACCCGGGCCACGCTGGAGAGACTATATGGGAACGCCACGGACTCCCCCGGGAAGAGCTGGAAGAAGTAACTCGGGAGAGGGAAGTCTGGACTTCCCTGCTGAAGCTGTTGCCCCCGTGACCCGGTAGAAAATGGATGGATGAATTGATGAAATACTTAGATCCTGATATACTTTTCAGCCAGACCTCCTAGCCCTCGTATGAAATAATGAACTTTACATTGTAATTTAAATTACCTTATTGTCCCTTTTTGTTGGCAAAAATTGAACTCTACATTAAAGTTTCTTTTTTTAGGATTTTATATTTCTGTATCTTTTATGAGTCTGAGTTCCATTTTTGTATATTTTATAAGTTCTGTATTAGTTGTAGTGTACTCCAATCTAGCTTTCATATGTTTGTTCATTTTTATGTTCTGCACTACCGTTGGAAATTAATTTTATTTTCTAATTCTGGTTGAACCATTTTTTTATATCTTTGATACCAACGTGTGTGCATGTCTCCCATAAATGAAAATAATAATGACAATAATAAGAATAATTTGATTATGATATGTTGCTCTGCTTTGAGTTTTTACTGTATATTCGTGTAAATGACTTTGAGTTGCATCTGGCTAGAAATTGTAACTAAATGTAATTAAACAAAGCTGTGTGCAATGCAGTAATTTTTCCAGCCAGACTTCCACAGTCTCGCTGACAAATATACTACTGTAGAAAGGAAGTGAGCCATGGATAGTGTAAATGTCCAACACCCCCCTCGAGGACTTGGAGCTACAAAAAAGTTCTGAGCACAGCTTCTGGTTCTTTGGTTGGACCTCCTGGGGTTGTAATATGCCTCTCATTACACAAGCATTAGACAATTACCACTGGATTCTCATTGGTTTCCCAGAGCTACGCTTGTGGATTCACACATGGGCATTTAAAAGCATCTGCACATTCCTTCTTTTTTTTTTGAGGTTTAGGTCTTTTTGCCCCCCACAAACACACCCCGCTTCAGCTTCGCAATTGTCTTTTCTTTGATGTGATGCTCTGCTGTGTGGATGGCAGGTAACAACTGATATTTTTTAAAGTATATTGAGGAATTGCTCAGTTTCTGATATTCAAGGTAAATCTTCCGAAAAAGAAATTCGCGACGACATACTGCCGACCACCTGGTGTGTGACATGCTGTGTGGCTGACCAGTCAGAGGCTCCCTGACAGCTTCAAACCAACCACAGGATGCCAGAATATCAACATGTCATGCGCAGCAAGAAAAAGAACAAAAACACCATAATATGCAGGGCTGGGGTTTGACAACACACACTGACACACAAGCGCAAAAATAATACGCACACACTATTTCCGCTGCGTGTGCACACATCACACACTGACAGGAGAATGTGTGGATCACATTTTGCAGTTGGCCTTCCTAGTTTGTGATGGGGCATATTCTTCGGGCCTCGTATCCTGCTTCAGGATGAAGTTGATACACGCGCACCACAGACGAGGCCGCTGAGGTCACAGTCCAGTGGCCAAGCATCCAAACCCTGGATCAGGCCCTTTTATGAGAGTCGTACAGCTGAGTGGTCAACCCACTGACATCTGTCAACACGCACCCCCAATCTGACTGACGGCAGCATGCCAAAACACAAGAGCGGTTTCCGGGAAGCTCAAAGATGAAATCTGTCAGCTTGTGCAGGACATCAGACTGTGTAACAGTGACGTGGACACCAAAAAAAAAAAAAAAGCATGCCGTGAATGACACATGGAGCTGACAATTATAGTAATGTTGCGCTCTTTGGTTAGCTCGTAATAATGACTATGTTGGAAAGCCGTATTTTAGGCAAAATGAAAGTACCAAAATACTGTGCCGGGTGAATAAAACTCCACCATTATGCCATGTTCACATTGACGGTGAAACACTTCGCCTCATGTGAGGAGTTTGAACGTGAGATACTACAAACTGCTTCATTGACACCACACCCTAAGAGAGTAAAGGAGGGGCTCCTCCTTCTACTGTGACGGAAGGGGAAAAAAAACATATGAACATTCGAGTTGAGCAACGTTTCAATTTGGATAATTACGGTTCCAATTCCAGTTCTTTGATTCAATTTCTCATTTTTAACTACCGGTGAAAGAAAAACTTTTCTGAAGGTAAAAGCAGCAGCCAAAAGGTCCCAGTGTACTCTCCGGAGGATAGATAGTTAAAATAGGATGATTTGAGGCTTTCGTAAAGCACTTTAGGGATCCTATGCTGTACATAAAGCGTTATAGTGCACTCCATTTATCATTTGGATCTAATTGGATTTCTCATTTGTTGGGCTATGATATTTGTTTTCTTTTTTTTTCTAAGGAGTAAGCATACAATTACAGTCATTTGTTACTGTGGACATGGATAGCAAACAATTTCTGTACTGTCAATGAGACTTTTTAACCTGTCAAGTGTCCCCCCCCCCCCCCTCTCATTTTTTGCAAGCAAACTGTAACCTCGTAAACAGCTCCAGCTGTGTCAGGTTTGGAAAGTGGCTTCTTCAGGAGCTATGTTGTAGGGACTTGGAAATCCCCGAGTACAGTGGTGGCTGTTTTCTGTACTCACAGCTGTAGGTCAGAGATTGTACTGGTACTCACTGTAAACATGGCCATTTTGATGTGGCATCCGTTTTTGCTGATTTTAGTTTAAGTTTGCCCAGAGACTGTTTTTTTTGTTGTTGTTGTTTTTGTTTTCAAGCCGCAGCACACAAAGATGTAAAAAAGGATAGGCATTTCTTGGAAGTATAGACTTTGCTGAAATAACTTCGCTTTATATCCATTTTGCCGAAAACAACAAGAGGTGGTGTGATCTGACACTGATGTACCTGCAATTTGGAGTTCAACTTAAACTTCTCTGGAGGTGTTCCTGGGCTGTTTGATAAACATTTGTATTTTCCATCTGTTCAATTTGACATTCATTTTGCTCTTGTGGACACATCTACAAAGGTCGGCTACAGTCCTGTGGAACATAGACTTATTAATGATGTATGCTACTGTAGTTACAGAAACACAAAGCTGCTTGGAGACCATCGTATAGCCTTTACTTTTCACACGTGCGCCTATAATTGTGTTTCTAATTTGGCACAACTCTTTCCTTTGCTTTCTGTGGTCCATGTTCAGTGTGGTACGAACTATATTCCCAAACAGCACGACTCACTGATTCGAAGTTTAAAGATACCTGTGATTCTTATTGGAGGGCACGCCATGGCGTAACGTCCCAATGATCGTTTCTTGGGGTACCACCAATTTTGTCCATGCTCATTTATTTATCCATGCATCCATCCATCCATTTTCTGATCCGCTTATCCTCACAAGGCTCGCGGGGCCATTCATTTATTTAGTATTCATTCTATTAAATCACAATTCAAAAACGATGTCTGGTTTTCGAGGGCTAATTCTCAGTTTAATTAGCACATTTTCCCATCACGGGATGAATAAAAGTATCTCACCTAAAGTTACTTTGGTGACCATTACAGATTTTTCTTTCATGAAAAGACTGACAAAAATTCCTTTGTTTTGTGTGTAAGTTCATAATTTAGACCTTTGTTATTGTTATTGCGAGAGCACACTGTTGATTACACAAAATGTAGCTCACCTCGATATGGTCGGGTAAAAACAAATATGGGGCTGTATAATGTTTGTATTTTGTTAGAGTTCAACCTTGACAAAGCATTGCGTTGGGAACTATTATTCTAGGTTTGGATGTTTTAAAACACTTTTAGTCGAATGATTATCTAGAGAAAACTTCTGCGACCTCCCAGTGTGATTATCAGCGTGTCATCTGAATGACAAGAATCAATCGTTGGTCAGTCGAAAATTCCGTAAATACTCAGTCTCCAAAGGTAATTAAGAGACCACAGGCTGGGGAAAAACAATGGACCAAGCTCCAAGAACAACAGCTTCTACCAAAAAGAATGAAAACAAATGTACTAGTTTATTGTGGTGTATTTGTTTGATTTGCCTGTGGCTCTCCAAAATCCCAGCATTCCCTTTTTCTTCACAGAATCCTTCACAATCGTTCAACAAATATTGCTATACAATTCAATGTGGGACCTTAGCAAGGGATTTTTTTTTCTCTTCCAGATGCCTAAGATCCAGCAGAGGAATACACGTGTTACGTTGCAACCATCTCATCGAGCTAAAGAGCCTGAGAATAACATCAGAGAGGCCGCAGATATTTAAGGAATGAACCACAAGCTATACACAGAAGTCAGCAGACACCACAACACAAGACCCTGTATACAGCTCCCTGCTTGCATTCAGACTGCTCGCGGAAAACAATGTGAAGAGCTGCGGAACAGGATGAGGTTGAAGTGGAATTAAATGAGGTACAGGAAAAGATGATGAAGACACACTATGATCCCTACGTCTGAGTTTATTTGATAGCAATGAATTGCCAATTTTAATAAGCTTTATTACGATCAGCAAATCTCTTTTAGGGCCTCAAGGTAGACAGAAAGAGGGATGACTAGTGGTCAGTCTAGACAGTGTGGAGTACATTCACCCTTAAAAAGAATGATAGCCTCAGTCTGAGGGGTTGTCTTGATTAAATCAAGTGGTTACTGTAGTTCACAGATCAAAGTTCAAAACCACGAACATTTTTCTGGTTTCCTCTGTTCTTCTCCCATAGAATTAGCTCCATAAACAAAGTTCTCTGGAGGCACTTCTCTGCCATTGTTTCATTTATTGAGGTCAGCTTGCACACTATATAACATGTTTGCTCGATCATCTGCCAAATTCTGAAATGCATCAATCAAACCCGCAGTTCTTGAAAGAAAGAGTAACAGATAATGATCAACTAAAATGGGTGGGAGGGGGATAGGTAAATAAATAAATAAAATAAGGTAAGAACCAAGATCAAAGCCATTGCAATAATGAGGGGTTGAGTCTTGACTTCCTCCCTAATGCTCTACAGTCCCTTACACATGGCCCTTTTGCGTCGTCCCGGCTTGCTATCCTGTGTGTACAGTACCAGTGCTGGATGAGGATTCGAAGTTAAACCAATAACTTTCTATCAAAGATAAAACAGTAGTGTAATGCTGCCGACGGCAACCACACTGTGAAGTTGAACATCCAAGATTTACTGCCCAGACCTCTTTCAAATCATTTGTTGCCCTGATGTAGCCTGGCAACTTATCTCATTGCACCACATCAAATTGCTCGTGTGAACATGCACTCTGCACAAAGCGAGTACCGGTTTCCATGAGTACTGCATGAAAGGGACACGCAAATAAATTGCGGCTTTACTGAGGCACCAGATGTGCCAATTTACCTGGATGCCTGTGTGAAAAGAGCAGAAGTCTGCTTAGTTGCCTCAACATAGGCTGCTCTGACTGATTATATTATTTTAATTCTAAGGCAGGAGTGGGACTAAAGACCTCTTATGGCAGGGCCTCACCCAGATGTTCCCAGCTGGCGCTCACAATACATTTAGTTCTGTCAGGCGTGACCAGCAGCCTCTCCACAATAGAAGCCAACACGCAACCAGGTGGTGATGAGCTGACAGCTTTGAGAGTGTCCAAGAAGACCTGTGGCCCCGAGTCCATTGACATAACCACCCGTACAACATTGGACTGCTGTCAAGGGTGTCCTGGTGCCAAGTGCACTTGGACAGTGACGCTTAAACGTGGTGTTCATTATGGGAAAATTCCAATTCCAAAACACCAGTCCAGTTCAGACCAGGGGGGTCATCGTAACTTGAGGTCTCGCTGTCATTGGCCATGTGACCTTGAAGTCTCACAGCAGAATGCGGGAGACCACAATGAAGGCGCTCTTCAGGACGACTGACTATATTAAGACAGGACCTCAGAAACTCACAACCTCGCACACCAGCTGAGGCACTTTACCTGTCAGATACGTGACATTCCATCTCCCAAGAGGCTGCTCCTACAGCCGTGGAACAGCCAACCAAGATCCCCACATTTGATCACCAACCAGCTCACACAACCCTCAAATCCCCCAGGCTCCTTGCCCAGGTGAACCTATTTGAAGGGCTGCTTGAAACATTACCTTTTATTTATTTTTCTGAAGCTAAGCACTTTGTTTGAACATGTTTTTGCTGTTATTTCAAAATGCAGCTTTAATTTCATTCAGAATTGTAAATGAGAGACCATTACACAGCTGGACTTATAAATTTACATATTTTGGCAGATTTTAGATGTGCACCATTCGTTAAAGAAAACAAGATTTTTTTGGGGGGGGCGGGGGGAGAGTGGGAGGGACTTTATTTTTAGTGTGATTCAAATTAAACTCAAACACCCCAAACAATTCCGAACACAGCTAGTGACACATTAGCGTCCCAGCACCTCTGTCTCTTGCTGTCACACGAGACGTACGGGATGCACGGCTCTAAGTCCGTGAAGGGATGTTGCTCCAAGGACATATTTGCTTTCCTGTCGTCTGTTGCCAGCGATGGTGGTAGCCGGTCGTCAAAGAAACAAGAAAGAGACGGGCGTTGCTCTGCAGAGATGACTGTATTTATGGCGCTCATTCCCAATGCTCATTAAACTCAACTCAAGATTCTTCTTTTCGCGCTCAATTGCTCCATAAACAGCCGTGCACCGCCAAGCATACAGACTTCCGCATTTCTCTCTACAGCTCAGTCAGCCTGCTGTGCCCACATGCGTGCGCACTCCAACAGCAAATAGCTGATGATTTTTCAGTATGAGGTTGAAGTTGGACAGTCTCGTTGCCACACTGTGACATGTTTAGTAATTTCATTGGTTAGATGTGACGAGACTATGGGTAAATCTACTGACAGTTTGAGGCTCGTAGTGAACATTAATCAATAAATGGCATCACATAAAAAGTCGCAGGGTTCAAAGTATGGGCAAGACGGAGTGGCTTATAGTCCAGAAATTAAGGTAAAATCACACTAAATAGTTTGATATTATGACCTTCTGGACCTTGGCGTCAAGAAATTTTCTGGAATGGACCTCGCTCAATTTTAGTTGACTACTATGATACTGTATACTGTAGACCATACATACACCATATTGTACATGCACTGTGTTAATACATAGATCTCTACATGTGAAAGGGCTTATCTTAATCATTCGATTTCTTGTTTACTGAGAAATATTTCAAAACAACTCCAAAATCAAAGTATATACATGCTGGTTCAGGTTGTCACTGTGTGTGGCCTAAGAGTACTTTTTCACTGCAGCAGCGTAGCGGAGTTGACACACTTCTTGCTGGTGTAAACAAATGGGGAAATTTGGCAGCAGACTAAAGTGATGAAGCAAGTGTGCACTGAAGCATCTAATGAATCACTTTCTGGGAATTCTGGATTTTATGAGCAAAAGAAAGATGAGTGTGGACACGGCGTGGGCAGCTGAGCCATAACAAAAAGAACGTCATTCCATCAAAACTAAAAGTAAACAACAGTTGTAGTTGTCATCTGGACAAACTGAGACAATTATAATGTATCTTTCTGACTCGGTGAGGGGACAACAGGTATGTGTCTGAACACTTTCAAGTGCCCTCTTCCGATTTACGTGAACATTGCAAGCGGCATCACTGTTCCAAATGCGTTTACATTGATGCAATAAAGACTGATGCCCAAGTACTGTATCAACAATGGAAAGTGACAACAACAAAAAAAATGTAAATTAAGAAATAATGGAAATATTAAACATGGGAACTGTCACTGCTTCCTGTTTTGTGATCTCAGTATGGCAAGTGATCTCACAAAAGTGACAAAGAGCAAAATGTCCTGGATGTTTACTGAATGTGTCCGAGCACAAGAGGGCTATGAAATGGCTATGTGGCACCACTCACATATGAATAGGTAGATTACATACAATTGCAACGAGGGGGGGAGTAAACCTCAAGAAAATCGAATGAGAAATGAGCAATTATGACTTCATTTTAATGTCCGTTCAGTACGTTTGATGGGAACATTTAGTGAAGAAAAAAAGCTGCAAAATATATATGTCAAAGTAGAGGACAAAAATGAAGACTGAAATACCATCTGAAAGATACAGTACACAATTTTGGCTTTGCTCTGTCTTACTGCTCACAGCAGCCTTCCCGTGTGTTACCATGGAAACATAGACATGAGCACCAATCAAAACAAAATAACAGAAGACATATTTTGAGGCACTGTGGGATGCTCCCTTGGTCTCTCTCAGACAGACCATGAGGTAACGGGTATGCGATGGAATGTCAAGCTGTGTCATTTTGGAGTTGTCGGGAAATGTGCAGGATGGTGAGCACAAATAAATACACTAATCCAGGACTCAACATAAATGAGTACACCCTAACATATTTTTTTTGTTTTTAGAAAACCTTGGGTTTTCCTTGGCAAACCAATATTTTCTATGGCATGCAATACAATAAGGTAAACGTCTTTCCAGTGACGTACGAGAGTAACAATACATGTTCAACTGTTACTTAAAATTTGGCCCGGACACATTCAGGAAGTAAATATTGTGGTGACAGTTTGTCCTTCTAACAGATTAATTTATCTTCACAACTGTTTTTTTTTTTAAATGAAATCAAACACATTGCCACCCGTCCAGCTTCTCAGTACAAATGTTGTCAAGAATGAGAAATTCCACTGTGAATGATCAATAACCACAGGCCAGAAAAGAGAACACAAACCTGATTTAAAACCAGTCCCAGTGCACCTTGTATGTGATGCTACATGTCACATCATGTGACACCATGTGACATCGTGCATCCATCTCCGGGGTGCTTGTAATCTCCTGTCTAACAAACTTGTAGCCCAACAAGAAGCTTTGAATTGGCTGTTCCATAATGCGGAAAAAATGATTGGAGAAGAAAAAAATGCACATACTGCAAGTGGGGAGTAAAAGATCTGCGTGATTTTAGAAAGGGTCCAAACCACAAGAAAGTCAGGGTTGAACACATGCTGGACGTTCTTCGGACCAGCACTCATGCACACAATTTTTCAAGAAAGGAAAATGATTTCAGCTGTGTAAATTGACAGCGGCCTTGTAAGTTCAAGATGGAGAGGGATGAAAAAATGGGAAGCCTTGAGGCCTGTGTAACAATTCCTGCTTAGCAGAGAAGCCGCTGGGGACCTCCTCTTCGATGGAAACTAAATTCAACATCACACGATCAAATGAAACTGTAGACTGCTACCAAATGAACCGCCGAGTGAACACCAATTTGGTCCAGCAGTCTTGGAGACACTGGTTTATTTAGCCTTCTCTGGGAGAAGCTGAAGTGCGCTGATAATGTTCGGGATGAAATGGAAGTTCCGGATAGTGGTAGTGGACCCTCATCTAGATATGCTCTGTTTGAATGTTTACACCAGCTCTCCCCTTAGCCTTCGCCGTCCTCTTGTCTCTCAGGGTGGCATTAAAATCAAAGCCTGTGTTAGACATTCTAACTAATTTCACATGCAGGAGACAATAATACCAAAGCTGTACCTCGGATTAGTCATTCAGTTTTGTCAACGGATGTAATTAGAGGTGCGCTTTATACGGAGCTACAGCAAATGGCTACTGGCACAGACTGTGCCGTTTGCAGCCACATATGGTTATAGTTTGTAAACACGCACATGTTTACATGATCACAGCCCATTGACTGTGACTTACTTTACATGACTTGGGGGGATCAAACATAGCATGATTCAGTACAAACAAAGCACACGCGTGAAACATCAACAATCATATTGGACTGATATGACCAAGGAAGGTAATGAAGAAGATAAAGATAAGAAAATAAAGCTTGGTTACGACAAGAAAAATATTCACACAAAGTAGTTTGACATAATTTCTGGGTTACAAACCCAAAGGGAAGTGGTGACTCCGAATGTGGTTTGTTTGCACACATGCACACGCACACTGACTGGTCATAGTATTGAGAAGAATGGGTGCAAACATGTCTATGTGGTGCACACGATACAGTATCGGCAAAACATCATGAATGTTGTTGTTACTGAATCAGTCATGCATTTACCGAAACTGCATATCAAAGACTTTGGTCGATATAGTGTGCACAGAGGTCAGGCTGGAGATTTGTATGAGCCCACCATTGTCTTTGTGGGGATGTGGCAACACATTCACAGAACTTCAACTACCAGAAGGAGATCTTTTCAGGCCAATATAGGGTGAAATTGCAAGGCTGTTTCAGGGTAAGGAACTTGTTTTTTTCTCCTCACCAGATTACTACTTGTTTACAAGATCATCAGTCATCATCTGACAAGATAACAACATGGTCAACACATTTCTGTGGAACCAAAGGATATGCCACACCAACATTCATGATCAACAAACATAAAACATCAGAAAATGAGTTGAGCAAAAAATAATAAGAACAATTTAAAAACAAAAAAAAGGGGAAGGTACTTCACAAAAGGCAGTAAAACCAGTAGCTATGGTAACTGATCAATCCCATGCAAGCTCTTCTCAAGATCTGTTTCAGGTTGGCGGGCATGCCCCTGAGCATAGACCATCGCTGCCTGCCTGCTGCTTGCATTTTCCCTTTTTAAGACATTCCCGGTGGCTGAAGCAAGTGTTGTCATCCATCCTTTTTTTTCCCCTCCACATTACGTCGTGTGTCAGCACACATCTTACTTGCAGCTGCACAAAGCATTAGGCATCACTTTTATCCCCCCTCCACAGCCCCCCCCCCCCCATTACATATGTTTGCCAGCAACATATCTGCCCATTCAAACAAATGCTTTTTCACAGACACAATGTGGGGCTGTGGTTTCCAGGCAGCTGTGACACAATCCAGATACTCACCACTGCCTATAGCAGGGAAATATGTTTTCTGCCGAGATATTCCCTTTAGAAGTTCAGATTTTCCCGGCCTAGCAGCTTTCAACCATATGAGTCTTTTGTTTGAGCTGGCAGACGCCGTAGACCCTAAAGATGTCATTCATTGTGTGTTGTCACTGCTGATGCAGCTGAACTGTTTTGTGGAGCAGCCACTAGATGTATTGTGAAACATAACTGGGGGAAACACTCACGAGGCAATTGACTTATCGTGCGGTACCCTAAAAATGTCTGCCTAACAACAGGTTATATTCTTTGTCAGCCACACTCAGTCTCTTGGACTTTAATTAAAGTATGACATCAGTCTTTCTGCTGTACATTGTAATAAATCAATAATCAGCTCATGGAAGACTTCTGAAATACGATACCCAATTCCAATGAAGTTGGAACATTGTGTAAAATGTACATAAAACACTATAATGACTAACAAATCCTTCTCAACCTATATTCAATTGTATACACTATAAAAGACGAGATATTTAATGTTCACACTGATGAACGTTATTATTTTTGGCATAGATTCTCTCATATTGAATTTAATGCTTGGGACAGGGGCCGCACAAGACTGTGGAAGTTAAGGAAAGCACAAAATACATCTGTTTGGAACATTCTATCATGATTGGTTCGAAGGAGGATCCCCGAAAGGCTCAGTTGTTCACAAGAAAGGATGGGGCAAGTTTCACCACTTGATGAACATCAGCATGAGCAATAGTACAACGGTTTAAAGAATAATGTTTGTCACAATTGCAAGGAAGTTAGGAATTTCATCGTCTAAGGTCTATAATATCATCAAAAGATTCCGAAAATCAAGAGAAATTCCTACACATAAGGGGCAAGGCCGAAAGCCAACAGTGGATGCCCATCACCTTCAAATCCGCTGCATTAAAAATCGAAGTCATTGTGTAAAGGACATTGTGATGTGGGTTTAGGACCACTTCAGTTTGAGCTTGTCAGTTCACACAGTTCATCGCTACATCTACAAATGAAAGTTAAAGTTCTACCATGCAAATTGAAAGCGATATATCAACAACACTAAGAAACGCCGAAGGCTTCTCTGGGTCCGAGCTTATCTGAGATGGACTGACACAGAATGGAACTATTTGCTGTGGTCTGACAAGTCCACGTTTTAAATTGTTTTGGGAAATCACCGTGTCCTTCATGCCAAATAGGAAACGGACCACCCCGATTGTTATCAGCTCGAAGTTCAAAAGCCAGCATCTGTTATGGTATGGGCTTGTGTTAATCCCCATTAGGTAACTTGCACATCCGTGAAGGCACCATTCACTTTCAGGTTTTGGAGAAACATATACTGTTATCCAAGCAGGGTATTTTTATGGAACACCCTTACTTATTTCAACAAGACAAAACCAAGCCATATTCTGCACGTGTTACAACAGTGTGGCTTTGGAGTACAAGAGTGTGACAATTAGAATGGCCTGCCAGCAGTCCAGACCTGTCTCCCAATGAAACTGCGTGGTGCACAGGACAATACACAACGACAAAGACAACGGGCTGTTGAGCAACAGAAGTTGATCATCATTCGAGAATGGAAAATTCTACCTACAAAGTTTCATCAATTCCCAAACAAATGTTTGTGTTGTTAAAAGGAAAGGTGATGTAACAGAGTGGTAAACATGCATCGACGGCAGTTTTCTTTGGAAAATTTACAATGAGTGAATGTGTGAAAGAAAAAAAAAGTTCATAAATCTCAAGCTTAAATATCTTGCCTTTGTATTCAACTGAATATAGACGGAAAAAGATTTTGAAATAATGTTATGCTGTTCTGCTTTACATTCTACAGAACATCCAAACTTCATTGGAATTGGGATTAGTAGTTTAAACATTTTTGTGTGAGAGGGAAAATGGCTTATCTTACTGGTAGAGGTCTTTGCGCAGCACAATGCGAGAGAGCGGGTTATCAGCCTGAGGAGCCATGCTAAGGGAACCCAACTTTAATACCAAGGTGTCTTCTTTATCCGCATGGACATCTGTTGAAGAAAAAAAAAACAAATAAAAGCTGCATATGTCTTTTAAAGTATCCAAACTTCATGTCTTCAAATGACTCTTCCGTACCTGGTGTCGTAGTTTTTTCAGGTGATCGAGGACAGAAAATCCTGATTAAATTGGTGTTGATGTAGATGAGAGGTAAACACCGAGAGGTCAATGTGTGGCTCCTCATTGGCTGCCCTGCTGACTTTCCACGGTCTTTGTAGCGTCTCGGTACTGTCGTCTAACAATTGGGACGATTCAAAAGACTTTCAACATCATTTTGAAGAAACAATAGATCCGTTAACATGAACATTGAACTTTTTCCTACCTGAAATATTCCAACTACAGTCGTTAACAAAGGACAGAACAAAACAACATCAAACGGCTGAGCTGTCAGAAGGATTTCTCTCAGGTACTGAGGTGAACCATCTGCCAGTGGATCAGCGGGAATCCGCTGCCCAGCTGTGGAAGCGCTGCGTGCTGGCCTCTCAGGCCGCGTGGTGAGTTTATGACGAACATTTTTGGTGACAGCCTGTGTGTAGGTAATGGACAAGAATCCATGTTGCTGGTGAGAGCCTTCCAAGACCTTGGCTGCCATCTGGCCAGTGTTGAGGGAGGGGGGAGAAAGCATAATTACTGCAACAGGACTGGAATT
The DNA here is from genome assembly GCF_054856545.1 of Hippocampus guttulatus. Classification (NCBI taxonomy): domain Eukaryota; kingdom Metazoa; phylum Chordata; class Actinopteri; order Syngnathiformes; family Syngnathidae; genus Hippocampus; species Hippocampus guttulatus. The sequence goes on along the minus strand of NC_141266.1, from coordinate 8,820,946 downwards.
ATGTCCAACTCAATACATTGATTAATGGGCTAAAATAATAATAATAATAATAAAAAAATACTTTGGTAAGATTCAATTGAAAAAGAATGTGCATTTATAATGAGACATACAGGACACTGAAAAATGTAAAATGGGCAATTGCCTATTAGGATAGAAACCTGGGCTATCATGCTCCAGTGCATCCAACATTCACTTCTTACTTCATAATTTTACAGCCAGATCCCAAAATAAAATAAATGTTTTCCCCCCTCAAAATTCAACATGCAGCACCCCAGAATAACAATGGGCATTTATTTTCATTTTTTTTCGTAGTAAATGTATGAAAAATAAAATAAAAATGAAGACATCCCATGTGCTTAAGTATTTAGAGCCTTTGCTCACGACTTTGTTGATTCATTTATGACAGTAATTACAGCCTCGAGCATTTGAATATGATGCCACAAGCTTGGGATCTATCTATCTATCTTTGGGCAGTTTTGCCTATTCTTTGCAGCACCTCTCAAGCTGCATCAGGTTGAATGGGGAGCGTCGGGGCACAGTCAAATTCAGGCTTCACTGTAGGGATGCTATTGGTCAGGTGATGAGCGGTGCTTCGTTTCCCTCAAACTCGATGGTTGGCATTCGTGCCATAGAGTTCAATCTTTGTCTCACCAAACCATAGTCTTGCCTCTCTCATGCTCTGAGAGTCCTTCAATTGGCTGGGTTGCCATGTTTCTGTTACTTGGTAGTGGATTTTATCCTGCCACTCTACCATCCAGGGCTGAGTGGTGAAGTGCTGATGAGATGATTGTCTTTCTGGAAAGGTTCCCTCACTCCACAGAGGATGGCTGGTGCTCTGACAGACTGACTTGGTTCTTGGTCACATCCCTGACTAAGGCCCCTCTCTCATGATTGCTCAGTTTAGACGGGCGGCCAGATCTAGAAAGAGCCCTGCCGCTTTGGAACTTCTTCCATTTACAGATGATGGAGGCTACGGTGTTCATTGGAACATTCAAAGCAGCATCTTTTTTTTTTCTGGACCCTACACCGATTTGTGCCTTGAGACAATTCTGTTTCACTACAGACAATTCCTTTAACTTCTTGCTTGGTTTGTGCTTCAACACGCACACACCTGCGGGACCTGAAAATAGACAGGTGTGTGCCTTTCCAAATCATGTCCAATCAAGTGATTTTCCCACATTTGGACTCCAATTAAGCTGTAGGAACCTCTCAAGGATAATCAGTGGAAACAGGATACATACCTGAGCACAATTTCGAGCTTCGTGTCAAAGGCTGTTATAATACTTATGCTCATGTGATTTTTTTCCCCCCCCTGAATAAATTTGAAACCCGACTCCCCTCCCAAAATTACATTGTCATTAAGCGGTGTTGTGTGTGAACTTTGAGGTGGGGAAATAATTTTGAATTTGGATTTGGTTTAAGGCTGTAATCGAACAAAATGTGGAAACAGTGAAGCACTGTGAATACTTTTCAGATGCACTGTGTATGGTCTAGTGGGAAATAGTCTAAAAAACAATTTGAGATAAATGTAAAATCAGAAAATGACATTTGGTCTGCAATTAATATTCAAGACAATTAACTTAGTTTAAAACCCCAGAAATGTCTTCAAAAACACACAGTGAAAGGTGACTTAATATGCGTGAACCTAATCTTAAATTACTGTGTAATTATAAATCTTGTGGGGGGGGGAGACAGCATGAAACATAAAATTATGTGCTGCATTCTGCCATTGCTGAAGCAAACACACTTATATTCCTCAGAGTGTCATATTATAAGAGTCAGAGCCCTTTTGAATCATATGTGACTGATTTGAATTAAGTGCAAGTGCTTGGAATACACTTTATAGCTGGCAAGTTTCAAAGTAAAAATCTCAACGCGCGGGTTGCCAAAACATCTCTGAGGAATGCACAGAACCTAAGGCACTACAGATGAAGCATAGCAGAGAAAGCTATAAAGCAGATGAGCCATATTCTTACAGGAGGGAAAAAACCAGAGAATTGGCTGAAAGAATCTTGCTTGCTGACCGGTCGAACCAACACAGTGCGCCTGTTCAGCTTGTCAGTGCAAGACAGGACCACTCCTCCACAGCTCTGCCGAACACCCTCCTCCGTACTGGAGGTGAAGAAAGACACAGTAGGTGCAAAAGGGGACAGGGAGAGCAAGACAGGGAAGAAATGTAAGTGTGCGTGATTGGAAAGAAACACAGCAAACAATTTTAGAGATGATGACTGAAGTTCATTGAAGTTCATAGGATTGTGTCCTTTGGATAATTGGGGAAAATATGTTGAGAGTTAGTAAAACCAAGGGAAACTGTGCCATCTTGAACCAGCAAAGATACTGTGCAATGGTCATATACTGGAAGAGAAAATGAATATGTCATCACAAAACGAATGCGATCTTTAAATCCTGACTTTTGGCGTCTAGTAAATTACATTCAATCCATGATGAACACGATCGGCTAATGACTATGATTGTTCATTACAAAATTGCTTCTCGATATGTTGCCGCATATGTGAACAGTATAAGACCATCTACAGTATTAGCTTGAATCAAGAAGAGCATGGAGGCCCATGTCACCAGATTCCATCCACTTGATTATGAAGACAATCAGAACCACTGGAGAGACAGGCGATGCCAGAGTCTTCAGTTCATGTCTGACTCCTCTTGTATTATTCATTTTTTGTAGGGTGTATCTCAATGCAACATGTCTGGGCACTGTGAGTCACAGCCAGAATCATGATGTCTTTTCCTGTCTGTCCAGCATGAGCAAATAAGAACTCTGATTAAGGGCAACAGAATGGCAGAGACACATTATAAGGAGGCCTAATGCTGGCTGCTCTGGGACAGGCAGAGGCCTCACCACAGCTGTCTCCTTGCACTGCAGGAGGAGTCCTTCATAAAGCCCAGAGTGCCAGCCTTGACCTGGCCTGGAGACACATACACACACACACACATTGCCAAGTCTTAAATGGGACATCTGGAATTAATTATATGACTGTGACACCGTTTGATAATATCTATTTAATGGGAGAATTTATAAACTACCTTAGGGATAAACAAATTATGGGGTGAGGTGTGCATGTATGTATATATAATTGCAACCGGGATGGCATTTTAACAGCAACAGTCATCATAGACATTAATGGAGACAAGATAAATAAATGATATGAAACCCAGATATTCCTTCTGGCATCCAATTATTGTTGTGGCACATAGAAACAGAGAGCACCTGTAAAGGAAAAGAAATGGCATCGTGAAGTCATTAACATGAAGGTAAACAATGTTCAACTCATTGGTTTCCATTTTGTATAGCAATTAGGATTGCTCTTTTTAAAACTGGTGGCCTGGTTTTGACTCCCAGGATGTGAACACATTTGCTGAGGGTGGCTAAGAGGTATGACTCCCTTGCATGACTGTTTCAAACGTCTCTGCAAGTGACTATGAAGTACACACCTCATTCCCCCCCCCCCCCCCCCCCCACCCGAGAGGACATGTACGCATGTTTTTCAGTAATCACTAAGAAATTACATACAAAGCGATGAGAGATGCTGTCACTCAAGCAAATCTTTTCATGGACAAAAAAAAAAGATTGGTATGAATGCCTTTTAAACATTGCTTTACTGTCTCCCCCAAAGCCCTTTTCTTACCATGTAATAGAAGTGTCCAGAAACTCCATGTACATGTTGCTATTCTTCTGAGACCTCCCTGTTGGTCAGTCTTGTCTGTTCTCACTCCCTCCTCTACCCTTCTCAATCTTTAATTAAAATTAGGCTTCATGGATATATGTACCTCTAACCCTTGACTGACCTTACTATTTTGCTATTTTCCAGCAGTGAGACATCAAGAGCCAGATGAGACATTTTTGGTGTCAGGTTTAATTTAAACCAACCCGCTGCACACAAATAAACTGGGCTGGGTGCAGAAATACCAAACAATTATCTGTTCCGAATGATGAATATGGACCTGTATCCCAGTAGGCTCTCTTGTACATGTGGAGGATAGAGATTACAGTGGGCAAGGAGCCCACACAGCCTCCAATATGTCCTGAACAAGCACTGATGTTACCTGGCTTACATTGTGGAGCGCTGCTTCCTGCCAAAACTCTGGTCAGCTTTAAGGGTGTTTGTTCATGAGCATTAAATGGAAAATGTTAAAATTGAACCATTATCTTCTTGCCAAATTATTGATGTCTCCTAAAGGATTAAGCTTGGACCAATCTTTGGGGCAGATGGGCAAACACCCGGAGAGAGAGGTAAGATTATATAATCACCCATGACACATTAACACTGGAAAACGACGTCTCAGCCATTGACAACATCCTGGCTTGGTGTGGTGGCACAAACTTAATGGAACGCATTTTGCCCGGTGGAATCAAACTCCAAGGACCACAGAAACGAAATAAATAAATAAACACAAATAAAATCGGGGAGGTCTGATGTTTACGTTTAAAGCCAAGTCAGTTGTTTCAATGCGCCTCTGGCCAGTAAGTAACACATAAGACTAGAACAAACCAAATTGGAACCAGCTAAGGTGATTTCAAAATCTGGCAACCCAGGTTCCTTTTCTGTTATCATTTTGGTGGTTCACACACTCATTGCAAATGACAGCCTTCAAGGTGGACTCAAAGCAAGCAGGTTCCATCTCCACTTCACTGTCTGGCTCGTTGAGAGGAGGAGGCACTTAAAGCCAAGAACATATTTATACAGGCATGTAAGCACACTGAACTGGAAACACACACACACAAACACATCGTGGTCTATGGAATCCAAGGAGCTGCTGGGCTTGTTATCTTCTTAAACTAAGGTAGGGGGAACTGCCTCCTGCCGAAGTGGACCTCAGGCACGTACATAGCGGGCACTCTTGAATTACCGAGTCCAACAACGATCTAAATGTGATCTGGACAAGCAGGAAAAAAGTCAAGCAGCAAGAGACTGGAAACATGCAAATGTGGAAAGAAAAACAGCGATTACAAATTTACTGTAGTCCCAGTTTGAGCTTGTTTGGCTTTGAGTGCTTTGATAATTTCTGTGGAGAAGGTAAATCATAGAATTCCAAATGCAACTTGACTTGGAGAAAGATTACTATATATTAGGATGTCATGGAACAGCGCCAAGCGGTTTTCCTCCAGTGTGTTAATGTTTCTATGAATCAATTCAGACACCACAGGCGCAAATAAAATGACTGATGGCCAAACTGAACTCATCTGCTCTGTGAGTCAGACTTGGGCCAGCCCAAAGCAGAGTCAAATCGTCCATCCAATTTTTTGGTCTCAAACTGTCTGGAAAGACGATGACGCTGGGGTGATAATCCCAAAAGTCCCCCTCACGAAGGTGGAACGGGAACAAAAAAAGTGTTACTGGCATGAGTGTTCAAGTGTGTGTGTTTGTTGCATGGGTGTTATTTTTTTTGTCACTTGGGCTTTACATGGTGATGGTTACTTCCCTCATGAATATACATGTGCAGTGAGAGATGGCGTGTGTGCATGTTTGTGTACTAAGGATACTCCACCTGCATCTGTAGTGGTCAATGTTGAAGCTGCCAACTTTACATTTGATCTTAGTGTAAACATCCTGGATATCTACCGAGGCACTCAAGTCTTCCAGTTCACTGACCACGCAGACTTCTGTTGGGAAAGAAAAAAAAAGTGTTGTTTTTCATATTTTCAAACAGCATTAGTAAATGCTGACATACATGCATTACAAATGCTTGGCTGCACATGAATCCTTAAGATGGAACACTGCTAATGATGGGAGGGGCTTTCAGTTTTTGTTTCAATGGTCATACTTTTCACGCTGGCAGAAAGAACCACACTGGAAAACGAGAGAATGAGTAAGAGGGCGAAATGAGTTGAGTACACAGTACAACCTCGGCTTGCCAAAATGTGGAATGTGCATGTCACCCAACACTGATTGTTCAGAAAGACCGTGCATTTAAACAGACATACTGTAGATATACCATGCGCATTCCTCGCTGCATCTTGTGTGAAAACTAAACTACCTACCACAGGCAAAATGTGTTTCATGTTCAACAAACTGATTGAGATTGTAGCGAGGCGAGCCTGTGAGCTGAGCAGATTGTTGTCATTGTTTCCACGAAAAAAAGTCCCACAGTCAAAGAAGGCCTTGGGAAAATAAGACTTCGAGCACGTTGTTACTGTTGCCTTGTGGTGATTTGGAGAAACACAGAAGTTCCTCGTGGGTTGTTACATTGAAAAACAAGCCTTGTCCGCTTCATTGTGGATAGTTTGTGGAAAGAACGCGCCCAAGTTGGTGTAAGCGGTCGTCAGCGACTCATAGACACCAAAGTTATATGGACCAACGTCTTTGCTCCGCGCATGCTGCGACCCACTTCTCAAAAGAAGGAAATTGGGTAATTGATTTGGCTTTTCACAGGAGCTGGTGGATGATCAGATTTTATGGGGAACCTAACCTCTGTCACCCCCCGAAAAAAACTTGCCTATTGACACTAGCTTGACCAGACGGCATCAAAACCAGTAGAATCTGGAACAACAGCTCGTCAGAACATCGCTAAATCTATGTCGCTGCGCTTAGGTTTTTTGTTTATTTGTTTTTTGATGGGAACAGATAAACAAATGTCCAGATGGCTGAGAGGAGTGTCCAACAAGATGTACTTCCTCTATGTAACTAACACATGAACCCCATTTCATCTGACTTCGGAGGGAGAAGGAGATACTCAGAGAGATCAAGGGCAAAACGCTTCAACTCTTGAAACACAAAAGGCAATTAACCAGCTATTCACTGACCAAGGTATAATTTCTCTGAACCAAGATAGACTGTTGCATGCTACGAGGCTTGGTCACAAGACCAAACCCCGGAAACGGGTGAGCTGGGATGTTGGAAGGCAGTTTGACGTCAATTTCAATCGGCAAAAGAATGCTAAAATGTCTGCCCCCTGAGATGAATGAAAACGGATGGATTCATCTGTTTAATTGCTATTCCATGACCACAATATTAATCAGCATGTGGTGTCTAGCCACATACAACACATTCTTGTCAAGAAGATTTTCGCGCTGAGTTCCCCTTCATGTTCTGTGGCCAACTTCCTCTGATATTGTCCTGCTTGAAGCCTCGCCTCATTTCACCAGCAAGCAGGAGATCCATACCTTTTGGTTAAATCAACTATTACGGAATCTTTTTTTTTTTTATTAAGGGGATCTGGCTTGAGTTTTTTTAAACTCAGTTAATATTCAAACTCCCTCCAACATGTAATGCTGGCAAATAAAGATTGCACATTTTCAAATCTGGAGGGCAGATGCTCAATACTGGAGGCCCCCATTGAAGGAAAATGAAATGGTAAATGGCCTTTCACTTGCATCGTGCTTTTCTACCTATGAGGGCACTCAGAGCGGTTCACACTGCTATCTCATTCACCTACTGATGACACAGCATCATGAGCAACTGGAGGCTCAGTATCTTGCTCAAGGACTCTTCAACGTGGCCGGGGGGTCGAACCCACAATCTCTGGGTTGGGAGACACCCACTATAACACCGAGCCATGCCGCCCCATAAATCCCCCTCATCCTCTTAACCTTCAAGAGTGATGCGTTAACAAGGCAAAAAGTTTACTTTACTCTATCCTACTATACAAATGACTGGATCTGGAGTAAATTATACTTTATAGTCCTTCTAAATATAGTTTCAAAGTTTCCAAGATTTAAAAAATAGAACAGTAATAGAGCACATGATTTGGTCAAATACTTACCTGTCTTTATGACTGCTGGGTCAGGAGCAAACAGTTTAACAATAACCTTGGGTAACATCCACTGCATCCAAAGGCTGACTTTTCCACTCGTTCCTCCAATGCTGCTAGTTTTCTGTTCCAGGGTCACTGTGTCAGCAAAAGGACCATCATCACCTCCTGGTACCGAATCACCCTAGGAAGAGATGAAAGGTCAAGTTAAGGTGCGCTCATGTTTATTTTCAAATGTGCAATTACTGTAAGTAAATAACATGATTTCTATTGCAGGAAGGGAAAAATAACACTTCATTTCGGGGGTATATGTTTGGAAGAACACTTTTCTTTGCTTGGTTTTTTTTTTCCCTGTCACCTCCCAACACAAAGGTGGGTGAGGATCGGAGGCTCATGGCAAGGAGGTTATTTTGTGCGCCCATGTCTTTCTTGCGAGTAAATCTGTTTTCCAAACACATATTTGCATGACTGGAAAGCGAGAGACCTGCAAATAAACAATGTGGTAATTTGAAGCTCGAGAAATGTGGGATTTTCTTTTTTTCCACAGCTTCTTCCATCGCTGCCTTGTAATGACAGATTATGTCATGGTTATTGAGCCTGGCTGTGGCTGGTGGGGGAGGTTATCAACCATCTCAATTAGAAACACCACAGCTGCTGGGATGATTACAGCGTCTTTAAGAGGATCCAGATGAGGAAACTATGTCCCCATTCCAAAGTTTGGGAAGGATAAGAGCAGAACACTAATTTGCAAATTGAATTTAATCGCACAGTTTGGAGTGGCTGACAACAAGGGCTCAGTGACAATCGTATTAAAAATATATATATGGATCGCGCTGATTTAAAAACCTATTCAACATTATAGTGTATGGAGACCACAATACACTGATGAGAAACATGTGCCCCATTAAATATATTTGCTTTTTAAGCGAGGGGGAGAAAAAAAAAGTTTGGGCACGCTCTCAGAGTATAACGTTTTCAAACTGATTAAAGACATCGAAGAAGGTTTTAGACAAAAGTATGATCACATGTACCACCACTGAATGACAAAAATTAAACCATGCTAGGAATATTATTATTCTTATGTAAGGCATATCAGAAAACATGACATATAATCCATCAAAACCATTACCACTCAACAGGATGAACTTAAACGTTGCAAACGAATTCCAGTATATAGTACAGAAGAAACACAGATTCCCTTCCATTATCTTATCTTAAGGGAAATTTGTCCCAATCCACTGCCAAAGCACAATTCTTATATGTTTCCATAGGGAGAAAAACGGTTGTTGTATGTCAGTGTGCCTATGTAACAACGACTGGCGGCGAGTAACATGAGCCCAGCAGTAATGGTGCTCACTCCGTCTCAAAAGATATAATGTCAACTGCCATTTGGGGACTAATTATTGCTGAGCTGGAGTCAAAACATATCCCTCGGTGAGTGTGCGTGTGCGGTTACGACTGTATAGTTTACAGTTCTAGCCAGTCAGTGGGATTACACTGTAATGTCAAGAGCCCAAGCAGAAGCTGGCCACTGGCACTGTGGGACTGACCACAGTGTAGAGAAGAGTCGTTATGCTGTAACATTGGACACCCAACAAAAGGAAAAAAAAAAACGAATCCGGCATTTTTACAAATCATTCTCACGGCTTAAATGCCTTAAAATTAGGGCTGAAAGGGGGAAAAAAACGTTTGTGGTCAAATTTCCCAAAAATTTAAGAGCCCCTCAGCCCCCCCCCCCCCCCAGAAAAAAACAAATAAAATAATATTGTAGAATGATATATAACTACTTCAATCTTTTTGTTGACGAGCAACCAAAAAAAGCGGGTGATGCCGTTGAGAATGAGTTAAGAAGTTTTAACAAACAGTGACGAACATTTTGCTAGCAATGGAGTCCCTGAGCCAAAGGCTGAGCTTTGGTGGATTTGCTTATAGAGCACATCATGTCCCTTACCTAAAATGTTCCGTGTGGAAAATGTGTTTTGGAATACATGCAAACCCCTAACTTAAATGACATTCCAAGTGGACAATACAACAATGTATCCAACATAAACGTTTTAAGTATGGCCCAAAGGATCACCAATAGTGTGATAAAGTGATTTTTGAAACGCGGCCCCATAGCACAAGGAATTTATGCTTAGGCACCGGTGGAACGCAAGTCATTTGGCGTTCAACCTCTACCTCCTCAACACCCAAACTCATAAATCAGAGGGAGGACACTGACATTGGAACAGCCTCCCCCTCCCCAACCATCAGCAGACATCAAGTCAGCAGTGAGCGAGCTGTCTCCACCCTGGCAAGGCAGCAGCAGGCCTGTACAAAGTGTGTCCAAGAATGCCGAAGACGTGAGCCGCTGAGCTGGGGGAGCCCTTCCAGCATGTTTTCAACATGAGTCTGCATCTGGGGAAGGTTCCAACCCTGTGGAAGACATCATGTCTCATCCCAGTCCCCAAAAGCGCAAAACCGAGTCAGAAAGAGGTCTGCAGGCCTGTGGCCCTGAGCTCAGATCCTCGAAAGCCTTCTGCTCCCACACCTCAGACGACAGGTCCAACGCATGCTGGATCCTCTGCATAGCACAGTTTGGGCAAATGTGGGAAGTCCCAGACGTCATCCTTACTTCACACCTGGCCCTTCTTGCTACTCTCCCGAGCCGAGCTACGGTGTCCATCACGTTCAGCTCTGAGCATGCCAGGACGTCAACACGTTTTGCTTTACTTGCCCACCTTGAAATGTTTTCAATGACGGATGGGTGGGTAGACAGATACGGTGGATGTAAAGGTCTGATCAGCTCTGTTTGAATTAGGGGTTTTTTTTGTTTTGTTTTTTATGATAGAAATAATTCGGACCGTGATTAATCAATATCAACCTTTTTTTTCCATTCTTATGATGTGTAACCTGTACACATCCCAAAAAAAAAGCACTCTTTTCAAGCGGTATTTATTTTATTTTTTTATTTTTTATTTATTTTTTATAACAAGTGTGCACACACATCTCACTGGGGATGTGGCTTTATTCAGAATTAACAAATCTAATTGAATTTCCTGGTAAATGGGAGTCTGCACATTTAGTGTCTCTCACTGATCACAAATAAAGTTAAGAAGTCCTTGACGTTTTTTTTTTCCTTTTTAACAGAAGCCTGGAGGCTTTGTGTGACTTATTTTTGGGACCCGTGCATAATTTCCCCCACCTTGCTGAAGCCATCTGAAGAAAACCAGCCCCACAGCATGATGTTGCCACCAACATGCTTCATTGTAGTTATGCTGTGTTTGACATCTACATATATTTTGGATTTCTGGCCAATAAGTTCCCAACACGTGTTAGGGAGATTTCAAGTCTTTCTGCATAAGTTCTTGGTAATGCCACTGTAATGTGTATTTTAATGTCTTGGAATGTTATATGCACAGTTCTCCTGACTGACACCAATGAACAATGACGTCCCTCTCAGTGGACCATGGCTTGTGCTCTAAGATGAGACTCCAAATATATCAACCTACAAGTACATTTTCAGTTGGGAGATTAATCAGTGGCACTTACATTGCTGGCAGGTACAGTATGTGCGGGCTCACATTTAACAAGAGTTTGAATGTAACTGGTAAATTCTGAACACAGCTGCATTTCCACTTACAGCCTGCATGGAAACATTTGAGACCACCCTTGTTTCTTCAGTTTTCTGTTCCTTTTAAATGTCTAGTACAACTAAAGGTCTATCTGTTTGGGCCACTATATCAAAGAAATCAAAAACAGTTCATAAGAGTTGAATTTAAGAGCTCATTGAGAAATTTTCATCAGGTTTTATTACATACATATCCAGGGTACTGTAGTGACTAAAAGAATGCTTTTAGGCATTCCATGTTTTCTTTTGTGACAGTCACTTTTCACGGCGGCAGACACAAAATGAACAAAATATTGAAGAAAACATGGCTGTCTCAATTTTTTCCATGGCTGTATAAGATGTTGTGCACACTTAACACAACTAGCTCAGTTGTTAATTTTTATTTGCACTCTTGAAAAGATTTCAGGTTTTGTTAACTCACTCCTGAAAACCAACCTATTCAAAATTGCATTTTATGTATCCATCTTTACATATTATTGTTGTTTTACATATTATTCAAACTGCCTTTGAGTACTTTGAAAAGGGAACGCTTTTTTTCACCCTCTGCGAGAACTTTCATTCTCTTAGAAGCAATATTTCCACATACTGTATATACAACTAGAAATTTGCCAGCCTTGTCACGTTCAGGTTCTTTTGTGACCATTGTGGGCTTTCCTTCTGTACTAGTTACTAGACAGATAGATTAGATGAATATAATGAGGAGATACATACAAAAAACATAAAACAAAAGTAGAATATTTATTTATTTTTTGTTCATGTTTGATCTGTTTCACTAAAATTACTCTTCGTCCACTCATCAAGGTGATAAAGCAAACATGAGGTGAGATGGGTTAACTTCACATTCCTAAACTGCCAAGTTGAGGCCCCAAATAAACACACACATCCTCTTTTTCCCCACACCTTCGAAAGAAGTATACAGTTTAATGTTGGGGCCTCCGGGCAATACACGGACTGAGGATCCGAGTTTATTTTTTCTGCAGAGTTTGTCTTTGCTCATCAGAAAGGCCAAAACACTGGCAGACAACAGCAGGCTGTGAAGTGTCAGAGAATGAATGAGGGGAAAGACAGACGGTCCTAGGGTGGAGTGCAGGTTAATATTCATGAAAGTTCTTGAAATGCACCTTTCAAAGTGCACGAGGATATCACAAAATTAAGCTGAAAATATCTGAGAAACACAAGATAGGAAAAAAAAGAAGAAAAAAAGATTAGACGAGGGCCCGTAGGACACCCTGAACAGGAATCTTATGTGCTTGGATGTGAAGATGATATGTATTGAGCAGGTCGGGTGGTAATGAGTTCCAGAGAAGGGCAGCAAAGTGACTGAATGCTGTGCTCCCAAGAGAGTTGAGGCGGCCCGGCGGCACATTGGGGTAGAGATGAGGATGTGAATCTGAGTGTCTAAGATGTGGTGCAAATTTGTCGATCACTGAACAGGTATGTGAGGGAGAGCGGTGAAGTTGTGGATGTCCTTGAAAGTAAGCAGAACGATTTTGAAATGTATTTGACATTTAACTGGCAGCCGGTGGAGGAGCTTTAAGATGTGGTGAAGTGATGGGAGGATCGGGGAATCTTGTTATGACTCAGCTGAATTCTGAACCAGTTGGAATTTATGGAGGGATTTGTGAGTGATGAAATCTCAATAATCGTCGACATGACAAGTGAACATTTTTACTGGGAATAAGAAGTATGTTGTGATATTCTCTATATGAGGTTGAAATGATAAAGTGCTGTCAAGGATGACACCCACTCCCTTAACCTGGACAGAGAAAAAAAAATGGGTGTAAAAAAGCATGCACTGAATTACGATCTGAGTTCAGCGAGATAGTCTGTGAGATGAGAGGGTTTGCTGCAGAGGGAAAACCAGGTGTCGACCACATAGTCATGCAAGTGGATGTATTTGTGAAAGATGGGAATGAAGATATGGGATGAAGAGGAAGGTCAGCTATTGGATGTGGGCGTGGCTGGGAGTTGAATAGTTTGAACTGAATGAACTGAGTGCAACCAGAAAAGTAGCATTTAAAACAGTTTGAGGAGAGGTGGGAGATGCCAGTGGAGATTAGTCTATTGAAAAGGACGACGTAGGATTCGGTGTCAAATCTGGCGACTGGAATTAAATCTGACTCGGTCCTGTGGCGACGGTAAAGGAAAAAACTGAAAGGGATTACTCAAACAGATTGTTGTGGGTGCGGTCAAAAGAAAAAAAAGATCATAAATGAGATGATAGCAGAATTTAACAAAGGTATTCACGGCAAACTATTTTTAGAGCTGATTCCGTGCATCATTGACACTACCTTAATGACCTTGGAATGTAACTTGCCCCATCTCCACATAGACAAGCTAAATGGGCAAATTTGGCACCTTTATTACTTCATGGCATGCTAGTGTGTTGTGATAGGTGGGTGGAGGGCTGCGCTATGCTGTTGGCAGAAAGAGATGTGGGGTGGGTGTGACGGCCTGGGAGTTTTGCGCCATGAGTGACTTTGTGAAATGGAAGATTACTCTTCTGTGGTCAGGGATTATTCAATGTCTGTGGAAAATTGAAACAATAAATGGAAAATAAGACTCTTCGGTTTATTCCAGAATATTAAGAAAAATGATTTCTTCTACACTAAATTAGTAATCAAACTATCGAGGAAGCTATATGTAAGTACAGTATATAGATTCAACTGAAATATAATATTATTTCCGGTTCCAGGACAGCATGAAAATTGTCATTTATTAAATGACTTCATTGGTTGTGGGGATGGCTAACAGTTGGCATGTGCTGTGGTGTGACTATTTAAAAAAAGAAAAAAAAAAAGAAAAATGTCGGAGGTGGTCATGGGGTGTGCTTCTTGGGGAGAGTGTGCTGCCACTACTGCTGAGACTTATCAAAACAGCTCCTACATTCTTGCTTAATCATCAACCTTCCACAGGACTAAACACTTCTACCAGTGTTTGTACTTAAGTAAACAGTTACAAGTGGGTTGTCAGGGGACTCTAAGGTTGTGTTGTAGACACACACACACACACACACACACATACACACTCAAAGCACTTCCCTGACTAACAAAACTGTTGCTTTGCCACTGGTTCCACAAATGATGCGAGGATAAACAAAAGTTGATGGCTGTAAAATTAACGCAGAAACAGATGCACAAAGGCATATGGTATGAAAATACCATGAATACTGACTCACTTTATGACCTCTCAAATGTCAAAACGTTGTTTCGGTGATCCCGAAGGGCCACACATTTCTGACAGGTCCAATGTGGTCAATGAGGAGTCATTAAATCACTGGCTCGTTGCCACAGCTTAACAATACAAACAGTCATCTAGACCCTCATTTTAATGGAGCCGCTTTTTCACACTATCACCAAAAAAAAACAAGAAAAAAAGAAAAATAAATCACACGATGCACCAGGGATGAAATGGTTTACAGGTTTACCGATACAGTGTGAAACAAGTTCAGACAGTCAGTGTTATTGTCGCTTTCTACACATCAAATCCTGTGAATCATCTCTGTGATCATCAACCAAAACTGTAAACCAAGGCAGGCTAAACATCTTTTGTCGGAGTCATTTTAAATATGTTTCGTGAGACCATACATGCATGAATATGCATGACTTTTCTATCGTGTACAATGTTAGCAAAAACATTCATTCCTATTATTCAAGTATTGATGATTTACATTTTATGAAGTCAAAATAAATCTGGTTTTAATTCTTGTGGGAAATGAAGATTGGTTTGTATATATTTTTTGTGCTAGTGTGATAATATAATGAATGACATCAAATAGTTATTGGCCACCGCAATTTAGATATTAAATTTGCATACCATGCACACATTTTCCTTTGGCCAGGCCACAAACAATGTAGGTACATTTACACTGCTCATTACAGCTTCGATAAATACTCTTAAACTGGGATAACCATCTATTAGAACCAAATGACAAATTGGGCACATATATAGTTGTCTTAAAAACAGACACCATATAGTCCAATACAAGAGTGGGATAAGTATTATGCCAATACAAAGACAATAGTGTTGTGTTTCTAGAACAGGTTTGAAGATTGCAAGTGAATGTGTGGATGTTTAGCCATGCTACCATCAAACTAGTGTGTGAACAGATGCAAGTAAAGTGCTGCTTTGCCACCTCAGGGCCTGGACACATTGATAGCGTCAACATAAAATATGTTTTTCATAAAAGCTAAACAGAAGACAAGGCAATGACACAAAGGAAAAGTTGCAGTAAATCAACAACTGAGTAGTCCAGACCTCAACCTGATTTCAACCTGATTCAGATGCAGTGGAAAGACCACGATAGCTATTCACTCCAGAAATCCCAGGAATATTGATGAGGTGAAAAAAAAATATCAACAAGAATGGTCATCTGATCGGCCACTACAGGAACTGTTTGGTGGAGGCTATTGCTGGCAAAGAAGGCCGAACCAGTTATTAAACCCAAAGGTTGACATACATTTTTTCCATCAAGCACTGTAACCTCTACATACATAAATAAAATATATTTGTTTGTGTGGTGTTAGTTTAAGAAAACTGTATTTATCTATTGCAACATAGATCAGAAGAAACAAGATCAGATCACATCTTGTTTCCCATGTATGCAGAAATCCAGTCAAGGATTCACCACATACTTGATCAACAATTCAAAATGAAAAAAAAAAAAAAGAGTGGTTAAAAAAAATAAATCAAAAGCATATGCATGTTTATGCTGATACCAAAGTCTTAAACAGCATGTTTAAATGAATTGCACACAGCATGGTTGCAATATGGGAGGATGTATTCAGTTTAAGTGGGGAAAAAAATATTGAGACAACATGACAAAGAGACAGCAAGAACTATGAGTTCTTGTATGTGTAGTGATGTTTAAATTCCTCACCATACATAATGCTTTCCAAGGATAGCTTAATGTCCCAGAGAAAATAAAATAGCAAGGCAGCCTTGAAAATTTAGACTGTTGTTTGTCCAAAACTGACCTGAGTGTTTTTTTTAAATAAATGAATAATACATCCTTCTAATCTAAATAACTAATGGGGGCAGGGGACAAAGTGACCTTTGACAGGTGTCTTTCGAAAGCGCATGCTTAATTAACAGAACATCAACACTTATTACCACTCGAACTGTATAAAACAAACCTCAGTAGGGGATCCCACGTCTGCAGATGGGCTATAGGTGCTCGTATCAGGCAGAGCTGTACCAGCACTGCTGTGTACTGAAGAGGATGGAGCAACACCAGCGGGGGGCTCTGGGATACTGGCAGACTGACGTAAAATACCATGCTTCTGGAGACGAGCCCATGTCGACGTCCAGCTGAGAAGGAGCTTGTACAACAGCTGCACCTGAAGAGGGACCAAAGACGTAAGGGGAAACAAAAATGTTTCGAAAGAAATGAATCAAATACTGTAAACACAGACTGAGTCTAGTTGTCCAAATCATGGCCCGGGGGCCAAATAGTGGCCTGCGAAACAAATAATGTGCATCAACTTCATGTTTCAAAAATGAGTTTGACCCCCTGGTTTAAACCTCAAATATACCACAAACTACAGTATGATTCCAAAACGTGTCCACATTTCAAAGTGTTACAGCAAAGATAAGAACAATTATGCAGAGCTGTGAATCTGGGACTTTTTCAACTGATAGCTGAGGTTTTGTGATGAGCAACGCGGTTACTGTAATTCACAATACATGGTTAAAAGGTTTTGGGTTTTTTTGGGGGGGGGGGGGGGGTTGTAATTATGCTGTTTAATACACATTTTGCACCCTTACCTCAGTGCACAAACCTCCCAGCATCTTTGTAATCAAAAGTTGACCAGGGCAACAACACTGGATATGCTTTCAGTGCGGACCATTGTTCCACTTGAGTGAATTAAAAGACAAACTTACTTTACAAAACATGTCTTAGCATTTGAAAGCAAATTCAAATATATTTTGGCCAAAATTTGACTCCAACAGCTGCGTTAGGGAGGTTGAGGTCATTACCACTGATTTGGCTTGACAGTTTGGTACTTGCGTGACACTAAATCTTGTTACAGCTTGAAGAGACAGAGTAAAGAGATGAGTAGCCAGAAATGGACCACAATCCATTTTCAAACTGAAGTTGAACCCTGATTGATTTTGTCTGATTTCGAAACTCGGAGACTGCATTGAAAAAAGTGATTATTTTGAGTGTGCAATCATTTGAAAGGCACCACACGCAAACATATGTGCCTTACAATATTGTTTTTTTTTCTTTATCTGTAACATCCAAAAGACTTACGCACAGAGGAAACTTCTGTTGTCTCATCAATTTCCCCTTAAAACAAACTCACCACAGTAAGGAAAAACTGAAGGCTTGGCGTCAGAGTGTTAAGAGCAATTTATCATGTGCTCACTTGAGGCCCTAACTTTTAACAACAACAAAGCCAAAAACATGAGTGGAAAACATGACAGGGGAAAGCAGGGGGACGTGATGTGATGCTTTCAGTTATTCATGCATTCAGCTAAGACTTATTTAGACAAGAGGGAGCTCTAAAAAAAAAAAAAAAAAAAGCGACACTCTTTCACCATGAGCTCAGTTGTGGATTTCAAATGTTTCGCTTCCGAAGCCAACCAAACGCCTCGAGAACTCCGCCCTATCCCTACTACCGCTGGTCCTTCGAAAGTAGAAGGTGAACAGACATATATGAGAACACGCAAAATAACTTCAAACAACTCCAAACACAATTTTATTTCTCTCAGCTGCTCTTTCGCCCACACACGCAAGCCTGTTAGCACATACATTAGAGGGAATTTTTTCTATAAATAAATGGAAATCAGCGCAATTCATTACAGCTGGGTTATTTCAAACATGTCTAGGAAGACCTGCGAACGTTCGTCCGGCAGCCATGCAGGGACAGCGCCAACAGCTGTCAGCCATACCCATGCAAGCGGACTGTGCCTTAGGCAGCAGCGACCTTGCACCGTGCACCCTTCTCAGAGTCTGAGGCCAGTAAATTAAACCAAACACGAGGCCGAGGAGAGAATAGAGAGTGACGGAGCTCGAGAAAGACTGCCACGGCCAATCAATTACCACTATTCCGACTAGTCTTGACTCTAATCCCTATTGCTACCATGAACATTTTAGCACCTGACATTATCCAATTCACATTTTGTACATACGTATTTCTTCATGTTTTCTTCAGACTTATCCTACCACAAAGACATCGAAGATGAAGCTGCAGCACCGTCATCATCATCATCTTTATTTGCCATGTACACACGCATGCACGTGAATTTTGTCCACTCCATTTAAGCCATCACAGCAAACACAAACCGTTGATGGCACACACTGGTGCAAAGAATTAAACACCCGAGGAGAAGTTTTGGGTATCGATGTCTTGCTCAAGGACACTATTGCCAATTGTCCAGGGGATGTTGGGGGTGGATGGTCTTGAAGCGGGGTGCCAAGTGTGTGAGTGGCAAACAACGACCTTAAAGGGGAAGTCAACTAAAAAAAATGTCTTTACAGTATTATGTTCGATGTGCTGCCAATAGTCTAAAGAAGGTATTCTGATTAACATTGTGTTTGTGTAATATGAACGAAGCAGCAAAATATACCCGTGTTTTCCACCTCAGGGGGCGGGAATTTCATGACTGAAATTGACATCACAGTTTCTCAAGGTCAGGTAATGACCAATCACAGCCCACAACCAAACTGAAAACAATTATTCGAATAATCGATGGAATAATTGATCCTAATATACATGTGTTTATATATACATACATACATACATAGTCTGGATAAAGTGGTTTGCAGTGTCTGAGGCAAAATTAGCATTTTGCATCACATCAAAACACTGAATAGTAAAACTGATAATCAATTACGTAAACAGTCAGAAAAAAGCTTTGCGGGGCTGGATGTACGCACGTTACAGTTAAGCAACACGCCAGTCGCAGGTCAAGGGTTTATGACTAACCTGAGGATTGGAGCACTTGACTTGGATGGGTTGCAGATCAACATGGAGGCAGACGACAAAAGAGTGTCTTCCTTCTGAACAGTTTGGCGACTTATGTGACGTGACTGCCAAAGTGGAGGTACACCCAATCGGTGTGAGGAGGCTCAGGCTGCGCTGCTGCCCCAGCAGAGTGTACACACTAAACTGACTCAGGCTAATTGTCCATGGGAAAGCATCACCTGGTGGGGTGCATAAATCAAAGAAAGCAGGAAATCATGAACATTCGCACACAGTAACACTGTCAATATAACCAGATGAAATGTGTTTTTGTAAAAACTCGTACCATTAATTGTATCACTACTACTTCACTGGGCTGAGTAGCACTGACAATTTTCATGACTTTGCACACTTCCGCTGTACCTCTTCATTGTTGCTTTGTTTCTTTTTTACAATAATCACCCCATCTATTTACAACTTGCGATTTGGGAATGGACTTTTTTTTTTTGCAAAACTACAGTAGTCAGACAATTAATTTGTTTGATTTTCAGTCATTTTTGTTGACAGCCATCCACGTTACAGATACTTTATCATCATTTTGATGTAATTTTAATCTTCTCATTACAGTACTAAATTTCAGAGAACTCTGAACATGTATTTCTTCATGTTAAAAAATATATTTTTAAGAGTACAGCAATGTTGAGACATCTGTGACAGTTTGAAATGGGATTCAAATGTATTGGAATGTTTGTGGCGTTTTTATGAATTCGACTTTCTGTACTTTGTAGATTTTACTAAAATGTAAGTATTGTTGCGGATGGTGTTTTTTTTTTTTTGGTTTGTTTGTTTTTTGGAGGACTAGAGCAACACCGAATGCAAGCGACTTAGGCTGCCACAAACGATTATTTTTCTGGTGGACTAATCACCGATAGTCGTCACAATTAGTCGCTTAAGCGGATCAGATGTAAATCAGGGCATATCACAGCAGCGATCACCTGCTGTTATAATAACCATCATGAGCCCAGAGCTTTCTTTAAGCTATGTACAATTTTATAATAAAGACAATTACGATGATGGTCCATTCAATTTTTGTTAAACATTGCAGTTGGTATTTGTGACATGTTTCTAAATAAATGGAGGAGCTTGAATCTAATGCGATAATGTGGCCTTTGAATTTTTAGCTGTAAATGTTTACTGCATTTTAAAATGGAACCAAAACTGCAGAGTTGCACTAATACAATGAAACTCTATAAATGGGAAGAGAAATACTTTGAAACATATTTCACTCTTCTTGGGCATCAAGCCATGTATTGTTTTTTAATTTTGTTTTCATACAACCTTCACTAGCATGCATAATTTAAAAAATAGTAAATCGATCTAAACAATCAAAATGTGATATGCACCTGGAGGGAAAAAAAAATCAAATAATAGGAGGAACCTTTTTTTTCCTATTGCAACAAACCAAATTATATGTTTTATTAATATGTGATGCCGATGAGGGATGATGATAAACATGTCATGATCTGTTATTCTGAGTAGTGGTATTTCCCACTCCATTCACGAGAGAGAGCAAGTGAGCTCTTCCTGCTTCAATATCAACCAATTTAATTGTTGACGATTTTGATCGTCGACGTCATCGAGACTTGTCAACTAATCTTGGCAGCCCTACTGAGACAAGCTCCTTGTGTGCATTTAACCCATTTGGCCAATACAGATGATCCTGATTATGTTTGGAAATCAATATTTGTGAAAACTGATGCACACACGTGTGGATTCCAAAGCACACAATATATTGTTCAATTTAATGCAAAGGGAGGGTAGGAGTGTATTGTGAAGGCAATCCTTTCACCAGCAATGTTCTCAAAACTACTCATTTCACTGTTTTTGTGGTCATTCCCCCCCCCCCCCTCTGGATGTTTATTTATTTATTCATTTATTTGTTTATTTCATGAATCTGTGTGCACGATTCTGATGTCACTGGAGAGTTAAGAGAAAAAAAAGTGGGGTGCCCCCAACTTTTGTTATTTTAAGAAAAAAACACTGCCGGACTGTCAAGGCTTATGTCAACTTTGCCAGGTGTGCACACCAGATGTGCAAGAATCACTCTCTATCTCTGAAAGCTGCTCTACTTAAGTTTGTTTGTCTTTTGTCACGACAAATGAGTAGTATTCGGTCAAAGGTTTGCTTCGTGATGAAAAGGCCATAATGATGATGAATTCCCATCTTAGATGCCATTATTAGCTCCGCGCATTTAAATTATTAATAACATGATCTGTAATTATGTCATGTGCTTAAATTCATATCCTGAAAGTCACTTCATAATCATATTAAACATTGGACCTCTTGGTGTCTTCAGACACATCTCAAACTGCTTCTCTTCATATTTACAGGTATGTTGTTGTTATTTCCAACTGAAAGCGTAGTTTGACGCAGTAAATATTTTTTTAGAAACACATTTCACTGCACACATTGTGAAAACTTACCTTCTTCTAGGATGGGCTTGGAGACCACAAAAGGGAGCTCCTGCACCGGTTCCATGTACTTGTGCCCAGCACTGAGGACACTGACCTGGGGCAGGCAGACCACAAGGGTTCCTGGCATAGATTTTTGGTTGTGGTACCAGCTACGCACCGTACCAGGAATGTCACCAAAGATGATGGTGCTTGGGGATGGAAGGCTGTCATTGGGCAGGAACACACAACATGATTGCAGCTCCAGCTGGAGAGAGAACACAGTGGACCTCATGACTCATGATGATCAGTTTAGTAAAACTCATTCAACAACTAGAGCGGTCCTTAGATGAATGAAAAAACATTGCTGTAGCAATCGCATAAAAATACAATACCAAAGGGATATGGTAACTGGAATGCTTTTGAAAGGGATTGACCAGGTGTAGTATCTTTCAAAAGTCAATCTTTCAAAACATGGGGTGGGGCGGGGGGGCCTTATAGTGCAGAAAATTTACTAGTCGCGCCATGTCCGCGTGGGTTTTCTCCGGGTACTCCGTTTTCCTCCCACATTCCAAAACATGCATGGCAGGTTAATGGGAGCCCTCTAAA
Source organism: Hippocampus guttulatus (assembly GCF_054856545.1). NCBI lineage: Eukaryota > Metazoa > Chordata > Actinopteri > Syngnathiformes > Syngnathidae > Hippocampus > Hippocampus guttulatus. The sequence continues at coordinate 8,798,657 of NC_141266.1, read as the reverse complement.
TTGTCCCGAGCTGTGAGTGTGAGAGCAGATGGTTGTTCGTCTATGTGTGCCATGCGATTAGCTGGCAACCAGTTCAAGGTGTACCCCGCTTACTACCTGAAGACAGCTGGGATAGGCTCCAGCACGCCCGCGACCTATGTGAGGATAAAGCGGTTCGGATAATCGATAAATGGATGGATGGATGTTACGTTGTAGTATGGGGGCCCTCAGTTCACAACAAGGTTTCATTCCTAACTCAGACTAACTCAAGTTTGTACATCGCTTGGCCTCTGTGCCCTTGACTCACTAACACAGTACTAAGATTTGTGTGAAAAACAGTTTTACACCATCAATATAAAACAAACTTAGACGTATAAATATCAGTAAGAATGGCAGTAACTTTGTACACCTTTTTGGTAAATTAGTATATTACACATAGTTTGTCACCTTGAAACACGGTCGAGTTCCCCTGTGCAATTTACTTTTCATATACAATATCATCTGAATAATATTTTGCCTAAATACTCCCCACGCTATGTTATGGTGAATGCTTATTTATATAAGAGTGACACATGAATTATGATGTTACATTTCTGCACACGGATGCAAAATCAGATGTAAAACTTATGCCAGATTGACAGAAGAGCAGAGACAAAAAGAACGAAATGAGGTAATAACATGGCAGAAAGGCTTCAAGATGGGAACGATGTGGTCAAATTCCATCTAAAGCTGAAACAGTGGAAGAAAAATATATATACTGTAGACTTTAGCAGGGTTAAACTGTAAATGCAATCAGAAGATCATCACAAGGTTTCACTTTTTTTTTTTCATGTTGGTGCTTGGCCTGAGGTGCATGAATGCTCACCTGACATATAGGGCCATATACATATATGATCGTTGTATCCCGCCAGCACATGTGGACTTAAAATATGTTATCCAATGTGTTGACAGCCACAAAGATGTATTGTTTCCAAGCAGGACAGGTCATAGTTTTAGGAAGTGGGAGTGTTTTCAACAGATCTCAATCATTTCACCTTTGCAACATGTTTGTTCTGCTTTGTAAAATAGTTAAAAGGTTCCTGGAACTGTAATTTGCCATCTCACATTCAACATACACATTTAAATTGTTCATTCATCTACATTTGTGTTATCTGTGTCAAGAGAGGGAGATGAAATTAACGGAGTTGATAGATAAGAAAAACAGACAATTAGACAGATGCAGAGAGTCAAACATGCAGCTACTGAAAACTGTGCATGAAGGGCTAAGGGAAAGAATAACAAGAAACAGAGGAAACAAAGAGGAAATATTGTTCAACAAATCAAATTGGAATGAATGAAATGAAAGTCAGTGTCTTGCCAGTGCTTTGATGAATTCAAGCTTCAAGACGATGCAGATACATTGACCAAACCAAATGTCATAGCAACGTCGAAAGGCAACATAGCGAATCACGACAAATGCTGCAAAGAAGCATGCCAAAAATAAAATGATCAACCCAGTTGAGTCTTCTGTAATGAGTGTATCAAGTTGAGACATATCCGGCATCGAATAACATGTTATTATGGACAATGCGTATTACATTAGGATGCGACCATGTAAATGCTCCGCATTTCTTATTCGGCAAACCACATCAAATTTAAGGACAGTAGAGGCTAAAATGTCAACCGAACAGTCATGAACCTAATTGGGGAAGCCCCCAGAGCTGAGTGGCTATCACTCGTCCTGTTTTGCAAGCTACTGTTGACAACAGGTCATTGTGGTTTACCTCAGAAAACTCCATGAATCCGCTGTGGTCTCATGTTTGACTTGGGTCTCACTCATAGGAACGGCGAGGGAAATATGCACTTTGCAAACAAACCTGAAATAACTGACAGAGGTGAAAGATCCAGCGAGAGAAATAGGCTGAGGTCACAAGATGGCAAATAAATCATTAATTTGAGCTCCGCCAAACCACTGACAACATCTCTTTTCCCTGACTGCCTCCATGTGCATGCTACTCCTTCGCCCATCCCAAATGTGCATCAGTCCTTTGGTCAAGGTCAAAGTTTGGCATATAGATCTCTCACCATGAACAGGCATTGATTCCAGATGGAAAGTCCATGTCAACGCACTTTGAGCAAAGGTGAAAGATAAAATCACAGAGGGGACAGGAGATCGGTAAAAGGATTTTGAAAGAGCTGTGGGGAATCCAGTGTGTGTATGGGATAATTCCTTTGTATGAAGTTGCATGCACAGTGAAAGTGCAATTATGAATGTGACTTGCGAATGGGTGTGTGGGCTTTGTGTCTCAACTCAGGGTATGACAGTTCAATTTGAGGTTGCGTAAGGTCAAGTATGGTATTCCCCACAATTATGTTTAACAGCTCTTGTAGCAAGCTAATAAACAGAAGAATGGAAGAAGTTAGCCTGCATGACTATACCTCTTTAGTTTACGAGCTGATGGGCATGTCAGGTTTGTGAATGTTTCTTGTGAGAGCGAAAGCATGCACAATGTCAGGACAGGAAACTAAGGATGCCAGGATGACCGAAGGTTTGGTCCATCAGATGCTAAGGGCGTGAGGCCCACAGCTGCCACATGAAACTAGACCCAAGAGTCACTCACAACTTGGTGTTCTATCCATAATAGAATAGTGGAAAATTGCGAATCATTTGAGGGCAAACCCATGCAACGGTAGGATTTCCAAGTGATGCGAAAGGAACATTCTAAAATTAGAAATGGGCACCAAAAAAAAAAAAAGCTGAAAGCCAAGAGTGTAATTGCTGTGTGGAATATGTGTTTCACAACTCTGTTCTGCCTGGTTCAGGGTAATATGGAAATAAAACTGCATAAATTATAGACGGATCAGCTCTGGAAATGATTCAGGTACAAAAAAATGTTTTGATTCCAGTCTTCTGTTGGTACGAGGTTTGAGTATGAAAAAGCACAGATCATTAAAGACTTCTCTTGTGATGCCAGTGGAATATGATTTGTTATTACACACACCCCGTTACATAATGTCAAAGTGAAATTCGATCAAGCCACAAGTTAGCTGGGATGTTTTTTTTGTTTTTTTTATATACAGTATATATATATATTTTTTTAAATCACTAGGTTTTTTTAATCACTAGATCGATTCAGGGAAAAAACAATGAGAACATGTCAGTGGCCGTGAGTGTGCGCTCATGTCCGGTACGGCCAAAACTATTCAAAATTGACAGAAACACTTCCATTTTGATCAGGAACTCTATATTAAGTGGGCTTTAAACCAATCAATTCCATATGAAGTCACACGTGCCAGAGCTTAACTGTGAAAACATTACTACAGAGGACAGAGACTTACTTTAATTTCCTGAAGACTTGAACTCTAAACCCAGACTTCTAATAAATACATTCCATCAAAATCATTTACTTTTGTCCTCAAAGGGTGACAGGTACCCAGAGACACAGTCCCACAAACAAATACAGCACATGGCTTCCTAGCACGCCAGTTGGCCATATACCGGTACTATGAAATACACAGTGTTAGATATCATAACACTTGATTCAAAAGCTGAAATGCCACTACAGTGTGGCATTGTTTCGAATGAATAACGGTTTATTAACATGCGACTTAATAGTTGTCAAATACAGTGGTTTTCTATAGCAGGAGTGCACCGACAGTGCACTTGAGAAATGTGCACTCTTAATAGAGGTATAATATCACATTTAGAAAAGTTGTCATGCTAATACAGATATAACACACCATAAATAGGCAACTGCAAATTGTCAACTATTTCCACATGTTCACAAAAAGCTAAGAATTCTTCTTAAACACATACAGTTGATAGATTTGCAGTCTCTTTTATCTCTTTTAAACGTATCCAGATCACACTATTTTACAACACCGCGGCTTCTTAGTAAAAGAATGTGAGTGCTACACCTGTCTGCCAGCAGTCCAGACCTGTCTTCTCTTAATAATGTGAAGCATATTATCAAATGCAAAATACGACAAGGAAGGTTCCAGGTATTTGAGCAACTCAAGTTGTTCATGAAGCAAAAAATAGAAAGAATTCCACCTAGAAAGCTTAAGTAATTAGTGTTCCGAGTGTGCGTGTGTTAAACGGAAAACTGATGTAACTGAGTGGTAAACAAGGACTGTCTCCACCATTGTACTGTATTCTGTTTTTAATCACATTTTAAAACAATGCCACAAATTTATTGGAATTGTTATATTTATGTTGCATTCATGTTGGTGTTATTAACCTCAAAGTAAAAACACCGAGCTAAAGACTGACTTTACAAAGACAGCTTGGTCGGCTTGCAAAGACATTCATTCATTTAAAGACATGGGTGTGTCTGTAGGTTTGAAAAGTTTGAAAAATCTTTCTCCACACCAATGGCGTTCATCAATGCAGGCTGGCAATTATATGCCCAAGTTCCTGGTGCTATTTTTTGTGGTGAAAAAGGCAAAATGAAAACAATTAGCTTTAGGGACACCCAGATTGTATTCATTTGCACACTAGTCCAAGGCACTTGATATTGAGTATCTGCCGAAATTGACTCCTGAACCGATACACCCAATTGCTTTTATTATCTACCCCCTCAAACAAATAATGGGTATCCCCAAATTAAACCATTTTACTTGGCTATAAGTCTGCAGTGGTTCCAATCAACTGAGCAAATAAAAATGTTAATATACCATACTAGTGATCCATAACAAAATATTGAGGCAAAAAAATTAGATTCATATATTCTGCCATAAATAAAGTCTAAAAACACCAAAATATTAAAACACAAATAAAATTCCTCCCGACTGTACCCAATCTCCTATAACCTGTGTTAAATTTACTTCAGCAGTTCTTGCATGTGTATTAATCAACACTGAGTTATCTGAGACCCGTCCATGCTGAAGGACATTTTCGTCTCTGTAAAGGTGTTTTTTTTTTTTTAATCTGTTTTGTTTTTATCATAATCATTGTCATGGGCAGCACGGTGCCCACTGGTTAGCACGATTTCCTCACAGTGCAGAGGTGCAGGGTTCGATTTCGGCTGTGGCCTTCCTGTATGGAGTTTGCATGTTCTCACCATGCCTGCGTGGGTTTCCTCTGGGTACTCCGGTTTCCTTCCACATTCTAAAATAATAAACTAAAATATTATTACCTTACCTTAGTAATGATTTATTGCTGTATGGCCTTTGGGAATTATGAAAATTTCAAAATCAGATCTTTTTCAGCTGATACCCACCCAATGAAAACAATACCGAATATCAAATATTCAAGTTAAAGAATCCACACAGGCGCAAAGAGAATTTTGTTCAACTTCTGACTGTTTCCAAAAGTTAGAATGAATGTCACTTTTGAGTGACAGCCAGCAGGCTATTTCAGAGGTGACTATTGCTTATCCTGGGACTTAGGCCCTGATCCCGTCATTTGAGGCCTTCAAATGAAGCAGGACCTTCTTACACTTTGATCTGTAATCACTCAGGCACCAACTCAATCTGGATTGCGGATCACAGCACCAGCATCTGCTGGTGCTGTAATAAATAAATAGAACTGAAAAGGAGACATATGAACGTTTAGAGGCACATCCACTTGTTGGGTTTTGTTCATGAAATTGCATTTTTCCCGCCTCTCCCCTGAGGGCTGGCATCACTTCACAGAGCTTGAAACTTTTTTGTGGCAAGTTCTGCTGACTTTTATTCCTAATCGTTTCTTTATTCCATCACATAAGGTTCCAACTCCAGCCACATACGAACTGCTTCAAAACGCGACTCTACTCTTCCACAACCACCACCATCTAGCAAATGTCCCTTACTTCCTCTGTCAATGCGAAGCAGTGAGAGCATATCCTCTGACTCGTGTATCATTTTTCCCCTGGAGTCTTTGTGAAGATAGTTATCTGGTTCCAACAGAACAGATCCCACCAGAAAGGAAGCCATGGCACAAACGCACATACTTTGAAAGGATATGGCCAAGGAAGGTGATCTATACAACCATGGGATGCAATTAGGGTCCGTCACTGAAAATAAGGATTCCCCTTCCACTGTTAGAAATGTGAGACATGATCACAGAAAAAACTACTACGAGCACTCACTCAGACTTTGAAAGTACTGTTAAATATACCGAACCGCATAATTGATTCATGTATTGGTTTTACGATACGACCAAACAAACCTGATGAACAACATTTTAAAATCATTTACAGTATGTCATAACGCTGGCAGCATATGCCAGTTTACCTGCAGCACAATAATCAGCTCCCCTGCCAATACCGCTGTCATATAACAGCAGGGTAGGGAAAAATTACAAACTTCTGTTGTAACCCCCTGATTGCAAAATGGCTCTTTGGACGGACACAGTGAAAGAAAAAAAGAAATTTATCACAGCCACACATTATCTGACATTGACATCTCGTTCTTCCTCAAAACTTTTCAGTCTCACATACACTCACAAAAAGCAATTCAGAACCAGAGACACAGCGTTCTAGAAGAGGAAATTAGAAACACCCTCCTTGCATCCCCGGTGAAAACATTTGCAACTCAGGAGGAGAAAAATCTCACTGGGGGGAACGGTCGTGAACGGAAAAACACATCCCTTTGTTTTTGAAAACCTGAAACCATTCCAAATGTAATCTTCCTGTGCCTGCACCAGACGGGACAGTGTTTCCGAAGTGGCTGGTCGGATGAATAGAAGGTCCACAGAGCATCCCCCCCAAATATCTCTCTGGGCACTCCGCCCACTGTTTAACCTTTTGCCCCCCTCCCATCCCCTCCACCCTTTCTTCAGCCGAGCCTGCATTTCCAGCTGTATCCCAAAACACATTTGGAATAGTGGTTGGAAGAGTGTAAACAGTGTCTTCTAGAAATGTAGATGATTAATGTGTGTATCTAAAGATGAAACTGTGCAGATGTGCATTGCGGTGCGCGGATGTCCACGCAATGCGTTTGTTGCCACCTCAACAAACTGCTTGGCTTTCCAGAGTACTGTGAGAAAAGCATGTCGGCGTGATGCCCTTTGACAAGAGATAGGCGAGCTCTCAGCCGCATGCCATCACAAGCAATAAGCTTGCGGCCTGGCACGGGAGCGCAGCAAGGCAGTCAGCCATCCCTGAAGCCCCACATTCCTCTCTTCTAACAGTGCTTACAGAAGCTGACAAGCACTGGAGGTCTCCTTGGCTGAGGTGGAAATCTGCAAAAATAAACGCTTTAGGTGACATGAAGGCTTTGTTTGTTTCTGCTGGCCTAGATGTTTGTGTTAGCGCAGTGGGTTAATTGCAACTTTGATCGCTGCGTTTATTGATCCAACAGTGGCCTTAGAGTGCGGCTGGCCTGGCCTGCATCGGCTGATCCCACCCTCTGAGCTCAAACAATCAACTCTCAACCCTTTTTGGCATACTGAGCCAGTACAGATGGGTTCGAAGGGTGGCCTCGGCCAAATTAGGCCAGAGGATGTCCTTAAAGTAGGCTCTAATTCCACGGTAAAAGCTGTGCCCGGACAGGGACAATTTTCACTTAACTGGGTGATATGTTAATAAGACTGAACTAGGAATGGAGTGAATTGGGGGAAGCACAGTGAAACGTCTGCCCCACAGCTGGAAGATTCTCAGTTTGAATCTCAGTTTGGGTGCAGTTTGCATTTTCTCCTTATGTGTGTGTGTCTGTTTTCTTCAAATAGGCCAGCTTTCTTAACACATTCCACAAACGCATGTGCGTTAGGACACATAAAGACTCTAAATTGTCCATAGGTGTGAATGTGTGTTTGTTTCTCTACATGTGCCCTGCAATTGACTGGCAACCCGTACAGGTTGTATGCTGCCTCTTGCTTAATCAGCTGGGATAGGCTCCGGTTCACTCATGAGTGAGGACAAGAGGTATTGAAAATGGATGGATGGATGGATGGATGGATGGATGGATGGAGAGAACTGGGTTACAGTGCAAACTGCTGATTTATGTAGTGCGATGGAAAATAGCAGGCCAAAATGAATCCTCAGTTGAGCTGACCGGACCTGTGTTTGGCAAGGCTTCATCTTCCTACGTCCCAAGACTAATTAAGTGTGGCTGCATGCCACAAAATTTGTCCGGATTTACCAGCATGCAAGGATTCCAAAAGTGATGTGTCAATACTTCATTTTTCCACCGACAGATGAATTTGTCCCGACTGTACTTTTAAAAACAGTGTTCTTTAAACGAGCCCACGCCAAGGATCTTTAAAAGTCTGTGTTTCACTAGGTCAATCATGAGGACACTGGAAGAACTTCCTCAGAGCAACTAAGAAACAAGATCCAAAGGTGCTCTGAACAATAATGATGATGACCAAAAGTGTTATTGCTTTATGCGATCCGATTTCTTTTTGTATAGAATATATATATGTTACCTATACAATATATTAATATATTTTATCGAAGAAATGGAAGCATTCATAAGTGCAACAAAGTAGTTGCTGTAGATGTCCAGTATACTGTATCATGATTTATTGAGGGGTGGCATGGTGGGCGACTGGTTAGCAAATCTGCCTCACAGTGCAGAGGTGCAGGGTTCGATTCCAGGTCCTGTGTGGAGTTTGCATGTTCTTCCAGTGCCTGCATGTGTTTTCTCGGGGGACTCCGGTTTCCTCCCACATTTCAAAAACATGCATGGCAGGTTGATTGGACAGTCCAAATTGTCCGGAGGTGTGAATTTGAGCGTGAATGGTTCTTTGTCTATGTGTGGTCTTCAATTGGCTGGCAACCAGTTCAGGGTGTACCCCGCCTACTGCCTGAAGACAGATGGAATCGGCTCCAGCACGCCCGCGAGCCTGGTGAGGATAAGCGGGTTAGAAAATGGATGGATGGATTGAGTTTTATTGAGGACTGTGTCTACAATCGTAAAATGTGTGCATATGTCAATCAGAGTGTTTGCAGTCATTACTGCTGTTACAAATTAATCGTACTTGTAAAATGTAGGATCATTTGATGCACTGTCAGATAAATGTGCACTGGTTGTCTTTTTATTACAATTGTTTTAACTAGCAATTACGTATGAGATCGTACAGAGTGAAGAACACAGTAGTCGTTAATGAGTCCATGATTTTGTAATTATTCAAAGACCTTTAATGTGGTTGTTATGTTTTCAAATTCTTCAGAAACTGTTAGATTTGCGAGATTATGAGATGAGGTGTTGAGTGGAGGGATGATAAAATGGAGGGAGGGGGCAGAAGATGAAGTAATGTGCCTGCACAAAATGCTCCAGCTGGGGGTCAAATCTTGTTCATGGAAACCATCTGGCAAGCTCCATCAGAGCAACACCAAACGGCCCTCCTCTATGTCTCCCTCACCTTCGTCCTTTAAAGCCACCTCTATGCTACTCCTTCCGCTTATCCTAACCTCCTTCTCATTTCCATCGGTTTACCTTTGATGCCTCCGCAATTTTGTCCCTAAAAAAATCCTGCTTATTAATAAATTGCAGCTGCAGGGAGCAGTGTTACTTCATTTTTCCATGGCAACGGGCTTTCTGTTTAACTAGATCCCATTTCAGTTTTGGTAGCAACGTATTATTTTGCCAGCATTGAACACATTCATGTGTTAAATAGAAGGAATTATAGCTAAATTCCTGAGATGAAATTGCAGTCCGGATCAGAAGCAATTAATATCGTGTGGAAACATAGATCTCCTCTGGGGAAACATGGAAGAGATGACATGATGACAATAGGAATAGGCAGGTAGGAGATGAACATTTGGGAAATACTTATCATAAAATGTATCTTTCAAAAAAGAAAGGAAGTCACAATCTGAAATGAATTTTATAATGATGAAGTTTAAACATATTAGGCCTCAGAGATCATAAAGAAGCAAAACTATGTGCTAATCAGAAATCGCAATTCATTAAAAATTTGTTTGAATGCTCAGAAATTCTGAGAGTGAAAACTAATGCAAATGAGGGCCACATCACATCATTGGTTGCTAGTTGTGTCGGCCTTAATTAGAGTAATTCCAGCAATCTGAGTGGATGGAATTTTGCACAGTGCACATGGAAAGTGTGACAACGCGAGAACTGTACTCTAAAGTATGCCGACAAACTTTTGTGGGAACTCAACAAATGTGTACATTAGTGAATGCAATGTATGTACCACCCACATCATTAAATGGTCAATCCAAGGAGTATCCTGTTCTGTTCTGTACGATGCTACTCCCAGCCCATTCATCCATCCAAATGTCCAGCAATGCCCTGCTCTGGCTTACAGTTTTTTGCAAAATTTGGGCTTTGGGGACATTGATTCTCCTGTGCCTTTCACACAGAACCAAATGAAGAACCTGTGTGTTCACACACAACATACCTTCACGTAAGCATATAATGTAAAGTGTGATGATGGGTGCCAATGCCCGGTGTACCAAATGCAAGACTTGTTCGACACAATTGCTACGGTTGGTTGTGTCGCTTTACCATCACCAACACCGAAACTTTCTAAAAATGCAGAGTTTAACTCAGGGGTGTCTCAACTTTTTCATTTGAGGGCTGGATACGGAAAAAAAATGAAAGGATGAAAGGGCTTTTTAAAATTCTTTTTGAAAGACGCTAAGGCAGGGGGGTCCAAACTACGGCCCATTTGCGGCCACCACCCATCTTTCAGCAGGCCGCGACACGACAAAAACAAAACAAAACAACTAAAATTGACATGAGCCGCAAGGTAAGATGACAAAGGTGAAGGCGGGCAGAGTGAGAAGGGACGGGTGTCAGAAAAATAGGTGCCATTAATACTAGTAAATGTGTTTATATAATGTAGAGATGTTCTCGATAGTCAAAGATGCAAATAAACCATTTATGATTAAAAGAATAATGCCATTTATCTTCAAAACACTTTGAATTATTATTGCTGCACATCATCGAATACTTTGAGGGCTGCCAGTCCTTTCGGTTAGTTGCTAGCTATCCATCGCCGTTCTTTTATCTTCATCGGCAGGTATGTGATAAAAAGCCAAGTTGGTCTAGATCTGAGTCTGTAAGTACATCCGACCGCACAGCAAGATTGACCATTTTTGGAAGATAATCGCTTACATAAATATATTCAGGACTATACGCTTTACAGGAGTTTCAATGGGTTCAACAGGTGCAACGAGTTATTTTGCCGTCCTGCGTGGCGGAGGGGGCGTTCCTAGGAAGGCTTTGCCATAAAGCGCAAACGGTGAATTGATGGTGGGTCCCGAAGGCAGATCAGTTGACAACCACTGAATCAAAGAATAAGAATAAATGACCAGCTGTCATATGCTCTTACTTTCAGCATTAACTGCTTTCAGAAGTGGGAGAGTATTAGATCATAAAATGCCGACAATCTCCTTCAAAAATATGAATACAACTTCTTGTAGCTTTTGATATTTTTGGCACACTTCTTGTCGGGGGAAAGATGCAAGAAATGGATGACGACATATGCGTGTGCAAAAAAAAAGCGGGATACAATAGGTATTGTGTTTACATGGCACGAAAATCAATTGAGTGGTTTACGTTTTGAGATATCGAAGGCCTGGTGTACCAGCTGTCAGGGTGTCGGTTTGGTTCAGTTCTACCTCCATGTCAACAGGCCAGGCTGTTTCCTAATTACTGCTGTAGTGCTTGGTGTGGTCCCAGTTGATCAGCCAAAGGGGACAGAGGAAAGTGGAGGCAATGACGGGCTCGGCAAACTATTAGAAGGTTGAGTTAACTTTTGAGGAAGTACCGTAAACAGCTTAATGGCCTGACATGAGATCTGGGTTCTTGGAGCGCCCCCACCCCGCCTCGATTCGCACACGTCATGCTCTCTTTTATGTTTGACATACGTCGGTTTGTGTGGTCCCGGTAACAAGAATTAAATGGAATTAGTAAAACCTGTTGGATTTGCATCACTGATTGTTTACATGCATCATACATTCACAAGCAATTACATTGTTTAGACTCACTTAAAAAGCAATGTTTATATTAAAGGGTGACTCATTTACATGGCATTTCTATAAAGCTGCTAAGAGCAATGTTACACTATTTTGACAAAATGTAAATCTGTCAAAATTTAAAGTCTGGTTGGAAAGGCTGAAGTGCCGTTTGTGTGGGGAAAAATCTGGTCAGGAACGCACCTTTAAAGGAAAACCATATAATTTATAACTTATTAACGTATTATAACGTATTTCTCAACATACTTCTACAGACCTTCGGGCCCTAATTTGCATTAATTGATCACCACCACACCCCCAAAAAAGTTGGAACACCCCCCCCCCCCCAAAAAAAAGGGAAATAATGAAACTAAGCTATCCAAACCTAATATATGAATCCAGAATATAATTCAAAAAATAAAGACAATTTTAAAATATCTGCTTTGGTTGCTATTAACTCTGATGATGCTTTCACTGGAAATGCTAGTCCTCAGGAACTACTGGATGGAATTGGCTGATGCTTGCTATGCAGCTACTAATAAAGCTATTGGGTGCCAATATGAAGTTTGGTGCTACGCAGTTAATTCTACTTGATGCCTACTTGACGCTGCATTGCATTGAATTGTGAGATGCCCCAACAAAAGTCGTCTTTTGTAACCTTGAAACAATATCTGGGGAAATTATATATGGTCGAAAGATCCTATTAGAAATATCATGCAAAAGCTGCGAATAGTTAAAGTTATTGGTCCAACAACACAAGTTAATTTCGATAGCTGCCACATGACCAGGTTTACACCCAGTCAATATTCGGGTTAAAGTCAAAATTCTGATTTCTGAAACACTCGGAAAAGCCCGGTTACATGCGTGAGCAGACTGAGATACTCTCACATTTGGAGGATGGGTGACAGTTAGAGTCGAAGGTTGCATATTTAATCAACAGGTGGGCCAGGTATGTATTGGACTTTTCAGATAATATTCAACAATAGGATGGGGCAGATGCAGGTTCTCACAAGTGGACGCATTTCAGGACTCGGGCACAGCCCGACGAGGGCTTTCCATAAGGCCCGACTGGCTCAACAGATTTGTAGACAACTTGAGCATTGTAGAAGGTCAAATAAGTGCTATTACACAATACAAGCAAAAAAAACAAACAAGAAATGAAAAGGTCACATGCAATACATTGCACTGAATCTTTGCTTCAAACACTATCTCAGATTAAGCACTTAATTTAAATAATTTAGTTGTATCAACAGTATAAAAATATTTTTATACTGAGTATTGATAATGAGCAGAATCATATTGTGCATTTCCCTCAAATATATTTGATTATGTGAAAATCTAGTCTCATGCTCCCCAAAGTACTCAGTTCTGATTTCCTTCAATCATTGCTGATAATGCTACAAATATACCAAGGAGAAGAAATGTGTGATTCATTACCTGTACAGTAAGACGTTTAACAGAATCCCAAGCATGGCCAATGAGCTCCTTCATCTGTTCCTCTGATGTTACCAAGGACTCGACGGCTGTTGTGTCAGGCATCACCTTCATAGGAATGGATAGGGGACGGGATTCTGGAGAACAGGCGGGCAAAGACAATTGACACGTTTTTTTAAAAAAACTGCTTGAGTTATCACAAATAATTGAGTTTGTAGTAGCAACATGACCTACATGTTGACTCCAACTATTCAGGGTCACTTAACTGTATTAAACTCACTGGAAGGTGAAAATAAATAGCCATCCATCCATTCTCTGTACCGCGTATCCTCACGAGGGTTGCAGGAGTGAAATTTGTCCAATGTGATCGAGTGGACAGTGGTCAGATTTTGAGGCCTCACAGTATAAAGAATGACTGAATGGATGTTGCTCATAAGATAAGATAAGATATCCTTTATGTGTCCCACACTGGGGAAATTTACAGTCTACACCAGCAAGATTGTGGGTAGAAACAAGAAAGAAGAAAAAACAACGTTTTTGCATTCACAGATGTGAATTTTTTCATTTTTTATTCAGCAGCCTGACCTCATAATAAAGATCCATTGAGCTGGACAGCCATCAATCCATTATCTGATACGCTTATATTCATGGGGTTCACGGGCGTGCTGGAGCCTATCCCAGCTGTCTTCGAGCAGTAGGCGGGGAGCATCCTGAACTGGTTGCCAGCCAATCGCAGGACACATTTAGTATTGACAAACAACCAGTCGCGCTCACAATCACACCTAGGGACAATTTTGAGCGTTCAATTACCCTGCTATGCATGTTTGTGGAATGTGGGAGGACATTGGAGTAGCCGGCGAAGACCCACGCAGAACACGCCAACTCCAGAGAACAAGGCCAGAGCCAGATTCGAACCCACAACCTCTGCATTGCGAGGCGGACATGCAAACCAGTCGAGCACCATGCTGCCCCTTTATTAAACTGAGAATGTGCGCATGTGTAACACACACGCTTACACACACACACACACACACACACACACACACACACACACACACACACACACACACACACACACACACACACACACACACACACACACACACACACCTAAGACAGTAATAGCTCGACATGACACATCCCGGTATGGCTGCTGTGGTCCAGACAAAAGCAGATTGTGCAGACATTGGTGCTGAACCGCAACGACAACCCCTCACGTTTCACAGATTGAATCCAAGAACACACCATACAAGTAGAAGTCACAGTCACCGTGGGAAAAATGTGAGTAGAGAAATGAAGGATGAGAAAGGTTAAGTAGAGAGGCAGAAACGGAGCCGATGAGAGGAACATGGACAGGCAGAATTCACTTTCGACCAGATTAGCCTGACGTCTGTGCATGTTAAAGCCATCATGGTGTCAGAGATTAACAAGAGTTTTCTCTAAAGACAAATTTAGACATATTCCATGATCTAGGCCTGCTTTACTCAGCGGCTCGATCCCACATTTATCATAAACGGGTAGTGATGTCACAGAAACTGCAGCCTCCTCAGATACCACACATCTATACGTCAATAAAATAGCCAAATGGATCAGCGTAAGAAAATATGTGAATCACTTGGACACTGAAGAATATTCCTGGAACTTACCTTCTGTGTAATCACTTGCCTATAACTGTACGTGGTGCATGGCTCTGAGTTGTACATCAATACAGACAAGACTATGGCCAAAATAATTGTCGTCTTGCACAACTGGCTAGCTATTACATAATTGAATTTTTTATTATTATTGAATAAACATATGTGAAAACCTGTAATCATTGTAAATAGCACAGCCACCTTACGCTGTGTTTTCTATGCTACTGCTAATTTATTATATTCATTCTACAAATGCATTGCTAATGCTTTATTTTATATTGCACTTATATTGAACTGTGTACAGTTCTTTTCTGAAACATTTATTTTTTGCAATGAAACACTATTTTTTCTACCCCCCCCTCTCCCCAATTTTGCTGCTGTAGACTGCAAATTTCCCCAGTGTGGGGCAAATTGAGTTATCTTATCTTATCTTATCTTTTAGAGGTATCGGTAGTATGTAGAATGCTTTATAATTTGATTTGATCTGTTTTGGGGGAATTATAGCTGAGAAACAATCCCCCCCAAAAAAGTTTTTGTTGCTCAAAGTGAGACTCCATCATACTTTTGAATTCATGAGTTTTCTGAAATAAAATGTCAGCAAACATGGTTAAAATATGCATACCTCCTTAAATGATTATTTCAGTGGTGGTGAAAGTTTAAAAAAAAGTCCTAACGAAACCACAATGTCTCAAGTTCCAGTGAAAAGTTCATGATTGACGGCAGCTGGCAGGTTCTATGTGCAATATAAAAAAAGTTGGTTTTACAGCAGGCGCTGGATTCGCAACCATCGGTATTCTCAGGAGCTCAATGCCTTTATTGGATAAAACTCGATCAAGTCTAAGGTGCGGCCCAATCAAAGAATAAACAAGGTAACGCCAATAACTGCATTAGTGTCACTCAGTCTATCTACTGGGTGTGTATGTCAAACTATGTTTGTCTCTGTAAAGCTAGGAAGTCATGATGTTTCTTTGATCTTATTCAATATCTTGACTACAAATTTTGGGATGCTGATCAAAAAAACGACTGGTGAGATTGACTGTTAAATGGATTGTAAAGTCCATATCTCACCCAAAGGCAAATGCTTTCAAACACAGCAAATGTGGGCTTTTGCCAGGGTTCCTAAAAGGTTGCAAACAGTTTTACTTGTTGCACTTTTGAACATGCTCAAAATGTTCTTGCAAACCATTGTGGCAAGTTTTTGCAAAACAGTCGTGAACATTTGGAAACGGTGGTAAGATGCGTGGCCAAAGTTCGTTTGGATTTGCCAAAGCTAGAAACCATGTGACTGTGTTTCCAATATGTTGACGAAGACAAATTTCGAGACAAGGGTTGCCTGCACCATCTTTTAAGGGTTTTTGTCTGAGACTTTAGAGTACAAGTTAAACATCATTCATTTCCACATTATCGAAATCTACTACATCTTGGACGGCAAAAGTAAATGTCTCTATGGCATAGGCAACCCCCTGGATTTCCCCAATACTTATCAGTACTACATAAGCAGGCACGTATATTTATGAAGAAATATACCTGAGCATTTTTATCTTGTCTACTCCCTCTCTGGCATGTTACCTATTGGAACAGTATTCTAAGTGTGTGTGGAAGGGTCAGCAAAATGGATTCTTGAAAAAAAACCTGCCTGCTTACTTGTCTCGGGTAAGTTGTTTATGCAAATATTTATTTATATTTCATTGCGGCATAGGGTGCAAGAAGGTGGATCAGACACAAGATATAGAGCGAGAGAAGGAACTGAGAAAGGAATGAAGCAATCGGGTCCCTGTGGCACGTGTTGCCAGGTCAGCATTGTAAATTAGAATAAAAATGGGAATTAAATACCGATGTGCGCAAGATAATGCCTGAACTGTTGATGGGATTGGTGCACCGTACGTCAGAGTGGACTTACGACACCAAAACGATGACACAAGAATGAAATAATCGATAACACCAACCTAATTTCAAACATGTGCATGTGTGAGGGGACGGTGGGGTAGATTGTGGGATGCCGTTAATATTACTCAACTGTGAGCTTGCGAAGCCCTTTGAGGCTTTTTTTTTTAAATTAGACATTATAAACTGGGCTTGACCTGTCCCTGAACGTGAGTGAGCCCAGTTTCGAATCATTGCATCTTCTTTTATTCTCACAACTCCAACTTCCCTTTCTGTTCCCTTCACTCTGACCTAAAAGCACCCAGCCAAGATCCACAAGAACCGTAATAGCCTTATCATTCATAAAAGCGCAAAAAGGAAACACACAGAAAAATGTATTCCCTCTCGAGTCTATGGGAGTTTGAATGGGCTAATCAGTATGAGGCATCTAAATACATTCAAATTTAGCAGTAAGAGTCCCTTCGAGACTATAACCAGTCCTCTCAGGCAGGGGCCTCATATCTCATTATTTATAATTTGTCTTGCTTTCTTTGCCAAGCCAACTATCCTTACCTTGATAAATTATTGGCCGTACCCGAAAAAGTTTAACTATATAAACTCCACAATGAAAATATTATCCCATTCTGGAAAGCACACTGCAGCCAATAAAAACCTGCCTGACTTCCATCAGGCTACTAGGACATCATGTATGCTGCGTAAATCTGCCTGCATACAGGTACAGTATGTCTTCCTGTCAGTTTCCTCTATCATATTATGTGTACATAAATGCATCTATTAGCTCGTTTTGTTGATTCATACCAAATATATTGCAAGTGAGGTCTATCTGGAATGTCTCTTACCCATGAACTGTTCTCTTCCCACTCAAGCATAATTTTACTTACAAGGCTGAGATTACCAAAAGGTTTTCCGAGGAGCACAGTTCTAACCACCATGCTATATATATGTGTGTGTGTGTGTGTATTATATTTCTTTGGACAACCTTACAGATTAATGGCACAAACAAAACAAATGTTTCCATTGCACTCTATCGTTTTCTAGTCTTCCCAGTAAACAGAAAAATTATACCTAATCCCATCATCCAGACCACTAGCAGACAGGAACAAAGGCAGCACTTCTTGTTCCAAACTTTGGGAAGCAGAGCCAGTTCGGAGGATAAGTTTCTCAGCAAAGCAGAATTCTCTTAGGGCGCCAATGGCTAATTGAAGGATTGAAAAGCAAGGCCAGTGAGCTCATTTCTCTGGTAGATGTTAGTGAACAATGAGAAGGTTGGGACTTGGAACAAGATTCTGCTTCCAAAAAGAACATTCATTAGAGATAGAAAAAAAAGAAGAAACTAAGGGGTTACTTTTATGTGAACCACTTTAAGAAGTAATTGTCAGGGCAGACATATATTGATTTCAAACTGCAGCCACACACACACACACACACACACACACACACACACAATAGTAAAAAAAAAAAAAAAGGCTCGGGTCATACCCAGTGCTTTAAATGGGCTGGTACGCACCAGCACTATGTGCCAGCGCTTCTCAATTTTAGCCTCTGGTGTACCAGCACTTTTTAGGGCGGGATTTCACATTATATCCCAGCCGTCTTCGGGCGTTAGGCGGGGGACACCCTCAACCGGTTGCCAGACAATCGCAGGACACACAGAGACGAACAACCATCCACGCTCACACGCTCCAAGGGAAAATTTCGAGTGTTCAATCAGCCTACCATGCATGTTTTTGGCATGTGGGAGGAAACTGGAGTACCCAGAGAAAACCCATGCAGGCCCGGGGAAAACAAGCAAACTCCACACAGGTAGATTGGAGCTGGAATTGAACCCGGTACCTCTGCACTGTGAGATCGGTGGTCGACTAGCGAACCACTGGACCACCCTCTCTGTCTCAAACCACTGGGTCGCCCTCTCTCTCTCTCTCTCTCTCTCTCAATCTCTCTCTCTCTCTCTCTGTGTGTGTATATACACACACACACACACACGTTTTCACCTCTTAGTTCACCTGGCAACAGTCGAATAAGTGGCATCCCGCCATCTACTTTTTCCCTCTTAAAGCACTGTTCATACCAGTGCGATGGTCAGGACTGGTAAAGAAACTATTCTGACATATTTAAAAAAAAAAAAAAAAAACAGCTACAACAAAAAATTGTAATGGCATAAAAAGTGTGAGGGGGGATAACATAACATGAAAACACCCTATAATATAATAATACATTTTATTTATAAGCGCCTTTCAAGACACCCAAAGACACTTTACAATAACAAAAAACACAAAACAATACGGGTTGAGCTGTTGTGCAAAGCCCGTGTCCCACATGACAGAGGCCTCAGTTTAATTCAGCCATGCTTCTTCCACAACTCAGTAGTATTTTTAACATGTACATGTATATTTAACATGCAACCACTTAAACCCGAGCGGAAGAAAGACAGAGTGACATATTTGCCTGCCAAATGCAGAGATTATTGGTTCTGAGATTTGAGCCGGGCAGCAAGAACACTACATCATGATATCACCTTGCCCTGAGCGCTTTCAGGGGAAATGATCTGCAGTGAGCGGGATGTGTGTGTCTACGTATATTTGCTTGCACATTAACAGGCAGCCGTTAAAAGCCTGGAGGAAAGTCCCCCTTGATTACAATGTACAAATGTAGCTCTGCAAAATGTGTTACCAAAACAGCATCATACTCTCGATACATCTTAAGTTCCACGCATGGCCAGTTGGAGACAGGGTATGCAGCCACTACAAATGTTGTGAGACATCCTGATTTATTATGTTTATTCCAAATACAATTGGCCATCTGTCTGATTTACCTGTTTTTTGGGGCCAATCTAAGAAATTCCGAGAACAGACCTGTTGCCTGTTTTTTAAAGAGAGCGCATGGACAAAATAGGGCCTGAAACAGCCATGTGCACCTTTTTTACACCAGCAATTTATTTAACACATAAGCATGATGCTACCATCACCACCACAAATCGTTGAATCGTATGTAACAATATGATATTTCAAAATAAGTCTTGTCTTGCCATGATGCGTTTCAAATGAGGTGTCACGTTTTCATGGCATTAAGTTATGTTGAGTGCTAAGTTAGAATTCCACATTTTTCCTCCACAATGGCTGTTGGCATCCGTCGTGTCACATTACCGCGAGCAATTGCCGCCTTAGAGCTCTTGAAAATTTAAGATGCTCTTGAAAATTTCAGATGGAGACTTCTGTAGTAAGGGCAAGTCCAGTCCCACCTAATATTCAGATATCTCATACCAGTTCCTTTTACTCCACACGCTGATATGCTCTTTATTGTTTCATCTTTAATTCCTGAGCACCAACAAAATGGAGTGAAAGGCACAGAAAGAAAGGGAATCTGGAGCACCAGGAGCAGCATATTAAAAATGGTTTATGCAAGCTACGATAGTGATGGTTTTATATGCTCCAAAAGTTCGTCCCTGCCTCCCTGTGACAGGTCTCCCACTAAGGTTGGAATTGATTTCCTTTTTACAAATTGAGTCTTGTATCTACTTTCTGATTGTTTCATTCATGTTAGGGTCCATTATCGCTGTTGCTCATCATGACATGCGTGACAAACATGGCAATTGCAAGACAACACGGTCTAATGGTCATACAATACAGTAGTCACAACTAAAAATACAAAGATGCAGCTGGCACTACGGTATATTTGGTGATTAGTAAGATTACCTGTGACAGTCTTGGTTTTGACAGGGCTGCTTGCATAGTCAGAAGCTTGATTGGAGGGCTGCTTGACCAATGGTGTGCTGCCTACCGATACCTCATCCTCTCTCCGCTTTGCCAAGGGAACTGGACCTGGACCTTGATTCTGTAATGGAATTTAGGAGATTAGCCGCTATCTCAGATCTCCAGAAAGTTGCTGAAAGGTGGTGGCACTTGAATTAGGAACAAAATGAACCTAAAGGATATGGACAAAAAGTTATTGCATTGGTGCTGTAAGAGCCGCCGCGCACTGCAGGATGTATTACTGCATGTTGTGTAAGTGAAAAGCCTTTACGCTGGGACGCACCTTGACACCCTCGACCATCCACTCACAAAGTAATAGCATCCATGTAGTTTGAGGGTTTTTTTTTGTTTGTTTGTTTTGTTTTTTGAGTGGTAAAAAGTCCCCAAAGCATTTGATTTATGTAAAGAAGAACTACCCCTATAGTATGTGTGATATGTATTGAATTTTAGCATCTGTTTAATTCATGGTAGCTTTCATCGCTCAGCATAAGTTTAGTGAGCTCCTGGCTACATGCATTCAACCAATCACAGATGCAACCAGCAGGCAGATGTGTTGTTTGAACCAACTTAGAAATAGCTCAGTTGATGACAGACGCGCGAAACATTTGCCAAATGAGGATATGAGATCGACTGCGGTCATGCCTGAAAGTCAATGCAGTTTGGATAGATAGGGACAAATCTATACAGCTACACTGCAGCCAAACAGCTTTGAGAATGTGCTTTCTACGTCACAAACAATGTCAGACACAAATTATAATTGCGGTCTGTGAGCACCAAGACTTGTACAACACAGCCAGCTTCCAATACGAGACAAAAAGGAGCAGGTGTAGGCTACTTGGCGTAGTTGGTAAGTAAGTGGATGGACTAGTTTACAGCTGTTGAACCGAGCTAGCAATAGTTTTCGCAAAAGCATCGGCCACCTGAATGACTAGCATTGTTTTTTTTTTCCCTTCATTAATGTCAGAGAAGGAGATATTGTGAACATGTAAGCATTACATTTCATGTGTATCTGGGTTTTTTTTGGGAGGGGGGCATGAAATATTTTTTTACAATGCATTTTCCCTTTAGCGTGGGATAAATATACAAATTGTGTAAATAAACATATTGTTCCATTTTCTGATCAATCAGTCAAACTCATTGGCCACTGATCGGAGCCAAAAGGCCTGATCGTGTGAAGCCTAATGTGTACTTCGTAGATTGTATTTCAATCACATGGCGGGGTTTGGTGAACGGCTGTGTCTCGTTTGCTTATAACCCGCAAAGCGATTTTTCGCCTCTGTGAAAGCTTCCGTGTATAAGTTTGGCTATAATTTGCGACATCACCACATTGTGCAACTGCCACTCAGGAAATTTTGTGGCAGAACCCTGCACACTAGGTGAGTGTCGAGTGGAATTCTGCCTCATCAGTTGGTGTGCGGCGGCCCGAAGAATAATCAACAACATAAGTGCATAAGATCATGTCAAAGTGAAATTTCAAAGTGACAAATGCATTGCACCTTTCACTTTGACCTTAGAAGTCCATTATTTTTAAAGTTAATGACAAGTGAAAAGAGGAAACCTGTCTGCTCTTGAAAATGTGTGGCACATTATAAAGCACAAAACACAACAATTGAGACTGCATAATGTTGAGCAACCAATGTTGTACTTTGAACCATCCAGCAGCAAACATTAAGTGTTGTGAAAATGAAAGGTGATGGAAAACAGTCGGCATGTCCTTGTCCCAGCTTTTTGGAACTTATTACAGGCATCAAATTCAAAATTAGTGACTATTTGCAAAAACCAAAGTAAATCAGAACATTAAATGTCATTGCAGTGAATTCAATCATATAAACATTAAAAAGAATGTGCAAGTCATGTAAGTATTTAAGTTGTTTATGCCGTCCCAACTTCAATGGCATTGAGGCGTGTCTCAGTGGAGGGAGACAAACAAAATAAGAACTGCATTCCTCAGTGTTACTGTTGTTTTTACTGTGCATTTGACAGATGAAGATCTTGAATCTTGAATTCCAGTCCATGTGCTACTTTTCTTGGGTCCATGTCATCTATCTACCAAATGCTAGAGTAAACAATGTTAATCTTGCTAACCTTATTCTAACAAAAGAGCTGCTCGGCAAAATTAATAAGTGTCGTGTGTCCTCAAATTAAGGGTTCATGCAAGCCATTAACATGAAAAATAATACAAGGCCTAAAAAGAAAAACGGTCCCCCTCCCACATTTGCTCACACTAGAGGGAGTGCAACAGCATTTTTTCAACACAAATGAAGATGGAAAAGATGCTTTCTTGCCCACAAAACTAAAAGAGGCATCTCACACCTGTTGCTGTTGCCTGCTGCTCCCTCTATGAGGCTGATGCAGAAGCCACGTACAAATGATCGGGTCCACGTTGATCGATATACCCTGGACACTGGCCAAGAGAACTGCACCTGGACACATAGAAAGCAGAAGAAAATCCATTTCAATGGATTCAATTCCCACTAAAGTGCTCAAGTGACACGAAACAATTTGATTCAGTGAAATTAATGACATCATGAGCAAAGGTGGACGACTCTTGTTCGAGTCTCACAGTTCTCAGTGTGACCTACATATCTTGAGCATATAAAGCTGTTTATTAGAGAGGAGAGCAGCAAGGACTATTTTTCCTCCAAATGCACTGTTCAAAGAGGTAAGCACTCTAAGCCAATAATAACATTTTCTTCTGATAAATTTCTATGAAACTTGAGACTTTGGCTGTGTTTTGGTTTACTCTTAAATAATAATCTTGACCAACAATAAGCGAGCCCTGAGGTAATGCGTTAGGATCCTATCAATAATGATTCCCATGCCGGCAGGATTAGTGCAGGCTCTCTGGCGTGCCGTGGAATGTCCCCAGCATGACGACAGGAGGATGTTTTAGCTCTCGCAGCAGGACTTTCAAGAAATTTAATGGTACTTTGGACAAGACCCCAATCTGCTGTTTCAGGCCCCAAGGCAAAGGGGAATCAGTGTGAGTGCATGCATGTGCGCGCCTGTGTGCGTGCATGCGTGCCAGACTGTAGAAGCCTGATTGTTTGCCGTCTTGCAGATGTGACAATCACACACACACAGATGCGGACGCACGACACGAGAAAACTTTCATATTTCAGCACCTTCATGTGAAACAATGTAAATAAAAGGCTCTAATTGGCTTCACTTTTACAATGTTCAGTCATTTGTGATGCCATTTGTATTTACCTACGGCGCAAAAGGTGTGATTGACTGAAATTAATGTGTGTGTACTGATTGTGTTATACAATACAACTAGATGGGTACAAAATTTGGTCATTTTTGGGGAGGGGTTTTGTGTGTCAAATAATTGTTTGCCAGTGGAAACGGTTTAATCCTCATGGTGTGCAATGGAGATGTATTGACCCAAAAAAAAAAAGATAAATGTTTTCCTCAAGTCAAACTAAGAATCCTTCGTTTATTGTTTCATCTATCTTCCGACGTAGTTTACTTTCCATCAGTTCTCTTGAAATGTTTCCCCTCGCACCTCTCAAATGTCTTGTGTCCTTAACAACAGCTTTTCTGGCACCCGTCCCTAATTCAAATCTATTCCATAACCCACCCTTGTGTTCTCCCATCCATCTTCCACCCCTCCTTTCCTTGTACCACAACCTCCACATCACATTACCATTACAATCTCTCACTTCACCGTCCAGATTGCTGTCATCCTCCATTTTGCACTACTTTTTCCACCTTCAGTCTTTTGTCACCATGCATCCACTCTCGCCTTTTCCTAAATAGGAATCATAATCTCAGCCCTGTGGCTTGAACTGCTACACCACAATGCGGCTGCCTAATAAGACTTGGCTTTAGGTGTAGTGCTAGAAGCCAACTTCTACTAGTTTCATCATCGACCAGAACAGCGTGAGCAAGAAAGAACCCAAAAGGCAATGAATGAGCTGCATAGTGAAGATGTATTGGGTAATTGACTTGAAATCTAGGGCTTGGGTGAAAACTCGACGGGATAAAGCACAATCGTGACTCACACCACAAGTCAACATCAACGCCATCAACCAACCTATTTGATTTATTATTACAGAGATAAATGAGCACAGAAAATATGCATCATATGTACTATTATCGCAACCAAAGAGGTTTATCTGCTGTCAAGACACCATAACAAAAATAGAATACAGCTGCAGATGCAAGTATGGAAACCCATTTAAATGACCTCCATTTCTATATAAATATTGTAGGCATTAAATGGGATCTATATGTAAGTCACAACAATAGACAACATGTCATATTAAAGAGCACGCTGTTAACAATGCAGCAGTGCAGTTTGGAAAAAAAGTATGTGAACCTTTTACATTAAAAAAAAATGTCGTCCTTCATACGGTTACAGTTCAGCAAACATTCGTAGGGATTCCTGCTGTGGAGTTCATGTCACATCATTTACTTATATCGGGATGAGACCAGGACTCGCTGACTGTACCACTTCAGAATATGTATTTTCTTGGGTAGACACCATTCAGTTGTTGCATTACTTCACTCCTTTGGGTCATTGCATCATCCAAATTTTCTTCATTTTCAATTGGCAGACAGACGGTCTTAAATTAAATTTGAAAATGCATTTTTGCTGGCAACAACAGCAATTGGTCCAGGTCCTGAAGAAGTGGTACAGTCCCATGATACCCCTTCCACTATACTACAATTGGAATAAGGTTTGAGGACAGTGTGCTCCGTCTTTTTCACCACACACAGCTGATTCTCACAATTCCAAGAATTTCCAAACAATTCACATTCACTTTTTTTTTTGCAACTGTATTTCAGTGTCATGATATAAGTAGAGGCTTCACTGATTTTTCACTTCATATCTAAAGTTGCTTACTGATATAGAAAAGAAGTTACAAATACATCCCCCATGCTGTTACATGACCTGAGGTAATTTCTCTTGAGCCAAATGGATTTCACCATCACAAGGACCAATTGCAACAGTTGGAATTGAAATAAGCTGTTTTTGGAAGACGCACGGATGCTAGGTTGTAAAAGGTGGCATAAAATTGGCTTCAATGTGTGTTAGAATTGACAAATTGCACAAAGTGAATTCAGTGATACAAATAACACATTTGTTGTTGCTGTTTTAATGTCAGGGAGCAGTTGGGGATTAAGTACTGAGAGGAAAGTAGTGCCACAGGAACCATTTCTCAATGACCAAATATGGTCAAAGTGGTGGTGGGCAATTGGCCAGATCTTTTGGATTAATAACAACTAGGATTGTTGATGAATGTCATGCACAAAATGTTCATCTAATGTAAATGAGTGCACATCAACATGTATGGTGTGTTACTAGTTCACATTTAAAAACAAACAAAAAACTCCCTTTATACACAATGTTTTATCAACTGAAAATGTGCCCATGCATGTTTAATGGAATCGTTTTATTTTTCTTAAAGCGCGACCAATTATCTCTGTACTAATTTCACAGTAACACAGAGACACAATACGTGTAGACCTGCCTTTTAGGCCTTTGAAGACCCAGGCTATTAACACAACTGTTCTCGTTCCATCATTGTGTAGACACAGCAGCCCCAGAACGACACTTCCTTTGAAGAAGGCAGCATCATGGAACAGCCTGACATGCTTAGGGGGCAACCTCAGCAGGACGCTAACTGTTGTTTTCTCTGCTCTAACAGGGCGGCATATGGGTAATTACAGAAAGTGATGACAATGATAACAGATGTGTTTTTCTTACTTCATAAATTATTCCTCGAGAAAACACGAGTGAACTGCGCAGTGTATGTGCAGACATATGAGGACACACTTACCTTGACTCACCCACAATGGACCTATTAATGTCAAAGGTGATTTTTTTTCCTCTCCAAAGGCTTAAGACCAGTAGACTTAAAAGAGAGCGTGGGGCTGCTTGGTGATGTTTTACAGCTAACTGACATCAGGCTGCTCGCAGGCTGAGTCCATGTTGAATCATGAGACCGGACTAATGTGAGGCCCCTTCGACAAAATGTTATGCATATTCTCATAGTCTTATTTCTTCTTGACTCCTAAAATACTTCATTCATATCAACCCTCTATAAGGATTATACTCTTGTTATGTATTTATATCATATAGTGTGTATTATGTTACAATGCAAAGTCTGTGTACAGCATCAAATTCCCCAGAGGGGGCAAAAGTCACAGGTTAAAGAGGGCCCAAACCTAAATAGGCCACAACATCAAAACTACAGGGCCATGACCCAACCATCAGCGTTTCAGACAGGCAAAAAAAAAAAAGACATGCCCCCCCCCCTCACCCGCTCATCAAGAAGAGGGGGGAGTATACGTGTTTTAGCCAGCTAATCGCCCCCTCAGAATTGGTTCATTATTGGACATGAGGCAGTGCTGGGACTATGTGTCCAGCTACTCCAACTGAAAATAAATAAATATAACCCAGCTCACGTCAGTTAGATGACTTCTGACAGGTTTAGTTAATTTCGAAGCCAAGTAGCAAAACAAAACATTACGCAAGCGTGCAGGGCCTATGCTGCCTTTAATTGCTTTTCCGATGAGCTCATAACTTGAAGGTGTCCTGGAGCGAGCCATGCACTTCGACAGGTGTTCCGCTGGTTTGAGTCGGTGCGAGTGTCGGTAACTATAAATGTATGTGTGTGTTTATGTGTATTGTATGCACGTGACAGACCAGGAGCTGCTGGCACTGCACACAAATGACTCAGCTGTGTGTGGGTGGATGTAAGGAACAGTACGTTCAAATTAAAAAAAAAGAAAAAGGGCAGACATACTTCTTTGTCAAAATATGGTAGTGTTTCTATTTTCATTTACCGTAAGAAGATGAAGAGAGAGGGATAAAAACAGCCAAATATTAAACTCTACAATAAAATAATACGTACATGAACTAACTCCTACTCAAAATCATTGTTTTGCTGTTTCCGTGTGGGGCTGCGACATGAGGGCAATGCTGTCGAAGGAGCCGGAGACTCAGAAAGGACACAGGCTGAATTGACTGGAAACAGACACCCGGCGAACAAAGGTCCGACCAGTGGTTTTGTGCGTTCGTGCGTGCGTGCACCTGGTTGTTTGGTAAGGGTAGTCGCGGCAATGATTAAGATGTACATGTACTTCAACCAGTGAGGGCGTCAGTAAAAAAGAAAAAAATACAAAAGTGAGTCAATTTATGACATAGCAGAGACATACATTTAGATAGTAGAAAAGAAGCAAATGCAGCGGTAGTGAAAATAAACAGATGGACTATCTAAAACAGAGAATATGGGAAAGTTAATGGGCCTCTATCTGTATGATTTATGGGATTACCATAATCAGTACATGCTGTTATGTACAGCGAAGTAGTTACATTACATAGAGCAAGACGAGATAATGCAGTAAACTGTCCCTGTTTGTACGCGCATGTGTGTGCATGAGCTTGTGCGCGTGTGAACAACTTTTTCGAGTGGCTCTCATCAAGTGTTAGTCTAGCTACGTTGTCGGTGAAATAAGAAATCACAGATGGTAAAAGTATCAGATATAAATTCCAAAACAAATTATGTGCTGGGTAAAATAGCAAAGATTTACAAAATGTGAGACAAAGCAATACAATATGATGATGAGTACCAAAAGGGAAAAAAACAACAACAAATCTACAAAACTATGGGAATTCACTGATGAAAATAAAGGAGAGATGCATCACTGTAGTTCAGTATTTTGTATTGAATCGATTAATTCCCACGACAATTTCTAGAATGATTTGAAACGTATACTCATGCAAAATATGAAATGCATGGGAAAGATTATTTTCCAGGAAATGGTGACCAGTTGTGAGGCCACATGAGGGGTTTGAAGAGGCAGTACAGCAGCTCAGCCGATACTGATAAGAAGTACCATAATTATCACATATCCCCTTTTATAGCCAATTCCAAGCCTTCATAAATCAACAATCACTCTCTGTGTTTAAAAAAAAATGCAAAGTGAACACGGCTGCTTCCTGTGCCCCCAATGAAACAAGCAGCATGGATTTGGAGTATACTGGATGAGCTGTTATCTTACTTATGTCCTCATGGTCTTTTTTTTTTTTTTCCTTTTTGGCTAGGACCACAAAAATACTCTGTTTTTGTCTTTCTCAGTTCATGTCACACTAATGTAAAACTAAAGTCACGACCTGGCTCTTGTCAGCAAGATACCCGGTCTTCTTAATGAGAGACAAAACAGACAAGGGCCTGATTGCATTAATGTATCATTACCACATCCATCATAGATATAAAGTGCACTGTGTGAACTTCGAAATCAGCTCCAGTGTAATATAAGGGAAATGGAGGAGATACCTCTGAGCTCATTAAAATAAACAGACTTCTGCTTCTGCTGCTGAATTCCGACAGACAGACAGAGTTTTGCATCGTTACCTTGAAAAGTCCTTATCGCGGCTATCCTTCAGCTGGCTCATGGGCTTTCACTACAGTTCAAGCTCAGTTCTTTCGGTTTATCATAATGGACGAGGGGGTAGTTTAACGCTTTGATGTCCGTCATTAACTGGGGCTGCTTCTGTGTATTTGATCAAGATTCAAAAATTTAACGCAGCTATGTTAGTACAAATTAAGGATTTCAACATTTCTCCTAATGCAAAAAAAAAAAAAAATGAAAAAATGGTGGTCAATGAGCACAGTGTGTCACACTTAGCCTTCTCAGTATACACAGAACATGCATATGAATCATAAAAACCAGGTCTTATTAATATTTGCCATTTAAATGATGAGATGATTGTTGAACTGTTTTGCTAACAGATACCACAATAGGCCACAAGTGAAAACTTCTCACAGTGTAATGGAATCCACATAGGAATGCAAAGACAATAGTGCTAAATCTCATATTGTCATGTGTGATTGTGTCGACAGTGCATCAGAATGACAGCCGTTTCTAATCATTTGTGTCTGTGTTTTAACCTTGACCTGTGTTCTGTTCAAAGAAAATTTCTGAGGGAGTAATTTATGACAGAGTTCTCCCAAAAGAATACAATAAGCTATAAAATAGCCAGTTACTCAATAATGTGGACAGAGTAATTGCGCTAACCAATAAAAACTGGATGTAGTCAAAGTTGAAACATGCTGTATTATTATTATTGGGGGTTGGGGGGGTAGCAGTATTAAAAACATGTACAAGAAATGATGTACTATGCTGTCTCTGTTTTGGGGATACAAGAAACACTCAGATGCACACATCACATGCTGGCCCTCATAGGGGTGCAAGTACAACGATCCAAGTGCACTAAAGTAAAAGGAAAGTTTTATGAGTTGGTCTGTAACAACCAAAGCCTCGTGAAAGCATAAAAAGGAAAAGCAATCCACGGAGCCACGAGACGTTCAACAACCATAAATGTGTACAGCAGAGAAATGTTAACTGCTTTGTCAATCTTCATGAATCTGAATGGAGCATGGCTCAACCGTTTTTGGATAAATGGAATGGTTTGAATGCAACATAATTTTTATTCTTGAGCATTCATGTCACGCTACACTGAGCTGGGTCCCGCTTGCTACTTGTATTCATCAATCAATAATTGCTTGTTGCGAAGTATTTGGTGTTGGTTCATCAGAGAGACTTCCTCCTTGGGTGCTAACCACTCGCGTCACCAATCAAATGGCATCAGCTAGTCACATGACCACATACGTTTTTGCAGACCTGTCAAAATAACTTGCAAGTGATTAAGCGCCCCGTACGACTCGTTTTAACGTTTCAGAAAACGATAAACAACAGCTTATCATGCATTGCTTGTCTGTCTTGTGTACAAATATTTTCCTGATTTCAATATTTTATTTATTATTATTTTATTTTAAGTGATACCATTCAGCAATATCGATATCTGCAGATTGATATTCTATGTAGTTATTTGTATTCTATTTGAGATTCACGCTCTGATTTTTAAAATACTCAAATTAATACTTGAATAGTTTTTTCACTGAGTACATTTTTGCTCTTAAAAACTATTTGGAGGACTACTTTCATACTTGAGTCATATTATTGTAAAGTAACCAAACTCTTACTCAAATACAATTTTTGGTTACTCTACCCACTGATGGATGTTTTACATTTATTTCAAGTGAAATCACATTTTTGTGACAGAATTTCACAAAATAATGAAGGCTCACACGATAAGTCCTTTTCATCAATCTCCTTTGCTCAGATGCTGTGTGAGCATGCTAAAATAGCATACAAGTGCAAGTCCAAAATGTACCGTATGTTAATTGCAACAATGTTTCGATATTAAAGGAGGAGTAGGATAGGGGGATCGGGACAAGGAAACCCAGCAGACATTAGCAGTTGAAATGAAAATGAAAAATGAAGGCAGAGCAGATGGGGGAGAGACAGTAAAAGAGAGGGAGAAAGGATTTATCCTTCAATCCCTACACAGTGTTAGTAAGGAAACCAATTTTCATTTGGTTTAATCTTTTCCTAATTTTCAAATTCCTAATAAGATGCCCGTGTGAAAATGCATACTTTGTTGAATTCCAGTGAAAGAAACGCACACTTTAAAGAGGGTGTATGTTCCAGTGCCAGGGAGAATGAAGCCGGACAATTCATCTGGACATTTTATACAATCAAACCACTGCACCATTTTGCCACTTGGGGTATAATTCTCCAATAATGTACTGTGATTCCTGTCTGACTGACACGAGACAACCGACCAGCCAAATAAGGAGAGGACATGCATGGACAGTGAAGCAGAACAAAGGCCAAAGCAAACGCGTCCAAAATGACCATCTTGTTGGAAATCATAAACCTGATGTCAATTTCTGTCTACACTCAATCACAAATGTGAGAGACAGAATTGTTATAAACCAGTGTACGGTAGACATTACTGGAAAGTAAATGTCAGCTTCAGAAAACTCTCTTTCCTCAGGGTATTTACTGTCACAAATAGGGTATATCCGTTATTACAGACTCGGATTCTCTGCAAAGACCAAAAAGTCCCAAAATTGTATTGTTTTGTGTTTTTTGTTATTGTAAAGTGTCCTTGGGTGTCTTGAAAGGCGCTTATAAATAAAATGTATTATTATTATTATTATTATTATTATAAAATGTAACAGCAGGCAATCGTACTTGGACCAAAGTGGTCAATAAGGCTTCTGTTGAAGCAACATTAGCTTAGCCTACACTCACTGAGAAAATCCAAGAGCCAAACATTCAATCTTCAGGCCATGGCCTCACAAACATGAGGTTGTGATACCAGAAAACATAATATTATACTAACAATAAGGCCCTTACAGCACACATCAATTCCAGCTTGTTTTTAGATAAGCGCAAGAGCATGATAAGCAAATAAATTCCTCCCCTGTCTAATATCTCAGGCCTGCATTAAGATTGCTGTGGCTTGGATTTCCAGAGCAACTCTCAGCAGATTCATCGCCTTATATAAACCACATTTCCACATGCTGGCAAGGCACGTTTTAGTTGTTTCGTAAAGCGGTCGGTTGGGGGAGGCTTGAAAGGAAAACCAGTGTGCATGCAAGCTGTGCGTCTGTGAGGTGAGCTGGGTATTTGACTATTATTAGAAGCTTCATGAGCATGGTGGCAGGACTCTTAATTATGAGGCAGAGGTTAGAAGAAGGTAATAGTGTCGGGAACCCGTCCTTTCATCTACCAAGCTTGTATATGCCGTGAGCAGAAGAGAGTGGTGCTTGAACTGCCTGTGTTTACTGCCTGTTTATCTAAGTGGGCATGTGGGGCCTGGAGGGCCACAGCAGGTCAAACCACACACAGTGAGAGGAGTCCAGGACCCCCGAAGGACTACTCAATGTGATGAAGTTTTACAACTACTGCTTGGTCTATGACTACTGCTGCCGATGCACACGCACACACATCCTTGACTCAATGCTGAGAGTTTATTACTACTGTGTTGAGACTAGATGCCCCAGGGGCAGGAAGATGAGTCAAGCCAGACTAAGAACCACAAGATAAAGAAGGAATACCAGCTTTAAGAACACCGAGTGTGTGTAAAAGATATCAGTGCATGTTAATACCATTTAACAGTGTTGAGATCCACATAGGACAAACATGGATTTGAGCATCTACTTAAATCTTCGTTTTTAATTAGAAGCGGGGAAAGAAAAAATGTTTTATTCCAGAGTCCAAAATTGGATGCAGGTAAGCCCCACTATTCGCGGGAGACAGTACAGAGCCCTGTGCAAACAGCAAAAATAAAAATAAAAATTGCTTTTGTGCTGTGTGATATGGCCGAAATGTTATATCCTGGTAAATACATATGAAATGGATAACACAACAACGATAAATGTTTTGATATA
This sequence comes from Hippocampus guttulatus, assembly GCF_054856545.1. NCBI lineage: Eukaryota > Metazoa > Chordata > Actinopteri > Syngnathiformes > Syngnathidae > Hippocampus > Hippocampus guttulatus. The sequence goes on along the minus strand of NC_141266.1, from coordinate 8,765,889 downwards.
CAGACATGAAACGAAGAGAAAAGTAGAATTGTGGGATACAGGGAGATACTGTATATGAATGCCAATGTTAGCTCTATGTGTTAAATTGTAAATGAAGTCAACAAAAAAGTATATAAAACTGTTTCAAGGGAATACCACGCGAACTGAACCTGAGCATCCAGAAGAGGCGGGCCAGCTTTCAAACGGTCGGCCCAACCGAACTAAAAGCTATAAGAACTCTATGTAATGGATCAGTCAGCTCACGTGTTGATAAAGATTGCAGCTAGCGATGAAGTAATAATTGCAGGAGATGATCATTGAAACTTTGTCTCATCAACAGAACATTTTCTCAGAAGTTTACTGGTTTGGCAACATGCAATTCGGCAAATTTCAGTCTCACGTTTCTATGATTTCTTTTCTACAATGGTGTTCACTTTGATCATCTCCCTTAAAATCCACTTTGGCTAAAACAACAACTGATGTTATGATCTAACACTGAAATACCTTGACTTTGGAGTACACCTTTAATTTCTTTGGAGGTTGGTCTGGACTCTTTTCTAACCATTCGTATTATCGGTCTCTTTAGTTTGTGATCAATTTTCCTTCTGCGTCCACATTCAGGGAGGTTGGCCACAGTCCCATGGATCTTAAATTGATGGATATGTGCAACTGGAGTTACAAGAACATCAAGCTTACAGTCTTACCTTTAATGTGCCCGTGTATAATTTTCTTTGTACTTTGCTGAGACAATTCTCTCCTTTGCATTATCTAGTCCACGTTCAGTGTGGTTCACACCATGTCACCAAACAGCACAGTGGCTGCTTGTCACCCTTTAAATGAGACGATTGACTGATTCCAACTTTGATGCTAATCAGAGGACACACCTTTGTTGAACGTATACGAATATGTAGTCGAATTTTCTAGGAGGCGCTATCATTTTTTTGTCCAGGCCTGTGTCCTTTTTTTTTTTTTTAATAATTCTGTTGAACCACAATTCAAAAGCAATGCCTGATGTTCATAGATTAACTTCATTAAAATGTCATTTAGAATTACAGATTCAAGTCATTTCTGTGACCACTGTGGCTTTTTTTTCATTAACAGAGGTATATCAATAATTTTGCCCATGTTTGTGTGCGATTCCTTTGGCCATGGGAAGAAGGCCTTGCAAACTACTAAATGATGGAAAAGCTTACTTTGAAAGTTAAAAAGAATTTTCTCTACGAGCGGGCCGTCATACCAGTACCACCTGTGTTAACTTGGTGCTGCTGTTACAAATCTGCACAGAGGACCACTTTGTGCAGAGTAACAGAAAACGCTGGGCAGCCACTGGCAACCGGCAAATTGAAGGCAAGCAATCGAGTTTGTTTTCATGTCGGGGAGTGTTTGAGTGGAGGTGTGAGGGGGGAGAAATAGTTAAATAAAATAAACCTTTAATTTGACTGAAATTGCAGGCAACAGGGGCTGCTGTAAAAAAGGCTGTGAAGTGTGATTTCTTGTGGTTTGGGTTAATCCTGATTGAGGAGCCCCTGAGTTGAGATGTCAGCAATATGAGACTAAAACAAAAATAATTACAGCCCGGGTTAATGAAGACAACCGCCTGAGGCATGGGGACTTGCGAGGAAAATGAGGAAGGAGTGGTTGAGTGAGAGAGTGAGAGGGCGCAAGACGGAGAGAAAAAAAGAAAGTGAAAAGGAGAGCTGTAAAATTGGGAACGTTTTGGGTGGTAAGGCATCGAAGCAGTAAAAATCATTGGCCGTTATGACTTGAGAACAACACGTCACGGTGTAAGGCTGGCAGTATAATAAGGCCGATCTAACTGTGCCTGTCTACTTATCCTAAAGTGCGATCGCTTGTTTGGCCGAAGGTTAAAACGTGAAGTGGCAACATCATTCCTCCCATTGAACTATTTGCTGTGCGGTAAAGTTCACACCATCTCTCTGGAACTACCTTTCATGTTTGCTGTTATGTCTACACACGTTATCTTAGTTGTGCAGGGAGCTGTCCATCCCAAGAACACTGAGGGTGATAGCAGGCACCTGCACCTTTTACTGCCGCACTGAGTTCATGTGTACCGATGATGATTTCATTTGAAGAAAGAAAAAAAAAAAAGAATAAACTTCTCAACTGAAACGTGTCTACCACAATCTGTCCCAAATGAGTTTCAATGAATCACTATTATTAATCATGGGGTTACATAAGTAAGTAAACAAAGGTTTGCGTTCAAATTTGTGTCACAGGTGGTTGTCATTTGTCTGATTGGTAGCCAAACGTCAGAAAGGTGGGTCAAGTAAGCCAAGTTGGAAAAAGATGGAAGGAGTAGTGGTGGACAGAAACAAAAATCCCAAAGCCAACTGGGAAAGCTCTAGAGAAGGAAAGTTGAAACCATTTAGACTTTGATGCATCATGAATTATAACTCTCATCAGTGCTGTGTTTTTGTTTCTATATTTTAGCCAGCATTAACTCAGACCAACAATGTAAGGTGAACACTCCCTCAAACAGCTCAAGAGGACAAATAGCAAAGGGGACCAGTCTGAACAACATCAGCTCAGCTGAGGTCTATTTCTTTCGTAAGGTAGAGCCAAATATCGATGGCGTCGGGTGGAATCCAAAATCATCACTTTTCAAGACACCAAAAGAACGGACTGTTTGTTCAGTCATTAACATTGCATCATCAAAGACAGCAAGCCATTTTCAACTCTTTGAATTTATCAATATTTTGTAAAAATAACACACACCTGTGTGAACAGACAAATTGTATATCACTTGTGAATGAAACGTGAAATACAGGTATTGACAAAAATAGAGAAATATTTGACAGATGTGATTTTGGTCAAACGACAGCATTATCCCTTGATTGTTTTTCTTGCCCAATAATTTTATGCATAGCCAATCAAAAAATTAAAATGTTATGATAACTGTATGTGTACATTTTAGAAATCTTCTTTTTCAGCGCAGTGTGAAGATCTCGTACATAGCAAGAAGAACACTCAGTACATCTCTCACTCTTAAGTGCTTTTGTCCAGTAAACAGCTGCTGTAGGGGATGAGTCCAAGCAGAGAGCCTCAAAGAAACAAAAACAACCCACATCAAAGGAGTTCCATCAGTGGAACATGACTATCAACCTTTTCTCTCTCTACACATCCTCCCTCTGCCCAGGCATCACTCACTTGCAAAGGGAGGGGGAATAATGATAAGCTAAATATAAGTTGACCACAGACTAATATATTCATCGTCTCTTCCTCTAGTACTTTTTGTCTGTCCTTCATACCTGGACAAAATGGTTGGGATCCCATTGTCATTGAAAAAATCGTAAACATGACAATAGTAATAATACATAAAAACTTAATGAAAATTAAGCAATGAAAATAAGACATGGCGTTTGAATTATGACGCAGCAGAATTGGTTTTTAAAAACAAACTGATGAAACAGACCTAGCCAAAAATGACAGTAAGCATAAACTATATTTGTTGCACAACCCTTTGAGGCAATTGCTACAATCAACTTTAAATGAGACTTCTGCACTTCTCAGCGGATTTGGGTCCACCCCATGAGCAAACTGCTCTAGTTGTCTCAAGGTGAGGGCTGCTTTCTCCAAAGAGCATGTGTCTGCTCTTTCAACAGACGCTCCGCAGGTTTGAGATCAAGGCTAATAGAAGGCCATTTCCAAATAATCAAATTTTTTGCCCTTAGATATTCTGAGAATAAAGCCCAGCATGTATCCATTGACCTTCTGGTTTCGCACATTGAAACAACCAACTCTACGCTTCTCCATCGACGCAGTAGACGCTCAACATCCGGCTGTGTAACAGCGCCTTGGGGCTGCGGGGATTCATGACTATTAAGTTGTGTCAGTTACCTGTGATAAGTACCTGATTCGGAAAAAGGTATTCTGCATAGGGTATCCTGAAGGTATTCTGCCCCATATTTAACTATGCATTGTACACACAGCAGTACATATTTGACCACTTTTTTGCTTTTTCGACAAGCAGGGCATTTTAGGGGAAGCTGAGCTTCCCTTGCAGAGTAATCACTTCTGGCCATCGGGAATTTCAGGATAATGTGTTGATTTTCCAGAACGGCCAGTCTAGTTCGAGGCTGGCTGACCCGCATGACAGCTGCCCGCGTCCCTAATTAACTTGTGTCGGATGACATTCGCCATACGAAGCCCCCCCCCCCCTCCATTACATTTAGGCGGCTACCGTTCGCACCGTCCCCGCAACGAAGCGATATGCCTCAACAACCACCCCACCCTGCGGTCATCTATTATATTTAGGCGCAACAGATAGGCAGTCAAAGAATATTCCCGAGCCGAGTTTTTGTCCCAGTACATCCTTGACTGTATGTGAACAGGGAATCATTTTGGACCGGTTCGACCTTTTTGCACATCCGTGTGGTTCATAATGCTCCACGGTCATGTGTTGATCTTTCTGGTATTCATCTTTCTTGGCATTAAATCTGTGCTCATTTACTCCCAAGTCAGGTCACCGCGGAGGGTGAATTGCCCATGTGGACCGAACCCATTTACCTCTTACAGTTTCACGCCCTGTAGCAAGTCTTGCAAAAACATTTCATATTTTACGAGAGCTCACACGACGTGACGCTACGAGAATTACGCTTCAGAATTCAAACGCTCTTCCATTGGCAGTGTCAACAAGTAGCAATTGTACTTCATGGAAAATTGATTTTATTTTGCGAAAAACTGTTTGCTTTTATTTTGCGACAAACTGTCATGAAAAGCCAGTGATGAAAATAGACCTGGCTGAATTTGAGGAAAGTAAGCCATGGAAGTGCTGCAAAAATTGTGAAAGAGCGAGGCTTTGCAAAGGTTTGTGCCAATTGGGCTCTCAAACAACTCACAGATGTGCACAAGGAGGCCTGTTTTGAAAGGTCTTTGGAGCTTCTTGAGTGTTACAAAGGTGATCAATCTTTTGTCAAGCGTACAGTGGGTGGGAATGAGACATGGGTGCACTCCAATTCAATCATAGTTCTCTGCTTCTGAAGGGCATCCCACAATGACACACTGTAATTTTCTAAATAGCTAACAGCCATATATATTAAATATGTCTTTTATAAATGAAAAGAAAAAGGATCCCAGGAGATTTCCATTGATTTCATCCAATACTACAGTGGAAAATACATCGTTATTGGTATATCAAGTGACCTGTATTAAGATATCAATTTCTGTCCATACCGCACACTCTAATCTGATTACTTTGTAGAAAATAACTGTACAAGTGGCAGACGTAGCCAGCATTACAATTTTGTCCTGGTGTTGAAAGTCTCCCACAGAAGGTCATGCAATGTTGCTCAGTGTTGAAATTCTCACTTCCAACTTACTGGTTTAATCGGATTTTAGCGGTTACTTTTGGGAATAGACACTCTGAGCTGGGTGTAGCCACTCATCTCAAACAGCTCTAGAGAAGCTAAGTAATAAGGACCAGACAACAGGACAGAATGAACTGATCCCTGATTTCGCGCCCGAGGGATGGTCAACATGGGTCCATGGTGCATTACCTAATTTTGAAGGATTGTATCCAGCTCATGTTTTGGTTGCAGTGAGGTCAGGCCCCAGAAAATGTTGGATAAAGCAGGAGATAGTGTTGCAAAATACTGAGCTTTACTGCTGCAAAATATCCAAGTCATGGAATTGACCCGCATGATGTCGCATACAGGTCAGTCTTTGTGTTCATGACAAGAAAAAGGAGGTATGCAATAAAACACAGATCTTAACGGTGCATTTTACAATGCTAATCTAAAACTCAAAGAACATATTAGACAGCACATTTGATTCATTATTTTCAATGTTCCATACCACCTAGCATGAGGTTTCTGTCCGCCTCCCTACAGGGCACAGTCATTGTTCATTTTAATGTCCTTTTTCATTGTCATTTTATATTTTAGTGCCAAATATGCTTCCATCTATCGAAAAAAAGAAAAACCCACCTGAAGCCCAATGACTTGGCCGATCATTTTACAGTTGAGAATTAAACACCGCACACAGTCATTACAGCTACCCGCTACTTCATCCATTAAAAGCAACGGAAGAGCAAAAAACAGTACAAAGGGCAGATGGATAAACTGTAAATGTGAAGTCACTGCTGTGGATGCGGACACTGACGTCAGCCAGACCCATAAACCTAGTTCAGGTGCAGGATTATTTTTCTTGGAGCCATCCAATAAGTCATGAGAGAAGAATGTCACTCACTGCGAAACAATATATCCCTTTTGACACTTTGAAAACGTTAAGTTGGAGCTGCTGTTCAAATAAACCTTGGCATGTTTGCAGGACATTGTGCCATCTGTCACATCTCGTCCCGCAGTTAATGCTGAAGCAATGGACCTAAAGTCATACAGTGCATGTCAAGACCATGACTGCTAACAGGGCACCTGAGCATCGGATACACTCAAACATTTCCAGTAAAACTACTTTGTGTGAAGTCATTACCAACCGCAATAAGTGGAGCAGTTTGGACTATGGTGTCATTGTGTGTTGTTGAGGAACACCCCAATTGAAAAACAACAACAAAAATCCCCATCTTTATTTTATGTTTTCAAATTTTACTGTTGTAATTTGAATGGCTCAAGGGAAATCCAATTATCACTCTGCTGTATATTTCTGTTGCACACCACACAGAGAAGTAAACCACAAACACAGGCAGACTTGTCAGAGTGATGAAGAACAGTGTTACCTCCGCTTCTGATCTGAGGTTGGCTGGGAGGGTTGGGGGGGGGGGGGGGGGGGGGTTGTCAGTGCCATACTCAAGGTACCATGACAGTAGTCAGGGTGGAGAGTAGTATCTCCGAAACAACCCATAGCAACAGAACTTGAACTGCATCCTCTGGTTCCAAAGCCGACGGGATAGATAAATATGAACAACTAAAATATGCCTCTTTACAGCAAAAAGTGATGGTTTAACTGTCAGCATGCATTGAATTTATTCCTATTGCAAAAGAGGGCCAGCTTCAAAAGTGAAAAGAACAAAAGTAAGCAGATAAATATTCAAAGCAATAAAATTTGGGTGCATCTCATTGGAGTGTCCAGTGCATTTGAGTATTTCATCTGCTTTAGATGATGTCGAGTTAAGGCAGTAGTTAAACAGAGAATAATTAGGCACAGTGAATTCGTGAGGATTGTGATGTTGAAGACACGTGAAGACATTGGTGGTGGTGATTGTCACTCATTCATAGAAGCTGAAATAATATTTAATGAGTGTTTTACTGATGTGAAACATTGGCTGAATTTGATGCAAATATTTAACTTGATCACACAAAAGTTGGAAAATAATGTCATAAATGGTAAGGTTTCCGTTTGCCCTGTTATATATAAATAAAACTTGCCCAAAGCTTTACATGTAGAATACAAAAAGTTAAAACTCATGCTGTCCTGGCTCTGACCTCTTTGCTTTGCTGTCATCCCAGCCCACCATAAAGTTTAAGGAGTGCGGACAAAGTCTGTGGCGCTTCTGGCTCACCCAGCTCTGACCTGCCTCGATTGCTTTACTAAGGCTGATTACATCTTTTTCTGTCAACCACAGAGGAGAACTCAGAGAGCGGTCACCTCCTTGGTGCAGTGTACCTCAGAACTTTCTGCTGAGTATCAGTCATAACTTACAGAGGTGTGACAAATTAAAGACAGAATTTAAAAGGGGCATGCCAATTAAAATCTGACCTTTAATTAAAACTGAATGACGATAACTTCTGATTGAAAATGTGTTAAAATTCAAAACCAAGTTAATTTTGAACATCGTGACACACTCCACTGTTTGCTCATTTCACATTACTTTTCAGTCCAATGGCGTCCTGATCAAGTCCCTTTCTCCGTCAATGCACGTTGAGGTGTTTATTCTGGCGTACGTATTGTTATCCTTCTATGTCTACATGTGTTGATGCACTGTTTGTGTTCAGATACCCATTGCTGAGAGTCAACAACGCCGCCACATACAGCGGATGCTTATTGTTAGCCCGTGTGCCTAGGCAAGCGGAGGCTCTGTAGTTGTTTTGAATATATGATGTGTAATTATATTTGTTGTAGGTTTAATTTGACGGGAACCTTGAGCTGGGAGTGGCAATAAACAACTTGTGAAGTCTCATTTTTTTTTCATATTTGTGTATGTTATCTGCCCAACTTCTTCTTGTTCTGAAGTGAATTTAGTCATCTGCTACCATACAGTACATGTATCGTAAGTTTGCACTTGCAAGTCAAAGCAAAATAAATTGGCCAATCTCAAAAAAACTCATGAATTGGGTCACTCCAGTCACCCCTGCAGTTTTACTGTATGCCTCTTAGCATGCTGTTCTGAATTTTGCTGACCTCACACTGGGCCTTATTCACGAACAAATCTGTAGAAATAATCTGTAGAAATGTTCTTACGCTGCACTCAAAGTTGAGCATATACACCAAATCACCTTTCATGAAATGTGTCTATCAGCCAATCTTCTTCTCACCACCATGCATACAATATGTTAACAAATCAAAAGTCATTCTAAATGGCAGCCAGTGCCCATGGCGTTCCAATCTGCATAAATCACACCCATATCTCCCCATAAAACGGCATCCGCTTGACATCTCAGCCAATACACGGGGTTTGAACGGGACCTGACACGGTCCAAAAATATTCTTAACTTTCTTCATCTTTATCCTATTTTCAAAATGTCGGTATCATCAAAACACTTTGTAAACATGCAACTGATAACATTGATTTGAGAGCATAATAACTGCCCCACTTACACCAAATTTCACACTTATACACTTTCTGAAACACAACGCTCGAGCCCAAAGGTAAGCAGTTTTCTATTCAGTTTTGTTGAGATAAGCGTTAGGCTTGTTGGATCGTGTCCGCATGTGCCACAAACACTGAACTGCACACCAATTAACAAGTGTGATTTAGCAGCTGGTTGATGCCTCTGCAAGGGAAAATGTAATCCATGCTATTGTTACGTCTTTTGTGATGACCTCACATGCATTTTTTTTTCAATTTGGGGGCTAAAAGTACAGTCACACATCACAGCTCCCAAAGTTGTCATGGAAACAAAATCTGTAAAAAATTTAATATTGAGTCTGGTTAAATTATAGGGGGACGTGTACAATGTGTCTCCTTTAAAAAAATTCCCAACAGTAAAAGTGTATTGCGGTACATGATTTATATTATCTGAATCATATGCTATGGCCTTGAAAGGCACAGAATGGACACATTGAACAAGAGTGTGACAAAATCTCCGCGTAAAGACTTGGGCAGACACTACGGGCTATTTCAAATCTGTTCACGATGCCGTTTCTTGACTAATGCGCGAATTATTTATGTCTTGTGACCTGTTGTAACTGTCATATGCTTGTGCAGGAGTTTTTTGCCTCACTCAAATTATCCTCAAATGAGGGTAGTTCGAGCGTGGGGTTTTTTTTTTCTCCCCCTCTCCCTCCCTTGTTTCTTTCTGACTTTCGGGTTGAGTGAACGCTGGCGCGTTTTGGCTGCCGCTGCTCAACCCGTATTGTTTTGTGTTTTTTGTTATTGTAAAGTGTCCTTGGGTGTCTTGAAAGGCGCTTATAAATAAAATCTATTATTATTATATTATTATAAAATAGAACTTGGAATTGATCATTAAAAACAATGATAAGGATTGAGGTATAAAAGGTCAGAAGTGTGGTATTAACAAAGTAACGTCTCCCTGCAATAGCCATGTAATAATTGAAGTGGACAAAAAAAACTTTTCAGCAAAAGTGTTTCATGCTGCTGTTATATATTAGTAGTTTTCCTATAAATACACTGTCCAAAAAAGAAAAAAAAAAAAAACACAGGACACAGTCAGATAAAATCAGGTTAAGACCAAGCAAGGACCACACCTTATTATAGTGATACACTATAAATATTAATTTATGGATGAGTAATGCAAGTAAGACAAGGTTTACAGTACAGAAGACGATAAATTCTTGCAAGGAATAGCGATCTAATTATGATTCAGGGTAAAGGGACATTGCTCACATTTATTCCATAAATTTATGGACAACACCCAGCCTAATCGTGCTCAATCTTATATTTAGAGGCAGTATAGGAGGGGAAGATTGAAATCAACTCACAACACATGTGCTGGTGTGACCCTGTGAGATGCCGTAAATATTGCATTGCCGCAGAAACTGTAGCTTTCGGATACTCAATCAATCTGACGGTGAAGAAAGCATACATACATTGAATCAGATGATGTCAAGATAATCAATATGGTTCTTCTTTTACCCAATGTTAATAAAAAAGATTTGACAATGGAATGGCAATTGTGTTGCACTGCCAGAAAGGAGCTGAGGTAAAGGACAAATCATGGGTAAGGAATTCCCGTTCCTCCAGAGCTTTCGCCAGCCTGTTTTCGATCTCTCCCGATTCCAACACACTTAATTTAATTAATGATGATTGTTTCAGGCTTCAACAGAGCTGTCTGTTGAGCTGATCGTTTGAATCAGGTGGGTTGAAGGAGAGAGTTAGAGATCGAAAACAGGCAGGATATGGTTCTTGAGGAACCGAAGTTCTCTAGCCCTGGACTAAATGACTTAGCAAGATTCCTCCTTCAATAATACGAATCCTGACCCTCAAAGGCAAACTGTGGGACAAAAGAAGGGCACAATATTGGATGCATTTTTATTTCCTAAAAGGATGGTTAATTGATTGACATTGCCAGTGCATTGTGAAAGTGTAAGACTCGTACCCCCGAAAAATGTGTGTTCAAATCTATTCAGTTGCACTTTGAGTTTAACAGAGCAGGTTGAGTTAAAATAATGTCAGCAAATGAATCGAATGTGTTGTTGACATTTTTGTTACTGTGACTATTTTTCAAGGTGAAATACAGATTCTCTTAACTACGATATTGCTGAATTTAATTTTATTGCGGACTCAAATGACTGACACGCTCATATGATAGGCATGTGGTCGCTTTGGGACTTAAATTCAAGTCAAGCATAATGCGTTTTAAGGAAGAATAGGGTTAAAAATTATTTGTTTTAAATGGCCCCAACTTAAAATTGTTTTCACACTGCACAAGGTTTTTGTGGTGTTTACTACAGGGCAGGGCAAAGGATGGTGCATTGATGTCCACGCAAGGACGAGGGTACAAGGACGACGGCAGCCCGGCTCAAACAAGTCCATATTTGGCACTTGTTGCTATCCAAGTGAACATGTAGTTATTGGTGCCTTTTCTTGCTCGTTTGGATGTGAAGTATTTCAAACGGAAAGCACTGGTTGTGATTAGAAGGAGAAGGAGGAGGACGAGATGTGATAGGTGTAAAGCATCTGCAGCTATGCTATATTTAATTTTAAGATATCAATGCTGTAATTGAAAGAGGTAAAATCATTCATCTTGCTTGATCTTATTTATCTTATCCCAAAGCACATGAGGCTGGGACACACTATTAACATTAAATATTCATTAATTTCCTCCATCTTGTGGAGCACATACAGAATAAATGGGTTGGTTGAAGGCATACTGCGCTTAGCTAAGTGCAGTGAAGGTCTTTAAGCTGACAAGGAACATGTGCTGACCAATGTGACATTCAAAGAAAGCTACCTTGACCTCTTATGGGTCACATATCCTTTAATCAGTAGGGTTATTGTTGAGTCAAACTGTAAGCCAGTAATCCTTTGTGATCATGGATTGACTTGATGTCAACGGGTCGGCTACCAACAGTCACGGCGCAGCAGTATGAGGCAAAAGACCATGAAATTCTCTGTTTGGGTTAAAAATAAAGAATGCAAATTAAATCGACTGAAGTCCTGACAACGGCACAAAACTTAACGGTGCCATGAAAAAGGAAAGCGCAAAATGTTCTCAAATTCATACTTTTTTTTTTACATAATTTCCCCCACTTTCATGTTTAAGATGAAACGTGTAAATAGACAGAAATGACCGAAGTAAGCAGAAAATGCAGATATCATTTTATTGATTAATGGGGAAAAATATTCTAAACTGCCTGGCCCTGTGTGAAAAAAGTACTTGTTAAATAATGAATTAACTGTGGCTAACCACCTGATTAGCTTTACATGTGTTCTGTTTGACAAAATGAAGTCGGCCAAAAGATCTCAAAAGATGGACCAAAAATGCCAAAATCCGAAAAAAATTCAATAAGAGAGGAGAAATGCACTAATTAACATCGGCCAGTCTGGAAAGGGCTACAAAGCCATTCCTCAAGCTTTAGGACACCAGCAAACCACACTGAGAGAAATTATCCACAAATGGAGAAAACATGCAACAGTGGTGAAGAGGCGACCAACAAAAATGACCCAAGAGCACAGCGACAACTCATCCTGGAGGTCACAAAGGAATCGAGGACAACATCTAAAAGAACTGCAGGCCTTTCTCGCTTCCATTCATGACTCAACAATAAGGTCGAGACTTGGTGAAAATGACAATGTCACAGTTCCAAGGTGAAAAGCACTACTGACAAAAATACATGTGGCTCACTGATGACATTGTTGGTATGCATCCTCAAACTTGCGCATGCACGAAGGGACATTCCGTGCTGTTCGGCACCACCTCTTGTGGTCAGCAGGGATTAAATAGAACCCCAAGATTTGGGGGAGGATATTGTATGCCATGACGAGACGCAAAATGACAATTTTTGAAGCTGCGTGTCTTGGTACATCTGGTATACATGGAACACGGGCTTTCAGGAAAAGAAAATCATACCAACAGTCAAACATGATGGTGGAAGTGTGATGGTCTGGGGCTGAATAGGATTGAAATGGCCTGACTTTGAAAAAGCTGTTTATGCTCTAAAGCCCTCAAGTGTTGCTGAATAAAGCAATGCTCCAAGAAAGAGTGGGCCAAAATATCTCCAAAGAGATGTGGAAAACTCATTGCCAGTTCTAGAAAATGCTTAATTTCAGTTGTTGCTGCTGCCAGTTGCCCAATCATTTATTAGTTTGAGAGGCCAAGTAATTTTGAATTGCTGTTCACCCCCCCCCTTAATAAATAACATACTATTTAAAAATTTCCTTTGATATCGACTCTCTCTCTCTGAATGTAATTTGTTTGATGATCTGAAACATTAATGTAGGAAACTATGCAAAAAGAATTTGAGAAAAGGGCAAATACACTGCACTGTATTTTGGGAAGAATTATTGCCACTTTGTCAAATGTTATCAACACCTTATCCCACCACCACTCACGATTGTTTATACAATTAAATTTTGCTACACAATAAATAAGAGCAAAGCCCGAATGCAACAATACCGTCAAGACGTTAACACTGACTGTCAATATGTTGAGCTCTCTCTCTCTCTCCACTCTTCCTTCCTTCATCTGAACACAACAGAAATACAAGACCGTATGTGCCTCCCATCACCAACACCACCCCGGAGGTTTATTTGAATAGAAAATGACCCCGCTTGTGTTTAACATATCTTCAATACTGTCATCACTAAATATTTATTTGGAGAGGAGAAGACCTCTGAATGGCCGCATTCCTGTTGCCTCACAACATTTACAAAACTTTGTGCACAAACACACATGTGCGCACGCACGCACACAAACTGCATAGACGAGACATGTTTACACGGATATTTTACACAACCACCTCGGAGATTCATATAGAAGCATGGCTGGACATATTTTGAAAAGTGACTGGCTTTGTTATTTTAGTGGGGAATAAAATAAAGTCAGATCCCTTAATGTGTTGTTGACCTCCTTGCAAAAATGATGAAGACAATGGTGCGCCTACATCATCTTGTTTAAAAGGAGAAACACAAAGGTAATGAATTCACTTAGGACAAAACGTATAGAACAGTTGAACATAACAGTACATTCCTCCACAGCAAACTGAAAAATAGAAGCACATATCTGTACCAACAAATAAAAGTTTTTCATCACAAAAGTAACTGTCTAAAACCAAAAGACAGCAGTGCTTTGAAGTGGTTACCAGGAAAATACATGAATAAGTAACCACAAATCCCAAGCTACAACATTTGATATACAACATTGTAATTGCACCATGGGGGTTGGTCTGTCATCAGGTGTTGGTGGAGGGTTTCACATTATTCGAATCAAACCACATGGGGGCAGTGATGTAACAAGGACCTACCAAAGGTCACAGAGGCCTTCTTCTCACAGTCATGGGGACAGCGAGAAAGTGAATGAAATGTGCTCAATGTATCTATGCATATGTATATACATATCTATACATATGTATATACATATATATATATATATATACATATACAGTATATATATATATATATATATATATATATATATATATATATACTGTACATATACACACACACACACACATATATGTATACACACACACACACATTTATATATATATATATATATATATATATATATATATACACACACACACACACACATATATAGACACACACACATACATACATACATACATACACATGTAGACCTAAGCGTGTGTGTGTGTGTGTGTGTGTGGGTGCGTGTGTGTGTGTGTGTGTGTGTGTGTGTGTGCGCATGTTGAGAAGATGACATGAGTTGACAACCATACAGTAGATGTATATGTAGACGGTGTGAGCAAGGAGTCTATTTTGAGAAAAGAAATGTCACAAACAGGGTGAGATTTGCTTTAAAATGTGACTTCACAAAATATGCCTACTTTAAGTTGTGCTTTAATGGACACAAGTACAGACGGTTGGGTACAACGGTTGTACCCAACCGTCTGTACTTGAAGCAACAAACTGAATCACTATAGAAAAGGGGGGAAAAAAGTCGTGGTAGATTACCATATTGGCAAACAGTCAGTGTCTGACCACCGTCTCCAGCACCCTGCTGTTCTGTGCTGTTCTTTCCCTCCCCTGTCACTGGTGACCCCGTGTTAGCTTGTTGATAGCAACAACAACACTCTGCAATGTTCCTTTACATTTCTTGATTGTCTGGCAGTGCCATGTCCACACAATGTGTGTGGTGAATTACTGTGTGGCCACCAGCTGAGAGGATCTGTTGGAAGTCATGAGCTCACCAATGAAATTAGACAATAATTTCGGGTTGAATCACACTGGTTTAACAGTGTATTTTAGCAGGCAAGGACAGATCATGGTCATACTTAAAATGTAAAAATATTGGACTGAACATCTAATTTTACAATGCCAGTCATGTCTTCCGCAACTTCATCCCCTGGGACAAACATGCCTCGCGCTTTTACAGGCACGGCCTTAACTCCAAGTGTTGTGGCCTGTCTAGCTTCCCTGTGGCATAGAGGAAGCTCCTGTGAAGCTTTGTGATAGCAGAGAAGGACTGGTCCTTGATAAGCAAGGTGTGAACAGCAGTGTAAACTTGTCACTGCAGGGGGGCTACATTGACAGAGCAGAGGTTAAAAGGTTACAGGGCTAACAGCATGTCACAAAGTATTGCTACCAATCATCACAACTTTAATTTATGGGGAGTTCTGACTCAAATTTGAGATGGTTTTCACGTTCACTTCAGATTAAATGGATTATTTTAGGACATTTGTGAGTCTTGGTGCTGCACTAGAGGTGGAGTCAGCTTTATGGGAGCCAAAATCTGTTGGTGGGTATAGAATCAACATCTTTGACCCCACTAGTTTGATTTGAATTACACAACCAAAATCCCAAATGCACCAAAAGTGTGCTAATAAACCATATGATGTTTTTTTAAATTATCATTATTTTTAATATAATTTGGTTATAGGAATGCAAACAGCATTTGGCTTTGTTTTACGGTCCTAACAGCTGCTAATGTACCAGCAAAAAATTATAATGATAAATGTTATCAGTTAATATCTTTCTCAACAGTGGTCAACAAATCTTACTTTTTTTTTTCCGTCAGAGATGCAGGAAAACATTTCTAGATGTTTTCTTTTGCTATGTTTGAGCTCAATTCAAATATGCCCACCTTTTTACTCTAGCCCATCAGATTTCCGTAACAATGCTGATATAATAACAATCATATAGTATGTAATATACAGTAGTTATTAGGGTTATAACAGATTCGATACATATCAATAAAGGGCCAAAATGAATTGACACGAAGTGATAATGGCTTTTTTTAACAATACATTTTGCTACGATAAAGGTGATTTTGTTACATTTTGATTTGATATTTTGATCCAGTAACAATAGCTTTTCTGTAAATAAACTTATACTAACTCGACATAACTCCAAATAAACCATATAACTTGCTTTTTCATTGCATTTTATTTTGAAACTAACTCAACTTTAATGATTCCAACATGTAAAAAAAACAACATTGGTATCAGAACAAGTTTGTTCACTTTTTGTACACTAATTTACGTTTTTATCAGAATA
Organism: Hippocampus guttulatus; assembly: GCF_054856545.1. Taxonomy (NCBI): domain Eukaryota; kingdom Metazoa; phylum Chordata; class Actinopteri; order Syngnathiformes; family Syngnathidae; genus Hippocampus; species Hippocampus guttulatus. Next base: position 8,749,637 of record NC_141266.1, on the reverse strand, counting down.
AGCTGGTTCCTTTTATGCATTAAAACATCAATGTAACTCTGACTAACATTTGCTGTTGACCAGTGTAAATATCCAGACCATCCACCAGAAAACAGCCATGTGCATTTTAAAAATATGTTTGGTTCTTGGAGTGAAAGGAAGAACTGCTGCCAACTGTTCACATGTCAAACCCAACACGTATCCGATAAATGAATGGTTTCATCTGTTTACATGGCACATGTATGATAGTTTTCAAGAATGGCAGAAGCAAATCAAACACAACTTGCTTCATCTAAGCTTTCACATCTGATAAATAGCATTTAGAATATGTTTCAATACAGGAGGTCTCGGGCCAGTTCACTTCATCCGCACCAGTTTGTTTGCGGTGTTCACACCTACCCTACTGACCCACGCCAAAGGGGGCTCCACAAACTGGCATTCAATTAACATTAAGTGAAGGATGCTAGTGTGAAAACACCAAGTTCTACATCATAAATCTGCCATGTGACCAGGTGATTTAGGTGCCTTGGCTTAGCTTCCCCCATCTGCTTCATATCACACCATTGCACACTCCCGCCAGTACACCGTCCCACCTTCCGTCCTCCTACATGTTATAGAAAAGCACGACGGCGTGACCTTTGACACCCTAATCAGAGGCATTAAAGAGCCTCTTAAATGAAACTGGCGGACTGGGCAGATTGGACTGACAGGGCGACTGTTTGACTAGCCTCGAGACTAAGACGGATCCAGAAGCAGCGGTGCTGAAATGCTTTTGCCAAACACATCGGAGGTGGCAGAGGTGGTGGGAGAGTGTTGGCCATCATAGGGTTTACAGATTAGCCAGGCTTATTAGTTCACTAAAGAGGCCTTTCACCCTCTCAGGATTGTCATACATCTCTTTATCGCTTAGCCATCAAGAACCCGTCTCAGAGTGGCTAGGTGTCTGTCTATCAGAGGCAGATGGAGGTTAAAGGTTGAGAGTGATTCCATGAGCCGCTCATGTTGTACTACATAAGAGCCACCAAGCCCGACAGCAAGTAGAAAATTGACAAAAGGCACACGTGAAACACAAAGCGTGCACAAGCAAACAAGTCCACATGTTTTACTACAAGACAAAGGAGTTTGCATTTTCAATTTCGGTGATTTACAATGAGCAGGAAAGTGACTTAACAAGGGAAATATGCAAAGTGCAGCAAGAGGACAGCGATGCAGTCACAAAACAAGGCACATTAATCAGCAAGAAAATGAAAATTAGATCCTGTTGATATAGCAAAGAGAAAGGACGGAAAGGCTGTAACTTACAGGATCGTATCTTATACTTGTTCTGCAGGAAGGGGTTCAGCTAACTGTCATCCATGTATTCCATGAATTTAAAAAAAATCGCTGCAATTTACAATTTGATAATATTTCAATTGCATGATTGAAACCTGTTTGGTACCAAATGTCGTTCGTTCCTAAAAATAAAACAATCATTCTAGTATCAGAAGCATTTAAAACAGGTACCGAAGAGATACCGTCCAAAGATTTGAATAAGTGACGACAACAACATGACAGGAATTTACCGTAATTTCTCGAGATTTACATGCACTCAAATAGTATACACCTTCCCAAAACCGCCCTTCAAAAGCATTTGTTTTCTCTATAGTCATGTACAAGGATGATACAGTTTCGCCCCATTTATCTGTTTCATCTGGTCGCACTTGTGGGGAGTGCAAGTCCTTTTTACTCCCACTATAACAATGTCAACTATACACTTTCAGACATGGTGGTTCAAGTTGCCCTCTTTTTCACTGCTTCAATTTCCTCCAGCTGCACACTCTCCTGTTTTGAAGAGACAACACCAGGACGGGCATGCATGGCCTGATTTCATATGCAGACCAAAACACTCTCCACTAGTCTGTAAAATAGGAGCAGGAGCCACTATCACCTTCCCATTTGGCCCCAGGTCGGGCCACACATGCACTTTTTTTTGGAGTGTGTCATGTCAAGACAGCTGAGCGGGCAGGGCCAATGAGGGCCACCGACAGCTGTGAACCCACATTAGGACCCATCGCCCCATAGCGTCTGACAGCAAAGAAGAAAAAAACAATTCTTTCCTTTTGCTATCAAATGCAAATGGGTGATGTCATTTGCAACTCTTCGTTTGCACTGGAAATTATTTTTATTTTTTCATGAAACTGCTTTGAGGAGATTACCAAAGATGATAACTAAAAGTTGAGGTTTGTGCTGTTATGTAATTTGCACTTTGTTAGAAATGAAAAAAGATGTGATGAACAAAAACAGCATTCAGGCACCGATATCTAAGTGAAGGTAACAACAGCATGTATCACCAGCATGTTGGAAAAAAAGGTCATGCATTACACAGTTCCCATGTGTGCATAAATCCGCATTTGCGAAAATGTCCATGGCTGATAATTAACCTAAGTGCAGATTGAAGGATGTGTCTTTTAGGGGAACGGAATGTATTCATAAACAAGATTTTAGGAATTAAAAGACTAGTTCAGCACATTCTTATTTATGTTAAATGAAAACGGAATCAAAGACCCAAAGCAGACAATACAAATATAATCTACAGTGATCATGTCAGATCACCAATTGAAGTGCTCCACTGAAGACGACGCTATCATGTGTGAAGAGGTACACGAAATTTGACTTTGAAACAAAATGTAACAAACTCATCCTTAATATGACCCAGCAAACTCACCACAACTTGCGCTCAGTCTCGACACTTTAATCCATCCGAGACTACGGTAAGCAACAAACTGACTCACTCGTTACCTATTTATACCTATTTATATATGTCTGAACGACAGTCACTATGAACAGAAATAATGACACACTTTGGGGGAAAATTACATGGATGATACACAAGGCAAATTGGGGCCTGATGTATACATTAAAGGCATGACCATTTGTGGAAATACGCTCATCATCAGCTTCACAAACCATTTTGAGCAAATGTGAACTGATTTTATCTGTATAAGGCCTCGAAAATATGTGGGGAATTTTCTCTCCCGGTATTAGAGAAACACAGCCCTAATGGTGCTGTCAGCCATCGAGCTGAGAGGTCTCTGGAGGTCCAAGACCCCAGATCACAGTTTACACCTTAACTGTGCAGCTCACTCACACAGAAGCACGGATGTAGCCCCCAGGCCTGGTGTTAAAACTCCAAGTGCAGACAATTTGTGCAGTCTGGAAGCTGATTAAACTGATACACACTGTGGGCACATATTAGCCACAGCTTTCAAAACACCAGATTATATTTCATGGTCAAAAATGTTTTCCTTATTAATTTCTTTAATGAGCATGTGGTCAGGTCACTCCGTGTAATTCATCTAGTGTGTGATTACACGCAGATAATACCGGCAAAAAGAATGTTTATAAATTCATAACGTTTTCAGTCTAATCTGTACTTTCACTAGTAGCAACTATTTCTCTGTACAGGACTAAAAAAACAAATACAAAGAAAATAATACACAACCATGGCCCTTTAATAGCATTCTAGAGTTGATGCTCTGTAAGTAACCTTTTCTTTCCTTTTTTGTTTTTTATGACAACTTTCTTCAGTCCATTTGCATGGTTCCAAAACAAAGACATACACACCAAAGTAAACTTAAACTTTGGCCTTCTCTAAGTAAGCCACACCATGTGAGTCAGAGAGGAGAATAAAAAGAGGGGGGACGATGAGACAAATAAGAACAGGACACATAAATGAGGAGTGTTTAGAGTCAGAGAATGACAACTGGTCATAAAAGTTTCACAAACGTGAAGATGACCAGTGAAAAGGTTTTGTCTGGCCTTCACAAACACTGGGGCTCAGGTTCCAGAAGAGGCTGAAGGGCCAAGGGAGCTCCATCTCTCCTCACCGAAGAGATCATAACTTTTGATGGACCAGAAACTATGACACAAATCTTATCTTCCGAATCTGGTCTTATTGACAGCTGGCATTAACATTTGTGTCGAACGTGACAGAGGAGTGAGGGAAGGTTAAGTGGAGCGAGGGAGTCAAGAATTTAATGTTTTGACAAACACATTAACATATAGGATAGGAAAACCTTTATTAGTCTCGCAATGGAGAAATTCCCGATTCACAGCAGCAAAGTTATGAAAGGAAGAAGTAGAACAACAAAATATAGGAGCTGCTCGAAAGGCAGCCACTCACGCAGCGCCATTTTGAAGTCAAAATAACAAAACACAACACATAGGACACAAACAGTCGTGCAATCTTCACCACTTTTCTGCATACACTTTGTTGTCTGAAGCAGTTATAGATGAAAGAGGAGAGGATCAAAGTGTCACCGGTGTGTCACTTTGAGGTTGTTTCTCTGATCCACCAGTGGATCAGAGACGTCATGCTGAAAATGTGCACACGTCTGCTACAAGCTAAGTTTTGAAAGCAAACACGAAGCTGTAGCGTCCATTGACGAAAAAGAGATTGGCTCACATCTCCTATCCCATGTAAATCCACTTCAATTCCAAGCCGCGACTCCCAGTTCCACATCCGCATCGGCGCTCCGCGCTAACGCTCCTTTCTTCTCATCGTCGGTTACTCAAGCCTTACATCCATCCAGCCGCAGACCGTTCAACAGCACCGATCTCTCCGCTGAACAAAGTGGGGCTGTGAAAAATGCTGCCTATAACAGGCGCAAGACACAAGCGCCCCAGGACTGTCCAGCAACGACAGTCAAATGGCGCCGACATTCCTCCCAGTCAAAAACAGTGCTGGTATACCCATGCTGCCGAGAAGGCGCAACCACCAAGCACAGAGTTTCCTCCTTGATGAATGTCGTGGCCAAAAAATGCTGAAAAAAGTCCACATCAGGTCCACACGACGTAACAACAAACACAAAGTGACAAAACAAACCAAAAAACAACAAAAAAAGCAAGGTTCATGAGAGCACTTGCCGACGGCTGCCTACTCGGGCGCCATCTTGATATGATAAATATCTAAACACATTAGCTCGGATATCTCACTTGAATTCCACATGGAACCTTTTCTATTTCCTTGTTCATTTCAAAAAGATGGGGGGCCACAAAAGCCTACAAAAGGAAGAATGACGTTTGCTGCAGTTGAACAAATTAGCACGAATAGATAAGAAAAACAAATGTTATTTGTCCAAAAGCTATCGTTCCAAATCCCACTGCCATTTGTAATGTCAGGTAGAAATCCAATAATGCTTTGACACTATTGCAGTCAGCATTGAACAGCAGAAAGTTTGACACAAAATAGGATGCTACGCTTCTACTTCCTCCAGCGATTCCTGCTTAGGCCTGACCTAATACACTTCCTATTGTGACACTGGGGACAAAGCAGAAATGTATAGACACAGAATGAATGGAAAATACATTTAATTTGAGAAGCTACTGCCAATCAACTGGACACAAGGTGATACAAACACTGAATAACCTTATCTTCCCTAACTTAAAAAAATCCTCAAGCCCACATCATGGCACAGTTTGCTTGATTGCATTATTTTTTTAATTCCATCAATATTGTACCACTTTTAGCACCCTGCAGGCACTTGGCTTCACAATCGGCTACGGTAAAAAAAAAAAAAAAAAACTATCATTTGTTTAAAAGTGACAAAATGAACTATTTTAAAGTCTCAATCTCATCTCATCTGTTGGGTGTCCAAGGGATCCATAAATCGAGAAAGGCATGCTTTTGTTGTGAATCTGTGCTTTGGTCTGCAAAACTATTTGTTTGATCCATTCAAAAGTAACATCAGTCAAGCCATAAAAAAAAACATTAGGTTTAAGGACTCTTTTTTTCCCAGACAATGGTCTTTTTGGTGAAGAGAATACGTCTTACCTAGCTTACAACTTCAGCTGTCGCTTCAGCCTTCACCGTCATAGCGCCACCCCCCCCCAAAAAAACATTGTAATTGACTGTGTGCGTGTGTGTGCCTGTGTGTATGTAGAATACATTAGTTACAAGGAAAAGTTAGATCCATGCCATCATCACCCAAGTCAAGCCAATCCATCATACATTCTTCATAACAGGTTTCCCCATGACAAAGTTGCCACGCCTTCATTCTTGCCACTGCTGCTTAATGTAAAACTCGAAATAAACAACCTCAAACTTCTATGCATTGGCAGTGGCTACTGTAGTTCATTGAGGTTTAGGCAAATGACTTGGGAAACATTATAGCCTGCAAAAGCGTGGGTACGGGGAAAGATTGAGACTGTGGTAGGGCTTAGTGTGGGAGGAATGGGCAAAGAGAGACAGGGAAGGTATGGAACATGGGAGGAGGCATGCAACAACAGCTGAGCTGTGAAGAAGCTAATGGGCTCTCATGCCCTTCCCTTTCCCACGGCAGCACTTTGTTTCCTGATGGCCACTGGAGCGGTGAAGCCCATATTGGTTAGGCTACTGGCACAGAACTCCAGTCAACATGCTTCAATAGCGCTTTGCAAGGTTCATTTTGTGGATGTCTGGACTCTGGTTAGCCTGTATTTGACTTAAGTACTGGCTCTACGAATGTGTATGACCAAATTCTAATATTAGGAGGTGGGAGGGGGTATTACTTTGTACACTGCAAGACTGGCAGATAAAAGACTTTTTATTAAATTTTATTTTTTATTTTTTTATTTACTCAGTTACTGTCAGCAATAACTATAAGTCGGTGGTCCCAACCAACGGTACAGTGCAGGCTTTGGAAATCATTTTTTTAACGTGTTGGGGAGACGCAGGGGATGCAAGGACATACAGTATTACATAAAAGCCCATGAGTGGATGTCGCTCCATGGTTGGACTTTCTCTTTCTTCCGATGCCAGGGATGGTGGGAATCGGTCGTTGAAGAATCAACAGAAAGACGGTGGTCGCGCTGCAGTGATGACTGTATTTATGGCACTCATTTCCCATGCTCAGTAAACACAACTCAGCACTCTTCTTTTTGGGCTAAATTGCTCCTTACCAGCCCTGCACTGCTACGCATTCCGGATTTTCTCATCAGTTGAGGCAGCCCAGTCCACCCTCACGCAAGCGCATGCCCATCGCAAACGGCTGTTGAATATTCAATATGCGGGCAGACTCAGACAGTTGCATTGGTCGACTATGACGTGTTTGGTAATTTCAGTGGTCAGATGTGGGAGGATGAAGGGTAAATCTTGTGACAGATTGAAGCTCGTGAGTCAAAATTCATAAATAAACCGCATCACACTAAAAGTCCATAATTACAGTAATAATAATATTAAAATGCATGTGATATTTAAATGGAATTTGGAGTCATGGAAAATAGTGTGCATATGGAAGTTTAGTGCTGTAGAGATGCAGCTATCAAATTAATGTAAATCCAGGTAAAGACATTGGTATAAACTTGCCATAATCATTCTGGATGTTATCCTCTCCAATGTGTGAAAAAGACCATGATTAGGCAATCCGGGGAAGCCAATTGTTTTGACTTTGTTGAGTGATGTGTTTGATCTGAATGTGTGGAATGTGCTGGCCTTTGATCTGGAGACAACATTCAATTGGATAAGGTTAACTAAATTGACCTCCCCCACCTCTGCCACTCAGCCATAAACTGGATAAAATGCAAACGTCTTGTTTGGTACACAATGAGGCAAGGATTACCACTGTGCAAATGTCCAAATTAGAAAGTCAAAATCAGTCTGTGTATCATCCACTCTTTCCATTTTCAACTGGCAATGAAACAAATCCAAAATTTAAACCATCGCTGACTTAATACAACACACAAAAATAATTTCTGACTTTAAATCAAATTTAAAAATTTACATCCAGATCCAAAAAATAGAAAGGAAAACCAAGCCATGGGACTGAATTTCATTTTACAATTTAATTAGTTGCATTTACATGACCCGGGAGTTTTGTAATGACCAATAGTGAAGATAAGTTTATTATTAGTTTATTAGTTGCCGCAATCAGTTTGGACTAAGGCTGAACAATTAATTGCATTTGCAATATAATTCCAAATTGATGAAAAGCAATTTTGTAATTACAAAGACTGCTATTTCATGGGGCATTACTGGATTCAGAAGCAGAGGCAGACAGGGCAAGGGATAAAGAGGAACTGAGGTCTTCAGAGCAGGTAGAAGGTCAAGTGACTTTTCAGCTTTCAGTGATGTCACACAAGACCTTGTGGTGGGTGTAGAGCATGCATGCTTGATATCCCCCCCCCCAAAAAAAAATCCTGTGTGTTTGGGGGGCTCATCAATGTGTTTTGTTTATGCTCTGACGTTTTAGCTGACGTTCGTCGGAGCGTATGTGTTTATGAAGTGATGGTTGTCTGATGTGTGCCATACAGAAGTGCAGAACTGAAAATTTGGAGGAAACATTTTTGACTGGATATGTTTGAAAGTATTTGCAAATATGTATGAATGTCGAAAACTTAGATATAGTTGAACGTATTTGCAAATACACTTAAATGTAGTTGTAGGCTGAATGTTAAAAACATGATGCCACGGGGTATTGTGTTGCGCATGCACATACCCCGAGGCAATGTGGGGGGAAATGCTGAACGGAAATCATGCACTGCAGACTTAATAATGAACAATAAAAATTATGAATAAACAATGTTGACTTTGTGTATTTATGGATGTATTGGTATAATGCAGACCAAATACTAGAGATGTGTAAACACGGAAATGCTCGCTATTTGGACGAAACATGAGGTGCATTCAAAGACAGTAGGACATTTCAAACTCACAGAAAAAAACTCCATCAATGCATGAAACATTAAAAACTACAAATATCTAAACAATGTGGGCTTTTCGAACCATCAATAAAAGCTGCCATACAAGAAATATTATGGAGTGAATTCACTTCGCTATTTTACTGAAATACAGTGAATGGTCCATCAGCATGGTCACTTAAATGATCCTGTTACTCGGCTTTGATCCTCCAGTCTGCAAGTTTTCCCAGCGTTAGTGGTTGGGATGGCAAATGTTAAACGCTTATCCTGCACAAATGTTGAAATAATCATCATGAAATCTTTTATACAGTAATGTACAGGTATATAAATGAAATTATCAGGACAGTCGAGCCTCACTACAACTGCTCTCAGCTATTATTTCACTAAATTCCAAGGATTTGGATAAAAAGGTTAATTTTTTGAAACAGGTGATTCGCAAATAATTTCAGGTTGATTAATCGATGAATCATTTCAGTTCTAATTCAACAATTTCATGAATAATTATTGCTAAATGTGACTTTGTCATCGTAAAGAAAACCTCAAACCCTCTTTCGCTCTCTCTCTCTCTCTCTCTCTCTCTCTCTCTCGTTCTCTCTCTCCCTTTCTCTTTCTCTCCCTCCCCCCTCTCTCTATCCATTTAGGTCTTTTAATGCATTTAGACATTTTCAAAACTGATGGGTTAACTTTCACACGGTGAATAAGGATCATTACTGATCTCTTTCCCTCTGACCTTGCCCTTCTTGGAAGACAACTTGAGAACCCCTTGACCCGCAGTGACCTCTCTCTACTTTTCAAGGCCAAATTTTCATGTTTAGCCCACTCACTACAACACTATGGTGCTGGCAATTATAAGTACATCAGACATCATTGAAAACCCAGTTGAAATAAGAAGGATAATAAAAAAAATACATAATTTTTAAAAATTGAACAGGATAACACGGTTGTCAAACCCTTCCCTGTTCAGAAGATGAGCAAGGCAAAAACAAATGTATGCTGGCTCAGTGCTTGGCTATTTCTCCTCTCAGAAACTTACTAACTTAAACTTGTATTTGGAATACCGTATTTTCACAACCATAAGGCGCGCATAAAAGTCTTACATTTTCAACAAAATGGATGAGGCACCTAATAATGCACCGAGTTCCAAAATCTGTGAATACTATTGTGTGACTTGGATGGGGGTTCGCTTGACTGACTGATGTTGTGCCGACACGTTGCTTTTATAGAGGAAAGGTGGACATAACTGAGGAAATCATCTGGACGTTAACGTAGGAAGGGTGGGTGTGAAAGAGGACGCTAAAGCCCCCACTCGGTGAAAATAGGGCCGGTACAGGCAATGGTCTCAAAGACAAAGTCTCAAAAATGGCACCTACGAAGAGACACACTTACGAAGCACAGTTTAAACTGAAAGCTATCAGTTACGCGGAGGACCGTGGGTATCCAGTAGCAGAGAGCGAATTCAAGATCAACTAATCCCTGGTGCTTGGTGCTTTCGTGTTTATGAAACGGCACCAGCAAGGAAGACTGTGGTGCAGCACCATTCGGCAAATTACAAGGAAAAGATGGCCATCTTCCGCTCCTATTAAAAAGTGCAATGTTCTGCATTACGTTAAATAAAGACTCTTTCTTGGAGATTTTAATCCGTTATTCTGCCACTTTGCTGGCCTCACTTGGCTTCCATTACCGACTGTTCTTGCAACCAATCCCCACAGTCCTACATAGCCGCTTGGGCGACAGCAAGTGATGAGGGACAAGCATACTTTGCATTTTGAAATACCACAAAATAAATTTCCGACCAACACATCCAGCCCAACCACATTATTAGCATGTGCAAGTTGCCGCTCACTTTCGACATCCCGGCAAACCACAATGCAGAGAAGAGGACCAGCACAGTGGCGATACGCACAACGGGGCACAAGTCGGCGTTTAGTATTGTGCTTGGCTGCCATGGTAAAAGACAGAAACGGCCAGCTATGGTGAATTCTAAGCAGAAAGAAAAGTTTCTAGGCAGAGTCAAAGTGAAGTTGCGAGCGGCGTGGGAGCAATAGCGAACACGGCTCTACTAAGACTGGGAGGCAGCGCCGGGTGAGTTACGCCACAATTTGTGAATGGATTGTGAATGTTTGGGGTAAAGTGTCTGCTTGCACTGTTTTTCGAGCTTTCGCACAAGCCGGCATCATTTCTGAGGAGCCGCACGGCAATGAGACTCACTCTGACAATGGCGCGAGGGAACCTGGTTGTTTAATGGAGAACTTGCCCAACTGTTCATTTCAGATACAGAAGATGAGCCCTTTGAAGGATTGTGGATGAGGATAGGTAAAAAAAAATAGCATGTGTACATTGTTAAATACTTTAATAAACTACAACGGAACTCAGTTTTGCATTCATGCTACCGTATTTTTTAAGATAGTGTACATTTTACCATTCCAGCATCGAATAACGCAATGCACCTTGTGTATGTGTTAAATACCGAAATAGTACCCATAACTGACACTACGCCTTTTAATACAGTGCGTCGTATGGTCGTGAAAATACAGTACCTTTTGTGGATTTGTGAAATTTGACTTAAGGTTTTCTGTAAGAAATGTGTGCATATCAAAGCATCGCCATCCTGGATCCTTTTTTGTTTGTTCATAATCATGTTATCTCATTAGGTCACCAGGTTGCGTACACTATTTTGCAATATATTTATATTTTTGCTTGAAATCCCATAATTTCAAAAGGTGATTGAGTTTTTAAATTGGCTTGTGTTTGTTCATGTGACCGTATTGTTAACAGTCATTCTGTTTCGTATTTAATTTCAATGACTAAGAGAATCTGGAAGAGTGTCAGTTGCTTCCTATACACAATCCCTAGTGTCATTCTGATCTTAACTCCTCGCGTTGTTGTGACTTGGTTAGTGCCAAATAAACACATGGGGGCAGTGATATCATGAGAGAGAGTAATTTAGACTGAGCCACAGGCGCAGCGCCAGCCACACGCCAATCCAACCCCAGTCATCACTATCAGCTCGTAGTGTTTCAGACATTGTCTCAAATCTCTGCCCACTGCGTCTCAGCCTCATGCGCCAGTCAAACTTTAAGCACTGTGAGACTGGCCTTAGTACGCTTCACAGATGAGCAGCTCTGGTAATGGGCTGTGAGTGACCTCAATAGCCAGCTCTGAGTGGGTTCCCTCGGGTCTAATCTCCCCATTACCAGCTCTGCTTCCCACATATGTATTGTTGAATATGATGAGGCTAACAGTCATGCAGATGAAAAAGATAACTGAGGTATACAGAGCATTCAGAAAGTATTCACAGGGCTTCAGTTTTTTTCCTGCATTAAAAAAAATTGAAAAAAACGTATTTTTTTTTATCATCATGTACTCCAGACTACACCCGAAAATGATGATACACAGGTATTCCCAGCTTCTCCTCAATCCTTTGTTGACACACATTTTGCAACAATTCCAGCCTCGTCTTTCGAATATGATGACAAGATTGGCACACTCATCTTTGTCTTTCAGCTGCTTCAATCATTACTCTTTGCGGCAACTCTCAAGCAACGTCTGGTTGGGTGGGTAGTGTCAGTCCATAGCTATTTTCAGATCTCAGAATGTGCTCCGTGCTCTATCCGGCCACTCAAGCGGTCCTCAAGCGACTCCTTCAATATATTGGTTCTGTGCTTGGGATCATTGTCCAGTTGAAAGATCACCGTCTAAATTTAAAGGTGCTCTGGAGCAATTTCTCATCCAGGATCTCTCTCTCCATTACTAAAATCATCTTTTCCTCCATCTTGACTTTTCTCCCAGCTCCTGCCCAGGCCTCAAAGGTTCAAGTCAGGATCCACATTCTGTGCCTCAATCAAACACGCTGAAAAGCAAAACTCAGAATGAGCATTTTTGTTGCACAATGCGGAATTGCCAACTGTTACGGCAATGACCGAACGCTAACTCGTCACACCCGTGACACTGATTGTTCTGGATATTTAAAAAACGATGGCATTGGTATTTCCTCTGCTTCGTAAAATGCTTCAATCTGGCACCAGTGGAGGACTTGGGGTCTCCTCGTAACTGATCGGTGGAGAAAGCCACGATCGTGAATGAGCAAGCGTGTATCTCCACCAAACAGGAGATTATTACAGCGACACACATATTCACATTAGTACTCGCAGATAGGATCCGACCTCTCCATCAATGCAAAAGCCACTTGTCATCACACTTTGATTAAGTTAGACATTGTGACACATCGCTGGCTCAGCCTAGGGCCGTAGAAAATGTCAAAGTTGTACCACAAATGAAGTGGCTGATTAGCAAAACTACATCAACAACAAAATGGCAACTGGCATAGAGGCCAAAGAGTTCTATCTTTGATGCAACAGATCAGAGAATTTTCTCTCTCATGGTCTGATAATCCTTCAGTTGCCTTTGGGCAAACTCCAGGCTGGGTTATTTTTTTTTTTTGAACTTTGCAAAAATGAAAGTTCATTCAATTCAGACCAAAAAAAAGCAAACTGGTGTGAAAGCATCTTCAGGAAAGGAGCGGTGGTAGCACTTGGGACTTGGGACTCTGCACTTTTTGCTAAATGACTTGTGAATAAAGTCTGTCTGGTCTAATTTTTCACTGAGTACCTCACAAGACTTTTTCTCATAATGAAGCATGAAATTTATTTTTAGTTTAAGTTTGTCTACTCTGGATTTATCAGCCAGCCAAAGTTCAGGCCAGCAGCTTAAAACCATCATGCTGCTGCCTGAAACAAAGCCAGCCTGTTGATTTACCACTCGACGGAGCGCATGAACACACGCACAGGAGTGAAAGGGAGTATGATAGATGGACATATGAAAGTATAGCAGGTCTTTGAAATATTGCAATGGAGGAGACTACCAAGGGATATCCCAAAATTCACACCTCATCTACGGTGCAACCCATTCAAAGTCTCCAGTTGCAGAAAAGAGAGCATGTGTGTTTCAATGCATGCAGGCACAACACTTGCTGGAGCGTGTCTGAAGCTGAAATATTCAGATCAAAGGCAGGTGGCACTTCTTTTTCCCATCTGCTCTCATTAGTCTTTGGTCTAAAAGCTTCCACCAAGATGCCACCTGTTTTACTGCTGTGGACAGGTAAACTCAGTTATGACATTCAATTGAAGTATTTTTAGCCTTTCCGACACGATTGGTGACCACAGTGGACAGCTATTCAATGTTACTCCCTCCGACAAGAAAATGACCCCCCACCCCCAACCAACCACCTCCCATAAATACTCTGATGTCGGTTATCCTAATTCGTGAATGACAGAGTTTGGAAGCACACACCATGACACCGAAATCATACATTGAAGGATGCACATCTTTTTTACTTCCATCTCGCTCATGCATGACAGACTGAATAGAAAACAGTTCCATAATCTATTAGGAAACGTCATACATTCTGTATGTTCTTAATACAATGTCAGACCACGGTCCAAGGATACATTTAATGAAAGTGTCAATACATATAAATTAAGATTAAAGATTGCTTTGATGGCTTGTACCCTTATTTCCATAGCCTCCGTGGTTTGGTAAAGAGATCAAAACTGGAGTCTTTTATAGGGAACATCTTTAACATTTGCTCTACTCTCAGTATGCTTGATTAAATGTAACATTTTCAGAACGCTAAGAGTTCTAAGAAAAGCATAAATCACTGTCTTGCAGCTGCTGGCGTGCTTAGGGAGAACACATGCTATCCCTCACTCACTCTCTCGTTTTGTCTTCGCTATGATCATAAAAGCACACCCGACCTAGCAGTCCCTCCTCCACTGTTGCAAGTCACTGTGGTGCAGGGTGGCGGGAAACACCTGCAGGCCACTGCTCGCCCTGAAGTTGAGCATAAAGCCAAGCTCCTCACACGCCCTCTGGCCCTGTGCTCCCTCTGGTCCCCAACATTAGGCCTGTCCAAGGCCCCCAAAGTCTCCCTCATCAATCAGCAGTGACAGGCCAAGATCAAGCCAAAGAGGGCTGCAAAAGTCCGTGCACCAAAACAATAAGTCACGAGAGTATCGCTGGAGGTTTGAGCGAATGATGTGATCAAAGATTTCAAAAATCACAATTTAAATGATTACGTAAATGCGCAATATCTGGCTGACCCTGGTACTCCAGTGATGTCAAAGGCAGGGTTTATCTGTATTATTTCATTAATTGTACGCGTCACTTTTTGATGATGATCAGACAACCTATCCAAAACACAAAACATTACCCAACACTCTTTTTTTTGGTCATGCAAGTGAAAGGAAATGTGTTTTTAGTTTCAAGATAAATCAAAAAATATGTATAAATAACTGTCCATACTAAAAATGTGAAAGCTGGTTAAAGATGATAAACGTGAGTGAGGTGCTTCAGAAAATTTACAGGACTTGTCATACAAGCTAAATCCAACCTACGCACTAAACCTTTTCAATCCCGCTGGAGTGAAACATACTTTCCCAGCCTTCTCCGTCACACCTGCACTTTGGGATGGAATCTTCCATGATCCTGCACAGCACCATCATCACAGACCTCTTGATGTTATCCAATGGATCTCCTTGATAAGCCCATTGAGTTTGGGAAAGAAGTAGAAGAAGTAGGACAATATTCTTCTTGAATAGGAACTGTCAGATGCTCAGAGCACGACGAGCAGACAAATTATCATAGTGAGTCAAGAACCAGTTCTGCCAATACTGTTGCCTCTTCTTACGCACTGAATGAAGAATCTACCCTCGGATCTCTTTGTAGGATGACTGGCTGATTGTCTGGCACACATTTGGAAAACAAAATAGGTAGTTTGGGGTTGAAATGTGTCTTTTGTGACGCTAGTCCCGCAACCTTTCTGACACAACTGGGCTCATACGGACTAATATTAGTTACTTTAATCATGGATTTTTTTCCCCCCACTTAACCAGTCCTGCACTCAATCAAATGTGCTTGATGCAAAGGCCAAACGAGCAAAAATTCTGGATTGTCATGATTACAAAATGCTGGCCCGTGATTCAGTCCTATCGGAGCAAAGGGGGTAGCTCATTAAGACGAGTGCAACTTCTCCTTTCATCTCAGCCAGACTGAAACATTGCATTCATCATTCCATTAACACTGCTCTAACAGGCTCGCCGTCACCCTCTGGATGACGGCCGGGACATTGAATAGGTGGACTAAAGGCTTTGATGTCAGCCTGACCGCCATACAAAACACAGACCTATAATCAGATACCCAAAATATGTCGGTTGCATGAGCACTTGAACACAGGAACTCAGTTTTCAAACGCATCTCTCAGATGTTTGACAGGACACATGCGCAGAGCAAAATGTTGCAGTCTGGTCAAATTGTTACTTTTCAAACAATATCGTCTTTTCAACTTTAACAGTATTAACAGATAAAATAAATATCAGATTAACAGATAAAATAAATATTTCTGACAGATATACTGTGAGTCTACTGTGTATATGCACAGTGTGTGTACCAGCTGTTCAGCTGTGTTCTTGTTTTCCCAGTTATTGTGAATGTGATGTTATGCTTTTGACCAAACATCACCTAGTAAATAAATGCATACCACAGAAAGCATAAAAGTACGAGCATATTAAAGATGTGAAATTTGAATAAATGGAAACGTAATTAACTCATTCACTCCCAAAGACATATTTATATATCTTTTCACACTCCACACGTTCAACCCCAGATACTTTTTTTTTTTCAAATTTTCCAAGACTTAGGGTATTTTTTTTTCTTAAAAGGGATCTAGAATTGGCTAGTACTGAATGAGTTAATCCGTTCCGGCCCCCAAATTGTTATATTTACATTTTATGACGATATTTTTTTGGGGGGGGGGGGGGGTTGAAAATAAATGCAACACAAAAATAAGTGAAAATATACTTCACTGTGAAGAAATAACACACTAAACAAGTGCTTATTGCATTTTAACTTTGCCTCCATTGAAAAAAAAAGTCTGCTTAAAAAAAACGGATTCCGATGTTTTTTTCTTATATGCATACCAGTAATGTTGATTGTATGAATCAATTTACTATTTCTAAATTAGACATACTACTGAGGGTTTCCGTGACCAAAAAATGTGCAATACATTACAGACTTTGGTAAATGTAAGAAAGCTTGAAACTGAAATGTGTTCACGTTTGTCCCAACTTACCTCGTTTTTGACTGGGGAGACAATTGTCAGCAGCTGATAGATTTCAACAGACATAGTTCGCGCACATCCTTTTTTCGCATCTGCTACAATTGGATGCCATCGATAAGGGCTTGACAAATAAACAAAAATAGTATCTTTGAGAGTTGTGTTTTCAGTGGACTGGACACTAATTTCTGTCCGTTAAATCCGTAGTCCGTTAGTTGCGGGAACGTTAAATCTAGGTTTCACTGCATTCTGAAAATGCAGCTTTCTATGTCACCTTATAATAGCCGACGTTTTTTTACCTGAGTTCCTGCAATCGTCTGCTTGCTGTGGCACTTGCACAGAAAATGCCAGCAGGTCAGGAGCCAAAAGAGATTCAGGTTTGCGGCTCTCATTCAGCCATCGCCTCATATGAAGTTCCTTTGTGTCGGATGGGCCCTGGATCAGAGGAACAAGCTTCTCCTTTATGACTTCTCCTGAGCCTATGGGGCAGAAGCAATGTTTTCTCCAGTAATCACAACATTACAAGACGTTAAGACAAATTATAAATGTTGCTAAATATCAAACATTCTGTATCTTAGACTGAAAGCTGAAATAAAATAAGAGCTCTAAAAATTAGCAATACAATCAATCCCTTACGTCTATTGCACAACAGCTGCAGCTGTAACAAAGCAATTGATGGAACCTTTAACATAAAATAATAAGGCAACAAAAGGCAAACCCATCCAACTAAAATACTTTACATGGCACAGGAATAAGGTTCTCATTGAAAAAAATACGACACCCGTGAAGTACATATTGACAAAGCATTGTAAAGTGCAACACTGTAAAAGTCACCTAGTTTCAAATGTCAGATTTTGATACACTTAAACTTTTATGTAATCATACAATGTATATATACTGTATAATACGATGGACATTGAATGTTCAATAACAACAAAATGTGTGCGCTTATATTCTTTCTTTGTACGTCTATATCCGAAGCTGCAGTAAATCTTAAAACTCCTGACATCATATGTTCAGGTTGACCTGTTGGACTCTTGTCTCCAATAACATCCGTGCCTCAAAGACATGACCAAAGCCCAATGACAACACCACAGGAGAAAACAGCAACTTAATCACACAGTTGGAAGTGAATCAACATCAAGAAGAAAGGCGAGGAGACAGAACGAAGGACATAAAAGCATAGGTTTGGAAAAGTAAAAGACACCCCAATGCAGTCCAGTTGGTCTCACTCTCTCCCTCCTACACAGGCAGTAAAGTTTTAACAGGGCACAGCTGCACACACCTGGGGTCCTGGCACACACTTTTACAGCTCCCACGGTTCCAGAGGCGCATTTCACTGTTGCGCGGCTGCAGAACTTCAGCTCAAGATTTTGGAGCGAGCCCTCAAGAGTCGGTGACGAGCCTAGAGATTTCACACCTAATAAAAGATCGGGGGGGAGGGAAGAACAAGGAAAAAGCAGTGAACATGAATTGAAGTTCGACTTCTTTAAATACTGTGGCTGTGGCTTCATTAAACACTTGATTGGCATTTAATTGTTATTGACCCCTTTCTTTTGCAAAGTTCTGAACAACTAGATATTCTTAACAAGAACCAAGGTGAATCCAAAAGCTGAACTGTGACAGGAACACAAAACCAGAGTCCAAAAGTACAGCTCAATATATAATACTTACCTACTAGTTCACTTTGCTATGCATTCGAGGTACATTTTTATTGACATCCACACATACATATACTTTGACTAAAAATATATATTTTTCAAAAATCTGTCCACAAAAAATGAAAAATGAATGAATGTCAACTTCAAATGCCTTGTGCATTCTGACGCCACCATTTCAAAGTCAAGAAAACATGAATGCCCCGCCTGTGGAGCCAGACCTGAAGGTCAGGCTCCAAGACGAGCACCTGGAGCCGAGCCTGCACCCATGGGGCCCGGCCAGGCTCAGCCAGAGAGAAGAACGTGAGCCCCCCTTCTCAAGGGCTCACCACCTGTAGGAGGGGCCAAAAGGGCAGTGTAGTTTTCGTCCTGGCAGTAAAACAGTAGCTCTACACCCTCGGCAGGGTCCTCGAGGGTGCATGGGAGTTACCCCAACCAGTCTAAATGTGTTTTGTGGACTTGTGTAAGGCATTCGACCTTGTCCCTTGAGAAAATCTGTGGGGGATGCTTCGGCAGTATGGGGTACCGAACTTCATGATACAGACTGTTTGATCCCTGTACGACCAGTTTAAAAGCCGAAATTCGATTTAACTTAATTTAATTTATATTTGGTAAAAAAGGTGATTCGTGTTAGTTCGGATAAAGAGACTATTTACATTATGTACAAATTGAAATGTTGATAGTTCATGTGTACAGTCAAGACTGTGTACAGTAAATATTGATTGTTATTAGTCAATAATTTACATTGATTTCATTTAAAATATAAGTTGATATATTATTGGATGTAACATTCCAAATAGCTGTCATAATGTTGAAGATTATGGCATGTTTTTATTATTTACTCACATGCCTATTTGATAGCACATTAGGTGGAAGACCTGTGTGGTCAGAAGGCATCTCTACTTCCCTAACTTCCCATTCCGATGTTTAAGGGTGACCCTCTGAAATATAAATCAGTTACAGCTGCCATTGACATGGGATTGAAAGCCACAAAAGTGGCAATTGTGATCATCTTCAAGTTTTTCTGTAGTATATAAGTAGACAACCACGGGAGTTGGTGAAGAGCTCTGTCCATATAGAACATCTTGCAGGATATACCTAAGCAAAGCATATGTTCAAGGAGTTTTTGGTTCATGATTAGGTCATGGTTTGGCCAACAATCAAACCTGAAGATGGTGTTGCACTTCAGTCCTTTGCATTATTCCTTAAGGGTTGTTCTCACACAATGGCGGATATTAAACACATGGAAGACTTGGACAACTCAGCTAATAGTCATTGGCAAACAAACTTCCATACAAACTTAAAGAATCTTGGAGAAAATCCACCTGTGATCGCCAAGAAAGAATAGAATACAAGAGTTAAATTTAAGGATTTCATTCACTTCCTTAACGGACAAGTACCTCTGCATCCACTTTATGGGATCAGCAAGAAATTCCTTAACTCAATCTCAGAAAAGAAAAGGGCGCAAGGATTTCAAGATTTGGATTTGGATGAGGACTACTTGGCCAATATAAAGGCCGTTGGACATCCAGTGGTGTGCCGTAACGAATCAGTTCAAGATCACCCACAGGGATCGACCACTCACTAGGAGAGGCCTGCTTTCCCAAGTCGGCTCCATTTTTGATCCATTGGGATTTCTCTCACCAGTGTTGTTGCCTTGTAAAATAATCCTGCAAAATGTATGTCTGCAGAAATATGGCTGGAATGACAAACTGCCTGACAATGTAGTTGTCAGTTGGAAAAAGTGGATCTGTCTCAAGACTGTCACAGCTGCAGGGATAAGATAAGATAAGATATCCTTTATTTGTCCCACACTGGGGAAATTTACAGCCTCCAGCAGCAAGAATGTAGGCAGAAAGAAGGAAGAAGAAAAAACAAACAAACACCGTTCAATTAAGTGCAATATCTATACAAAATGGATAAATCGTAGTGCTATTTACAGTTGTTTCCCACATCATTTAATTATTATTAATATTATTGTTGCTATTTTTATTCAGCAGCCTGACAGCAGTTGGATTTGGACTTGACAGATGTGTAAAGTTGAAAAAGTTTGATGTACCAGTCTCTGCACAGCTCCATCACTTTGCAAAAATGCCTCTAAAACCACCAGCTACTTCGTGCTGCGCTTTGCAACGGTTGACGCTCAAGACACCTTGGTCCTGGCAAAGACAAGGGTTGCACCCGTAAGGACTTCAACTGTTCCTAGAATAGAACTACCTGCAGCCACAGTTGCAATAAATATGGATAAACTCCTGATCAAAGAGCTTCAGAAATCTTTATTTTGGACTGATAGCACGGCTGTGCTAAAGTACTTGATCAGTGAGAAAACTTGGATTCAACACATTCGTTGCAAATAGTGGTGGCGATCCTGGAGCATTCCCAGACATCTCAGTGGAGATATAACACCACAACTCTAAATGCAGCTGATCATGCCTCAAGAGGACAAACTGTGGAAGCATTTTTGAAAAATGACAGCTGGCTTTCAGGAACAAGCTTTTTGCTCAGATCACAGGACCCGTGGCCTAAAAATCCAGATTCTGGACTGCTGGATGTGGATGTCTTGGAGGTCAAAAGAGTGACTCGAGTGCACGTCATTCAGCCACAAGGGCCCAAAGATTCTATGGACCAATGGATGAACCGTAATTCTTGTTGGAGAGCAGTGAAGCAGGCTGTAGCCTGGTTTCTAAAGCTGAAAGACTTGCCGAAAGGGCAGATGGAAAAAAGCAAGGAACTAATCACATCAAGTGAAAAAGGCAAGATGATTTTTGTCAAGAAAATCGTCAAAGTATTTTACTTGTGACGACTTGGCTGAATCAGAAACAGAAATTGTGTCACACAGTCAAAAGTTTTAAAGATTTAGCTATGCTCGTAGAACATCAAAGGGTGAAGAAAAGTAGATCACTTTACAAGTTGACTCCAGTATTCCAATATGATTTTATTCACTGCCTTCAGAAACACTCACACTTGTTCGCCGCTCAGGGGCATAGGGGCTTTAGAGAGAGGATGAGAAGCTCGGTCATCTGGGAGAGGCTCAGAGTTGAGCCACTGCACCTCGGCAGTCAGAAGAGCCTGATAAAGATGCCTCCTCCCTGATGAGGTGTTCTAAGCACGTCCTACCAGGAAGACGCCCTCAAGACATGCCATGACAACACGCTGGAGTGAGTGAGTATCTATCCTGCCTGGCCTGGGTTTGCCTCAGGATCCCTCGAGGGGAGACGAATGAAGCGGCTGGGGGAGGAAAACCTGGTCTTCCCTGTAAAAGCGGCTGCCACCACCGAGATAAGCAAAAGAGGGAGGGAGGATGGATGGATGGATGGATGGATAAACCATAATATGGGTGTGATGAAGTAAACAAATCTTGATTATTATTATTAAAATGATTCCCCATCACACAAGCCTTTACTGCTGGGGATCCAAAAATTTATTGGTATGATTATGTTTAACTTGCTTCTAAGTGCTTGCGGCCATATGTTGACTGCACATTATTTTCACACATTGAAGTACAGACTCTCCACACAAAGTCCCCCAAACAAACAATGAAGGCTGCTGCAGCAAAGGCCTGGCAGAACATTTGAAGGGAAGAAATATTTTTGATGGGTTCCAGATTTCAGGCAGTCATTAGCCACTTTTACACTGCCGTTTAAGGCCAGGAATGTTACGCCGCTGTTACGCAGAGCTGTTACCTCTCTGCACGGAGAAAGAAAGGTAAGTCAAATCAGCTGGCTACTGAGGTTTTAACATGAGCTGATGAAAACAAAAGCATATTCTAATACGAACCAACAACAATCATTTAATTTGATTTAGTGCATTGCTTGCCTGAATATACAGCGCATTTCCAAAACAAAACTAATACAAAAACATATATTTGATACTTGTTATTCTTTATTATTAATAAACTTAAACATTATGGTTATTGGCTAAAATAAACGGACTACATGGAATTGATGGATTACATCAGCGGTGGGCGATTATTTTTCCAAAAAGGGTACACATGGAAAACTGGAATGGCGGTCGAGGGCAACCCCAACATACTACTTGCGTAGATCTGGTGTTTGTATCGAGAGTATTAGGGAATAGAAATGTTAAATAGAAATGTGTTATAATTTTTTTTTGGTTCTTTCATTCCTAGTTAGGAGCCCCAAATCATTATCAGAGCAAATCTTCCCTCGCTCTCCATTGTACAGGAAATACAAAAGTTGAGAAGCATTGTTGGCCTAGTCACTTTTTGAAACAGGGTCGATAGAATGGTCGGAAAAGTCGCTAACCGCAGCGACAAACTCACTAAGTTGGCAACAAGCTGTGGCTCGAAAAGCACTGGATGGAAGAATAGACAAGGGCAAGCACAACATGCGGTCTCGAGTGGAGAATACAAACAATGCTGTTAATTTGCCTTGATAGTGGCTCACTTTTCTCTTGAGATTTTGGGCCGATTTAGAACAGGTCGCCGTTCACTTCATCACAATGCACTAGCTATGCCCTCAGTCATTATAGTAATGGAAGTCTCTACTCAGATTTGCCTTGTATTGAAGGAGGTGAAAGGTGGTTCTTTTGCTTGAGACAGGTCCACCCCCTCAAAACCTTACCTTAATTATTATTGTTTGAATTCAATTATTTGAATACAAACCTTTTTGGGATGGGATGTCCCATCGGTCAGACTTGAATAAGTATCCGCCGATAGATTCCCAATGCGAGAAATATCGAGCATCCAAATTATCTCAATTGTGATTTTTTTTTTTTAAGGTTATCCAACATGATACTGCACCTTTATATATGGTTATGAATGGTTCAAGCCCAATTTGTGGCAGAAACAACGTAAACGAATACATCTTTTTATACCATACCAGTGGAGAAGCTCACAATATTGATGCAAACAAATTAGATGAAATTATTCTGTTTTAAACAAAAGAAAATTTAAAATAGAAAATAGAAACTTTGAATGCAGTTACAAAATTAATTTCAATGGTGAATAAATCAATTCCACATAGCGCAACATTGCAAAAGTACAGCTAGAATGTTTAATTTCGGAAGTACAGTAGTTTCACATTCATTCACATTAAAAATACATACAATTCCATTTCAGGATAATCTGGAATATTGACTAGCAAGTCTAATTATGAAATGAACAGAAATATCAGTTCTCCATGAAACAATAGACTTACAGTCACTACAAGTCTCTGTTGCGCTGTTGTTGCTTTCCGAATTAAAATGCTTCAAAATTGCAGGCACTAACCATGTCTCTCATCTTTTCACTCAATTCCTCAAACTCAAAATGTTACATTGCTGTCCCATTTGGCAATAGCTCTGCCCCTCATATTATTTTGTCCCTTTATGACCATTAAAAACGGTCAATGTTATTTCTATGTCGCACTGGAGTTTCAAAGAAAAACGAGCTGGATGGCTAGAGAACTCAAGATAACTTAAGCAGTTATGTGCCAGGCCACCTGTTGAGGGAAAAGAGGAGGATTCATTCATCACATGCACATTCTTCCAAGAAGCTAAAAGTGTCAGAACGCATCATGGTCATTCTTGCATTATCTGTTTTGATAGGACTTACTGGTGAAAATAACCCCCTCTTATTTGATTCCCTGCAAGCATTCTTTCGACTTTAACTGGGGGTTCTTTTCTTCTGCAAAAAGCAAATGCCGGTCAACAACTAATAATTACATTCACTGGCTGTCATAAACTACCACATGCGGAAAGGGTTGTTTCACACTACTTTTGCAAGCCAGTTATGATGCCTGTTAAATTGCTCCATGTACAGCACTTTGTATGCAGCGATGGCTGTTTGACTTGACTTGACTATTGTATTTCAAATGTTTAACACCGCTCTAACGAGCTTGCTTGTGGTGAGCAAAAATCTATAATTTTTGACTGAAATGTATTGCAATGTGTCAATAAGGCACACACGGGTGCTAGAATTCGATATGCAATGATGTCTATGTTTTATAAATCATTTGCTGACTGTTAAATAATCACCATCAACTGGAACTGGCAAAAAAATTAGCTGTATACTTGTGCAGGCTGAGAATAAAAAATACCCACAAGTGAGCTAGGTTCGAAAAGGAATGACCCAGGTAGACACATTAAACATTTAACGAAAGGAATTGCAGGCAATTTGCTCAATTCTTAACCACTGACTTCCCTCCTCGCCCTCTCAACAAATTACACAACGACCTCTTCCTTCACTGTATGAGAGGCCCTCTGTATTACCAGGTGGAAGATGGGGACGTTAAGAACACTCATTATGTCTCCACTTGATGCATGGGGTGCAACAAAACTTTTGTTCCCTGCCGACCTTAACAGCTTCCTCTGTCTGCAGCAAGTCACGTCCCACTTGAAAGTCATTGAAAATACCGTCACGCTTTTAAATATAAATACAATGGGCATTACAAAGTTACTGAGGAAACAAAAAGCCACACAGTTTTATATATATATCACTATAAAATGACTAAGCCGCGTGTACAAACCTATAAAATATATGCATTAAAAAAAAAAGCCTGCACTAAATATCTTGGTTTCTGGCCATTGTGATTTTCAACGTTTTAAAATTTATTTTAAAAAAATCTTCCTTCATGACACGCACACATGCTGAGATAATGGATCTAGAGTGCAACTATTCTAAATGCTTCTAAATCCGAAATAATTAAGGTAGGATTGTTTTTATAAGCCATTTCATGACATTTTGGAGAGTTGCATTAATTGCTAGTTATTGATTTTTGAAATAGCAATCATGAAATAGAGAGGTACTGTATTAATATGCCCCCATGCCCACGACCCCACGTAGATGTCCTAAAGGGCACAGTGCACCTGCTGGGGTGGTAGTAGTTGCACTGGGGGGGCTCTTCATAATGTTTTGTCCAGCTGTTAAGACTATAAAAAGTGGGGTACCCATGAAGAGAAAACCCACGGGTTTGTTGCCGTGAACTGTGGTATTTCGTTTGGTAGACGTGTGCAATGCATTAGTGTGTGTATTACAACCACACGTGTGAGTGTTTCTGTGTGTGACCGAGAGAATTGAATGCGTGTGGTGCTGTTATTTGTCAAATGAGGGCAGGTGCAAGGAGTACATAAACACAAAGTGAGGGGCCAGAGGCTACGGCACACCATCAAACTCACACCATGGGAGCAAATACGAGCAGCTGGATTTGTCATCCTGAAATTGAGCAACGAGTTCAGAAAAACGAAGAGTGAAAGGACAAAAATAAAGTCTATTTTCACATATGCAAATAGAGCCAGTGCCAGCATAGCTTGGGAAGGGGGGACAGGAATAGGGCTGTTCTTCTGCTGATTTGTTTGTGCAGTGTATGCCAGTTTCAGTACGTATCTCCGGATGTACGTGTGTATGTAGGTATGTGTGAATGTGTGAAGGAAAAGATGATGAGAGTGTGTTAGTATTGGTGGTGGCAGATGCTGGGGGTCTAATTTTCATTATTTCCATCCCCCCCCCCAGGTGCTGCATACTTTTCAGTCTGCTCACTAAAGCAGTGACACATGTTCCTGGCTTTTACAGACCATGATTCCCTCTGCCACCGAATTACCTCAATTAAGGCTTCTTGCGGAAGCCATTTGGTCAAAACTAATGGGTCTTGGCACTGCGCTTGGAAGACAGTGAAAGTGGGGCCATGGGAATGAGGGATAAAAGAGATGCAGTGCTGCAGTGACAGGAGCAGGGAGAAGGATGTGTGAAGAGGGGGAAAGTCATTTGCAGGGACCGACAGGATTCCTGCATTGGTACTTGTCGGCGGACAATTAGTTGAGCTGCAATAGCTAACTACAGCATGCTGGTCCAACTTCAGTTTGGTTGACTTCCAAAATGTAATTTGTCATTGAAATACAGTATATTTCTAAATATGACTCCAAACCAACTTCTGTTTTTTTTTTTCCTTCACCAGAG
This sequence comes from Hippocampus guttulatus, assembly GCF_054856545.1. Classification (NCBI taxonomy): domain Eukaryota; kingdom Metazoa; phylum Chordata; class Actinopteri; order Syngnathiformes; family Syngnathidae; genus Hippocampus; species Hippocampus guttulatus. The sequence continues at coordinate 8,723,341 of NC_141266.1, read as the reverse complement.
CATTGGCAAACTCAACATTTGTACCGCATTTGGGCCATTCAAACTTAGCTACTGCTATACTTTTTGCTGTGGCTCTTTTTTGCTCTCCCAATTTCATTCCTCATGTGAGAGATAAGGGTGCGGGCGGTGCATTTGAAATATGGGCCTTCAGTGCGGACTCAAGTGTCGAAATGCACCTAGTAATATCACATTGCAAAATAATATATAAACACACTATATACCAGGGGTAGGGAACTCCGGTTCCTGGAGATCCATATCCTGCCTCTTTTCGATCCCTCCCTACTCCAACACACCTTCCAATACATAACATCCAACTCCAAAACTCTACACGACAATGTAGCAGTTCACAATCGATATTTATCTAATAACCTTTAACAAAATAGTGCATTCACAAGAGAAGCTAATTATTTACAAAATGTATCCTTCTTTGCTGCTCCTGAAATCTGATTGGTTAAAATGAAAACAGTGAGCATTTGTCCGCGCACAACGAGCCGGCACTTGTGATTCTAAAGGTGTTGGGCAGATTAGGATGACATGGCAACACACAGAGCCTGGTAGCTGATCGGATGGCCATGTGACTAGAAACTGGGCAGCCAAGACACACACATACATTATGAAATGAACATAAGAGACTGTTGGAAATAAATTAATATAATTCAATCAAAGTTTTAAATGAAGGTCAGTGTTTCTGATAGTGTGTAGGCCACAAAGCCTTGAAGGCCCTGACTGCGCACTAGTCGGAAGATAGGCTGAGTGTGTTGGAGTGGGTGTAACTGTAGTTGCTTCGTGAAAAGTTGAGCAGTGATGTTGTTTTAAGCATGAACAAATGTTCTTCATTTTGCTTTGATCTCTTAAAAACTAACAGTGCGAGGCTTTTAATGATTATTGGAAAATACAGCTCAAAAACTTCTGTTTTGAATTAATTTCCCTGGTTTCATATCCTAACTCTAGACAGAAGTGAATGATGAAAAAAAAGAAAAAAAAAGAACAGAGATGCAGGAGGACAAAAGCAAAAGACGACAGACTGTGTCTGGACCGACTTAAAACATCATCACGATCTGCCAGGAAAGGAACAAGGCCGTATGTGGCCCATTGAAGTTTGCACTGACAAGAGCCGTCTCAAGTTCCATCCAAGATTTATTTATCAGTTCTCTGATGCTGACACAACGTGTTTTTAATATCAGAAATACGGTTGTGTGTGGATGAAAAGGCCCCTCTTTCTTCCGTACTTCCACTTGATTTCTTGCTACCATTTAAAGCACACTAGGTGACAGGCAAACATTCCACTCAATCCAACAATTTACCTCTTCAAAGAAAGTGTCTTGAGTGAGTGGGTGACACCATACTGAAGCAGACATTGTAGAATTAGTTTTTTCTCTTTTACATTATTCCACAATTTGTGCTGCGACTCATTTTGCTTTTGTTGAGCAACAATGAAAACAAGCTCGATATCCGTCTCTGTGTTTCAAGTATTATAAGTTATTACAAATAGCGGGTAACGTGTATAACGTGTCAAACTCATTTTTTGTTGCAGGCCACAAGTTATGGCTTCCTTTGGAGGGCCGGTGCAAAATCTCAACGTTATTTATTACCCATGACGATTCGACATTTCGATACAGATTCCGGCAGGAATCATGATAGTTGACACACATGAGTTACTCCCGCGGGCCACATAAAATGACGTGGGGGGCCGGATCTGGCACCCGGGACTTGACTTTGACACCTGTGGTGTATAGTTTTGATGATATGTTGGGATAATTAGAATATGTGGGAAACATTGGAGAAAGAAGAATGTTGCAGCCAAATGTTGGAAAATTGAATGGGCGCAACCTCCAAAGCTGATGGTGTGAGCAGGCTGCTGCACTGCAGGTGAGCAGGAGCAATAACAATGAGCAAGGGTGGAATACAGACTGGGAATACAGACTGGTAACGTTTTGAGACCAGTCACATTTATTTGTGCAGCATTAACTAAATAATAAATACTAGGTGGTAGCCGAGAATCATACATTTGGATCAAGTTTTATCCGTGTCGAACAACAAAATAATTACTTAAACTGATAAAGCAGTTGCGTTATAGTGGGAGCGGTCCATGTAACCCATGAGAAAGGACCTTCTTAAGAGCAATGTATGACAATTCCAATATTTAGGCACTCTTAAAATTTTTGGATGCTGCATAAGTAAGAAAACATCAAGCATGTTTTGTGGAGACACTTTGGGAGACAACTTAACTGAGTTAATCAGAATTTGACTTTTAGTCTATTTTTTGTTCCTCTCGTCCAGACCTTTGTATGCATACAGTTTAAACAATGTATTCCATTTTTACTTTTTCGGCTGCTGGGGGGAAAAAAAAGAACTGTGATATATTGGCTGGAATCAAAGACTGACAGCAAGTTAAAGAATGCATTCAAACATTCTTGAGGGGGCTGAAAACAGTTACTCATGTAGATGCTCTTAAACCAAAACCATTCATTTTTTTAATGTGAAAATACAGTATGTGTATAATTTGCAACCATAAATATTCTAATTCACACATTACTATTATAATATTGATATAAAATTACTGTTAACTATTTTACTTGCTTTCCTGAAAAGAAAATATATTTTTGTGATTTAAGTTTATGCTTGATTAGTTTCTTTCTTGGCAGAGATTCCCAGTGAGCCACCACAAATTAGGGCAGAGAAAATGTGGATTCAATTTGAAATTCTTCATTCCTGTTTGCAAATGGTCAAATGTCAAGGGCTCACTCAATATGAAAGTGTGCTTTAAAACACTTGATGTTGGAGAATGGATTTATTATTTTTTTAATGTGTGGTGTCTCACATCCAATTTCGTGACAAAGCTGTGTCGGCATAGCAAGTAAACCAATTGTCAGATGGGTTGGCATTGAGTCCACACCACACTCTCAATGTTTTTGTGTCCAATCTTTTATCACCATTTCCCCATCAGACTTCATTATTCCGCTTTTTCATCTGTCATTTTTCGCTCTCTGTATATTATTATTTTTCCTCATCTGCCCTTTCACGCATAATCTGTCTTTTGAAAGTTACGTCACAGCTCATTATTATTCTCCTGTGTATTTTTTTAATCCACTTTATCCATCCATTTTCTGAACCGCTTGATCCTCACTAGGGTCGCGGGGGGTGCTGGAGCCTATCCCAGCCGTCTCCGGGCAGTAGGCGGGGGACACCCTGAATCAGTTGCCAGCCAATCGCAGGGCACACAGAGACGAACAACCATCCACGCCCACACTCACACCTAGGGACAATTTAGAGCGTCCAATCAGCCTGCCATGCATGTTTTTGGAATGTGGGAGGAAACCGGAGCACCCGGAGAAAACCCACGCAGGCCCGGGGAGAACATGCAAACTCCACACAGGGAGGCCGGAGCTGGAATCGAACCCGGTACCTCTGCACTGTGAAGCCGACGTGCTAACCACTGGACTACCGGGCCGCCCTAATCCACTTTATTCATCAGAAATATATATTTTTCACTATATCCCAGTGGGAAATAGTGACAGGCAGAAAAATCTAATATTTTTTCATTAGATGCCAAAAAGTACAATCAACCTCAGTGTTGATTTCACATTGAGTAAGTAAACATGTGACTAAATTAAGACAAGATTATTATTATTTCAGTGTTCACACTTTTTGTTTATAGTTTTGTTTCGTGGTTACCCGTCAGTAAAATACCTTGGACCAAGAAAGGCTGTTTCCCAAATGATCTAATATTTATTCTCCTAAATAAAATCTCAAATTATTAATAAAGTCCTATATGATGCACATACACTTTTGTCTTTGTATGAACTTATCGCGAATTCAAGCGAGATATAAACCCTCCATCCTAAGATCTCTGCACCAGAGGTCTTGCATTGGAGAAATAGACTCGGTTCTCTGGCGTGCGCACTTGAAATATATCTGGTGCCAGTTGTCAGTGACCTTAAGTTCATGGCGGGCATAGTGAATGTTCGCATAAAAAACAAGCAATGAAAGAGTACAAAAAGAGCATTGAATGAGATAGCTGATAGCCGTTGCGCATTGTTGCTCACCAGTGCTACTTGGCTACCATTTGTGCTACTGTACACTACTGCACCTCATTAATAAATGACAAAGAGTTGTGTGTGCATATGAACCAACGGGACACATGCGAACCAAACAAACAGCCATGCGGCACCGTTTAAAAAAGCTGTTCCACTATGTGTGTGTGTGTGTGTGCGTGTGTGTGTGCGCGTGTGTGTGTGACAACTTGCACAGCAGTGAGCAAGGTGACTGACAGCGTGGCTGACTGCTATGGAAGTGTGCAAACTGATAGAAAAAAAACCCCAGTAAATTATAGTGTATGAACAAATTCAATGAGCACATGTAAGAAAAAAGCAAAAAGCATTATTTTTTTTGAGAGAAGTTGAAAAATGGTTCATCACATCACAGTGCAATACAACAGAAAATGGCCCAGTGTGAGCATGCTTTGTCTTTAGCTGCCATCAGTCGTGTTGACGACAATGTAGCAAAATGACATGTAGATTTCCCATATTCAAAGTTAAGACAAAACATCACACAAACATGTCATAACTCACACATAATCTTAATGAAATATCATTTTTACCAGAAACGAATTGTATTTGTTCACTGTCATAGATGATACTGGATTTGTGGCATGAACAAGTTTCCTCTATTTAGCACTCACTGCAATAAAGAAAAACTGCTTTGAGGCGTCAAGCATTAGAATGACAAAAAAAAAAGAATGACGATAAGAAACAGATTGTGTTTTCATCAGTGCAGTGTCACTAAGATCCAAGACTGACTTCATAAATGGAATTAAAAACTGTCCCGAACATTAAAATACAGGGTGTAACTCTGAAATTATGACCAGGAAGTATAACTTCACGACTCATCAAGAGCCTTTTTAACGGTTTTATTATTTGTCGGAAAACGTCTTTCATCTTTCAAGGTTGTCACACACGTATTTATGGCTTTGAATTATTTTGTCCAGAACATTTAAGAACATTTCAGACTTTCCAAATGTTAAAAGTGCATCAGCTAAGTGAAATGTTGCCCTAAGATTACACAGTGCATCAAAGATGAGATTACACGGCATGTAGAACAGTGTAGTACCGTTAGCTGAAACGAACGGAGACGGCCGCAGTGTGTGGTACGTTGGTGTGGTCAGTGTGTCCCTGAACCTGAGGTTAACTGTGGCTGCATGCCACGACGGGCGGGAATTACAGGCTTCCTTTTGCTCCTGCTACTACAAACCACACAAGGATCCCGAAAGTATACATTTATAAAGAATACATAAGGAGTTCAACTGACAATCACAGCTGGTGGGCAAATAAATGATATGTAAGAAAATCTGATTAAACAATGAATGGAAAATCGGAATAAGGATTCAGATGAGCTCAGAAGAGATTGCAAGAAAATGTCAACAAAGTCTGTCAACAGCTCAAAAACGTTGTTTCTACCTTCAGTGCATAGTCGACATGGTAAAGGTGTGTACAAACACGATACATTTCTCTGTGGTACGCCTCACCATTTCCAGTTTTTGTCCAACCAACCAAACACAACGCAAGTACGTCATGTGACTGCAAAGGAAAGAGATGGAATGAGTGGTGTGTTACGACTAGTTGGGCAAAATGTTATTAGTTATACAGTGGTTATGAATTACTTTCCCAAAAAAGTAATTGAATTGCTCACTGAGGTACTGCATGAATGTAATTCCTTAACATTAGAAGTAGTTACAGTACTTTCTTACTTCTAAAAAAAAAAAAACCATGTATGAGCGCTTTTCAAAAAGGTTAAAGAGAGTGGAACTGCATTGAAAGATTCATGATCAAACTTGATATTGACTGGATTTACAACTTGTCGACTTACTGGAGGCCTGAACGCAATCATTTTCATTAGGAGTAATATTTTCAATAATCATTTCTTTTAGCAGTGTTTGAAAATAAAATAAAAAGGTCACAGCTTCCGGGCAAGTGGTTCATACACAAAATAATTTCACAAAATATTTGCCAAAACAGTGAAACATAAAGTGCTTTACAGTCCTTGCACTGTAAATATAAGTAAGTAAGTAAGTAAGTAAGTAAATAAATAAATAAATACTCCGACTGGCACATGCCAATGATATACGATCCATAAGATATGACAAAGTGTAGTCCTTGCTGGTGACCCATGTTTTTCGGAATGGCCACTTAATAAAATAAATTATTAAAGAAAACAGTGTATCCACAAATACACCACATTTCCAAAGAAATGTCTTCTTTTCATTGGTTCATTTTCTTTTTTTTTTTCAATGATTATTATTGTGAATTGTTGTTCGTTTATGTGTGCCCTGCGGTTGACTAGCAACCAGTTCGCAAAAAACGAATGCCTATACGTGCAGTTAAAAAAGCCCGCTTCACCTGTTTATCGTTTCCTTGTGTGTGCCTCTGCGCAAGCATCCTTGCCTGTGTTTGTTACAACACCCACCCAACTGTACCTCTGATTGACTTAACAATCGAATTTGACTCTACCTCAGTCAATTATCATCACTTCAAGAAGATCAGAAAAAATAAAAAATAAAAAAGGGGGCGGGGGTCTCATTGGTGCGATGAACAATCAATTATCAATTATTATCAATTATCTGATAATTAAAAACAGCAAGCCGTGTTTTTGGCCATAATGGTGTTATCATGATTGAAAACAATCATATTCCAAATCATTAAATAAAAAGTAAGAATAAGAAAACGTTTATTCGTCTCACAATGGAAAAATTCCCAATTTACAGCAGCAAAGTTCTGAAAGGATGAAAGAAACACAGTATAAAACGCCATTACTCCCAGTACTGGTCACCACAAAAGAATCAGCTGAGCTGAGGGAACACAAGTCACATGTGGACAACCAGCATTGTGTGCCAAATACACAATTTCACACATTTGTAATGTTCTGATTTTATTCAATCATTCATCAGTTATCAAGGCAAAATGCAAGCTGCTGACCACGCCACTTAAAATTGCTGCCACTGTGCAGTAATTGCAAAAATAAATAAAATAAAAAAAAGGTTTTTGTGGCAGTGCTCCAGTCATTTTTCTGTGATTTCAAATGTCTGACAGCTGCTTTAATCGGAGGCCAAAAGTTTTTTGGAGGAAACTTTACCTGCCTGTCAGTACGCTGTGATTAAAATTGAAGCTTTTGTGAGTTTGCCCCCTTGCTTTTTGGATTTTTTTTCTTTGGGGAAGGAATGAAATATCATTCCAAAGCAGCTCTCCCACAAAGGACACTGACCAGATGTGTTATCAGCGAGACTCAATATGAAACACCTTTGACTATTGAGAAACTCCAACATCAAAAGAGAGGGGAAGAAATTACTTTAAAAACAACTCAAAGAGAACAGCTTTTGCTAATTCAGAGTGCCTCTTTATGTATTGTTCAGTGTGCGTCAGTCTACGCCACGTGTGTCAAACTCCTGGGCCAGATGTAATTGTATACCCTGACAGAAGTGGCCGAGGAAACATTTGATATATTGTGTGGAAGTGACCCACACCACAAGCGTAAACAAGCCCATACACATTAGGTGACTTCACTCAGTGTTACTTACTTCGAATTTCACGCTACCATGCATGTGGTTCTCTTTTGTCACAAGAGACCAGAATGTCAATAATTGCACTCACGTTGAAGCTCAGGGTGCTACATTCACCACCACCACCACCACCACCAAAAGTGGCAATCACTTTAACCGCACACGACGCCACTTTAACAATTACACCATGTCAGTATAAAATAACCCAAAAGAGAACCATGCTGGGAAATGCTTTCTCCTCAGATTCCCTAAGGCCGCCATATCTTTGTGGCATGTTCTTAGTTTAAATTTGTACAAGTTTGCAGAATACATTGTGCCAATTTTGGGGGGAACGTGTTGCAGCTATTAAAATGTAAGTTAATGATTATTTGCAAAAAACAATCAAGTTTAGTAGTTTGAACATTAAATATCACGTCTTTGTAGTGTATTCAATCAAATATCGGTTGAACATCTGCAAATCATTGTAATCTGTTTTTATTTATTTTAAACACTATGTCCCAACTTCTTCGGAATGGGGTTTGTCTTTTTGTGCTCTTTGTGTAGCCACTAAAATGCTGATCCAACGCTCTGCTCCTTCTTAAGTGTCAACATTTAGCCAGCCTTGAAACTACAGATGTACACATCAGAAGTGCACACTGAAAATATACAAATCACACCAGATTTGGGTGTATTATTACGCATTTGCCTAGCAAGCATTTTGAATAATCTTCTTAGATTCTTGGGGGAGTGCAACGGTAGACTGTTGTTAATTTTGTTCACAAAAACTAGAAAATATTTCTGTCAATGCATATTTTTCACCAGTCAAAACGTAGACTAGATGAGACTAAAACCTTCTATTAATAAACAATAATTTGTACTAAATCAATATGCATTTTTGTACGCTAATGAAGAGACAAACGTGGTTAATTCAAGACTGGGCTAGAATCTATGAACCTTTTAGTTCACGAGCAAAGACGAGATGAATATAATATGATTTCTTGGCGTCAATTACCGCTCTCTAAACCAAATTCTCACGTGATTCAGGGCAAAAATGAGGCTCCGGTAGACGGGGCCGAGTAGTGTTGTCTTGTTTGCAAATGACAAAAAAATCTTGTATGCGGATGCACTGAATGGAATTCGCAGCAAATCAATCGATCATGCTTGTTGCATGAACTGATGAAGCCTACTCAGATGAGAGCCAAAACACTTCCTGAGACAAACAGCAGTCCAGCTGCGATCGAGTCAATGCCCTGAGAATTAAATGACTGATGAAGAAGACTATCCCCGAGCATACCGAATGGAATCACTTTGTGAACTGTTTCATTCCTTTCTCAGTTCGGTTGAGCTCAGCTGCAAGCGTGTGCCGCAGGAGGAACTCAGATAAGGCAGCGAGCTTTAGTGGGCATTTATATCTGTTTGCTGTCTAATGGCTATAACAATCTGGTAAAATGTGAAACCGCTCCACGGTGCAAAAGAGATTGGGGTCAACACCTATCAACCGGGCCAAATCAGCTGACCATGCGTATGCTGTAAGTCTTTATGTTCATCCGGTGACATTGGTGCGTTGGGGGGAGCACCAAGCAACAACTTCTGCTGCTACTTTGAAAACCAGACCAACATCACTATGTCTACCGCTTTTTAGGGGGCATCCATAACCATAATGTTGGCGATTTACAGTATACTTGGTCCCGCAAAACAGCAAAGGTTCACTGAAAAAAACTAACTGAAAACTGCAAAAAGCTACTCACCTTCACACATTCAGAAGCAGTTTCAAACATTGATGTAACACTTTAAACTACAAACATCACCAATACTCAACACTTCTGTGCCTGCTAAGCCTTTAATGCAAGCTCCCCCACCACCTTTTTTTCTAACCTGCAACCAAATGTCCAGATGTTAAAATGTTTCTCCGCGTAACTATTCAAACCCTGTTCCAAGAGAAGGCAGAGAAAGAGAGAGAGAAGAGGAATATTTGACTTCACTCCACGGGAGACCAGTTTCATACATTTTGGCAGCCACACAACAGTAAAAAGGTAGCTTTGCTGGTTTGGCAGCCAAACACTGACGGCTTACCAAACAGCGCAATCCTAATGAGTTGGAAAACCCCGAACTCCCCAGAGGACTATCCAGATGTGACCAACATGAAAAGCGCTACTGTTTTAATTTGTCTCGAACGAAAAGGCAAAATGCTGAAACTGAACATTAATATAGCAGACAATTTGAGGCGTAAAGAACTTGAAGTTCATTTCACCTTTTCTCGACAAGCACTTCCAACACTTAGCCCCCTCCCAGGTAGAGGACAAGCCGATACACATTTATGTGACTGAAATAGTGACTGTTTTCATTTAACCATTTTATACAATGACGATGTAAAGGGAAATTTTTTAATGCTTCCGTGGTCATGATTCATGATGGAACTCCAAAATATCACCCAACTCTGTTGTTTACTTTGGCTTTACTTTAGGCTCTATGGGCAATTTAATTTCATTGCTGAGCTGTCTGCCCTACACGTTTACTACTGTAGTTTCCTGGTCTCAAAATGCTCTTTCCTGACGCAATATAATTTTTTTTTTTTTTTTTTTTTAGGTTAAGTTTTAAAGAGAGAGAATACAGTGTGTAGCAGGTGAATGTCACATTGGCTTCAGCTTGAGCCCACGCCATACCCCTTTCACAGGTTTTGTGGATATCAGTGAAGTAGTTTGTGATAACATGCGGAGGTACGGTACAAACCTTGCATTTTGGGGCGGATTAAACCAGTAATGAAATGGGGGCATCTTTGAGCAGAGTCAGTTGAGAAGGATCTAACACACCTGGAGCTTTGTAAACCTCGTTGATGAGGCTTTCGCTGAGTGTCGAGGGTGCCCCATTCAACATGCCATGTGTCCAGCTCTGCCAGATTGCTTGGAGCAAATGCGTCTGGGCTCTCGTGGCCTGCACAGTGAAGTGAGGAAGCTCCAAAATACACTCTGTGGTGGGGACCGAAGACCTTTTACTCCTGCGAGATCATGAAAAGCAGCAGAGAAAGATGATTAGGTGAAGTATAGTCCAACTGAAGGCAAGGTACTTACACACAATAATCCCGGTCAGATGCAAACTGAATTTTTAAAAAAAGCATTGGTGGGAGGTTCTGCTTGACTCTAAATCACGTTCTGATTTAAAAGATAATAGTGCCTTGATAGCACAAGAGACTACACAGGGAGATATGGATTCCAACATCAAATGTAGGTGCCAGCCAAGCTTCTTTGGCTATTTGGCAGCTTTGTCACTGAACCCCCTCTCAGCTCAGTCCAAACTGAAATGATGATAAATGCAAGAGGATGTCCAGCCTAGAAACCTAACGCAAAAGAATCTCGACAAAGTTAAGATTCCATCTGTCAAATGAGAGGGAGGTTACATGTCTATGTCGATGCATACGTGTGAAAGACAAGCTGGAGGGTTTATGGAGGATGAGGTAACAGCGGTTGGATTAGTGTCCTTCAGTTTTATGTCCACCAGACCCTCACTGGACCATGAACATTTTCATCTTCTGATACAGATATGAAACACACACACACAACACACTTCCACATTAGACTGGCCACTTCATGCCCTGCTTGTATCGCGCATCCACAAGTATCTTGAAATACATGCCTTTCAAATTCACCAGTTAGCTATTAAAACTACTTGCAAGGTGAGAACTGATTTCAATTTTGGGTGAGTCAACACCACCAGCACATGCACTAAGTCCTAAACAGAGCTCATTATGTGGTACATTTCTGTATGTGTTCAAGGTTGATACAGGCAATAAATACCATTTGTGTCCTGAGGACTTTTGATTACATGACTACAAAGATAAAAATAGAACAGACGTATTTTCCAAAGATGGCTAGGAGGTGAAATAACATCACAGTTAATTTAATCACACATTCCCATTTAAAGTGTGCGGTATGTCACGGGGTTTCTCCCCTACTAAGCAGCTCTGCAATCGTTTAACTTCTCTACTTCTCTCTTGCTCTCCTTTCAGTGTCTCCACAGCTTTCCCTTTATTCTGCTCCTGGGTGGTTCAGCAGGGTGACACGACCTGTTAGCCATACACAGACGACGGGTGTGGAGAACTAAACCGCATGCTGCCTTTGGGGGGCAACTAAAAAGACGTAGAGGCAGTTTGATAGAAAGAACATAAAAGCGAAGAGAAAATGTGACAGGGTCAACAGGTTTCACTTGATAGCATGCATATTTTTAATCCACAGCTACATGTGGTGCGTTTGACATCCATGCTTCTCAACTATTAAAATCCCTACTGTTACATTCTATATAGCTTGACATCAAACGGAGTTTCATGTGTTTGTGCATGCCAGTGTGCATGTGTACACAGGGTTACATTTTGCTGATGTGCAAAAGAAAGTGAAGGGAACCATGCAACAATAATGTGCCCCACATGCGGAGCAAATGTGTCTGCAAAGCCACTTCAATCGGCAGATTGGCAAAGGATAAAGGTTTGTTGGCTCATTCAAGTGTGATTCCAAGGGAGTTGTCATGCGCACGCGGTCCTCTAAATCCTTAATTATGCACCTGCTTTTATTATATTATTCCCAACTCATCGTAAAAAAGCAATGTGGATAGACTTAAATCAGATGCAGAAAGTCTCATTAGGGTCAAGATGTTGGATGTGAGGACAGAAAGACACTTCAGATTGCAGCTCGCAATTCAACGTGGTGAACAGCATTCTGTCAGCAACCAAAACGGCCTGAAAAGAATTAATGCTTCCAAAGAGAAGCACTTAAAGCCCGAACAAAAGTCACGTTTACCCCGCAAAAGAAATAACCACATGTATGGGGTAGGGATGTTTGATACTGATACCAGTATGAGTACTCAACTCAAGTAGTCATCCATACTGATACCACGAGCAATGTAAAATTTCCCAAAAAACAATGACAGAACAGATCATTTTTAAGAAAGACCTAAAGGGATTTTGTCTTTTTCTGAACAGACTTGCTAGGCTCCAGTGGAACGAGAAAGGTGCAGTGGCCAAGACAGTTAGTGCAGTGAAAATGTGTACTTGGGAGAAAAAGGCAAGGCACACAGATAATCGGGAAAAAACGTGTCTGTGAGGCCTCGTGTGTCGCGTAGGCTAACTAGCAAGTAGTGGTGTTGTTTGAGCTTGCTCGATCCGTGACTTGGGTTGCGTCGGCGCTGATTGGTTGAAACCAAAACACCACACACGTGCATACGTGTTCGCGCTTACGCACACACAGCAGAGATCAGCGGATTATCGATTGCTGAGGCGCGCTTACTCGAGTGGCGTTGACAAAACAGTTGTTTACGTGCGTGACATGCGATCACCGGGTGGCAAGTTGCTACAGACCTACAGTATATCTGCTAATAGCATTTTTTCTTAAAACTGCATGAGTTTAATGGCAATTTTCTATATTTTGTCCATTTGCTCATAAACTATTTTCTATACAACACACAATTAAATTAATTTTAATTTTAAAAATGAATGAAACAAGTGGAAGGAAAAAGTAGCAATGAAAATATGTGGTTGTACGATTTCTTTTCAAGGAATATGATGAGGTGCAAATAATTAAGTGGAATACAACAGCCCTTTGAGTGACATGTTTTGAAAACACCAAGTAGTCACTGTTTGATTCAATTGTGGGCGGGACGTCCTCCTGACAGTGCAGAGGTGCAGGGTTTGATAGCAGCTCCGGCCTTCCTGTGTGGATTTTGCATGTTCTCCCCGTGCCTGCTTGGGTTTTCTCCGGGAACTCCGGTTTCCTCCCGCATTCCAAAAACATGCATGGCAGGTTAATGGAACGCTCTAAATTGCCCCTCGATGTGATTGTGAATGCGAAAGGTTGTTTGTGTAAATGTGCCCTGTGATTGGTTGGTGTCCCCCACCTCCTGCCCGAAGACAGATGGGATAGGCTCATGCACACTTGCGACCCTTGTGAGGATAATCAGATAAGAGGATGGATGGATGGATGGTTCACTTGTCATGTCTCTGTATGAAAACTGGATGGCACCCATATAATGACATGCATAACTTAGAAGAAGAGGAAATCTGACATCATGTCATAGCACTCTGCTGAGCCGGAAATAACGTCAAAAAAACAAAAACAAAAAAGAATTATGAGTCTAACTGAGAATTACAACACGGAGCTAATCCAAATGTCCGGTAGAGGCCCAGACAGTAACCAGCACCCAATTTAAAACTACTTGTAGCAATTGAAGGCTTTCACCTGCGCTGATCAGAAGCTTAGTACGAATGCTAATGTCAGCCACTATCACATCAATGATCTTATTGGCAAGCTTTGAACTTATTACAAGAACACATGCCCCTCAACTGCTTTAATAGGAAGCAATAGTAGCAGCCCAGCTCAACAATGCTGGCGGCATGAAGCTTATTTTGTTGTCAACGCCAAAGTGTGAGCTATAAATATAGAAAATGCATTTCTGAATATTTGTTGGGGGGGTTTTTTCTTATGTCCACGGACATGGAATGTGACAACACTTTCCCCGTACGAGCTTTGACCATGACAGAGGCAAGGGTGACATTTCGAGCGAATGTTCATATTTATGATAATGTGGTGGCGCCATTCGGTTCCCAGAATTCATTGTGTTGTGCAATACATTTAATTAATGAAGATGACCTTGAAACAATTTAGTTCCTGATTATAAAACAGCCATAAGACACATCGCGACAGCGACCAATACCAACATTAGCCGGCATCGCAAGTTTCGACACCCTGAAATAAGGCCGGGCATCGGCCCGATACCGATACCCGGTATCAATACTCACCCACCCCCAGTATTCGGCATCTAACATTTTGCTATATGGAATGCTGAAGTTGCCTTTCCCCAATGGGAAGTAGAGCTCATTAAGGCATACTTCGACCATGATGGAGACACCCACGAGAAGTGACCCTGCAACCTATTTGGAACCTTGGCTCTTATATTAAGACACTCGCTCCCTGCGTTGAACATCACAATCTTGTTCAAATGGCAGTGTCTGACCCCGCGCAATTTATTTAAATCAATTCTCTCTTGAGAACACGTAGGCAATTAAAAATATATTGAAAGGGGAAATTAAAATTAGTCAAGAGTTATTCGGGGCATGTTAACTCCAGCTAGTGCCAGATGTATTTCAACAGCATTAATCGCTTTCTGCAGAACTGTCCTCTGTTGGTGCTGTAACAAATCATACCGCATATCGCGGCATAGCCAATTGGAGGACTCCCAAACTGCTGGACTCGGTCACTAAGTGACTGGCACATCTGTCTTCCTCTCTACTGCCCCAGTCCAAATCAAGCAAAACAGGACAAGGTGTTGCGTAGAAGCTATGAGTCATGAGTTTTGGCAACGAAAACAACAGAGTGCTATTGCCTCATTTGTTTCTTCTGTTGACTAGCTAAAAGGTGAAATTGAAATGGAAACCAAGTTGCTTTTAGTCATTAAAATGAATAAGTAAAATCTAAACGGTGTGAGAATAAACAGTAATGATTCACAAAAGAACCTATTTCTCTCATATTGCGTTTGTATAGATCCAATCCTAAATGAGAGCTGATTTGAGTTACATTCTGCCATCTCCATCATCTATTACTGAAGATGCGTATCCTTAAATACACCAATTTCAATTCGGAAAAGAAAATTTCCATACAGGTTGAATAGGTTGATACTTCTGCCAGAAACCATGCACACATCAATGTGCATGGTGGAAAAAAATCTATTTGGGTGGATAGAAATGAAAATGTTAAAACATACACAACAATTATTGTTGCACATGCGTGCGCATGTGATGTGTGTCATCAAATGTCAAAAATACCAAGAGCAATACCAATACTCTGACAGAGGTGCTAGGAACAACAGAAAATAAAACTCCTCAACTGCAAAGACAAATAAGACCGACATCTTGTCATGATTGGAAATATATTGCCAAGAGCAGATGGTCCAAATGGTTTATACAGTGTCCCAGAATACAAGCTTGGAACCGGCAGACATTTTTCCGCAGTGTTCATTTTTGTTATTACTCACATCCTGCAGAGGACAAAAAACACTCTTTTCAACATACAGTGACAAAGACAGCTGCGGGGCTTGGAAGGTCGACAGGAGATGAGGAGCAAGGTGCTTTTTAATGGACCGCAAAGGAGTAATAGACTACATTTATAAAATTGTAGTTTCCCTGGTGCAGGTGAGGTTTGTGTGAAATGAGATCTTGATGTGAAAACTACAAAATAAAAAAGTCTACATACACCGGTTCAAATGTCAGGTTTTTGTTATGATTTAAAAAAAAAAAGACTGAAAACTTGAGTGGGAACCTTTCCCGGTTCTTTGATCTTTAATGCTTGCTAGACTAACATTAACGACCAGAAGACTGTAATTTTCCAGTAATACTCTATAATGGATGCCAAAATGATGGAGTACATGGCCGTGGAGCTTTTTCTGCCAAATGCCAAAGGTCTCCCCTGCCCAAAACGATTCTTGTTCTGAGACTATCTTAGTCATACCCACAAAAGGGACCAACTTTGCCTAGCCCATGTAACAATGAGTGCTCACTGGATTCAACTAATTAAGTGTACCGGTACTAAAAAGTGCCATAGATAGGGAAAGTCCTCGCAAATAGAACGGTCATAGCGATACAGCAGCCTGTCTGAAGTCACCAACCCAATTGTGTGTGTCAAACAGGCTTCATTCCAACATGGTCAAGATAAATGGACAATTTTCTTTGCTCCCATCTTGTCACGCTAAAATAGCCCAGAAGACAGGAGATTGTTGTCACATTTACAAAGCACTGGCCAAAAATTCCTTCAATGTAGCTGTTGGCCTATGAGCAACATCCCTGAACAGTTTCATTCCCTTCCTTTCATGAATTGTGGAGGAACTTCCAGTTCTTGGTAATGTTGTGCCATATTTTCTTCACTTGCTAATGACTATCTTCAGTGTGTTCCAGAGCATATATCATGCTTTGGAAATTATTTTTTACCCTTCACCTGACTGATACCTTTGAACAATGAGATCCCTCTGACGCAGTGGAAGCTCTCGCCGCACCACGGATTATGCTGTAAAAGGTGACTGTGAGGAAAATCCTACTAGAACACCTGAAATGTATTTGGGGTTGTTCAGAGGCTCCCATTTAATCTAAGTTTGAATATGATCCCCAGTTATAAAAGTGTGTGCACCCACATAATCTCAGCTGTTTAGTTCAACTTTCCCTCTCTACAATAGATTGTTTCTTTTATTTTTTTAATGGAGTTGTCCCAGTTTATATCTCACAATAATGGAGGAAAGACTTTTGAAATGATTTATCTTGCTCTCATTTTTCAAAAACCTGGGTGTGTGGACTTTTCATATCAATTGTAGGTGAGAGTCATTCAGGGTGAATAAATTCAGGGAGCAAAAGAAACGTCAATAAAATCAGTCAGTTTCAATCATGATTACATTGTGCTACTTTCTCTTGACATTTGGCTTATCTGAGCCACTTCACTCCACAGCAGCTCCAATATAATCCGCCACAGAGTGTCACGTTTGTCAGATAGACAAAACTGATAGCCACCGTCTTGGAGCCAGCGACGTTATCTCAAGTTTTTCCTCAATCATTCACTGTCACGCCCTGCCTTGATTAAGCAAAGCAAACATTACCAAAAGAAAACAGTCAAGAGATATCCGTTCTTGTTTTCCAATTGCAAAAACAACTCAAACAAAACCATTCAAATTGATTTGGATTGGAACAAGTCCTCAGAGCTCAGACAACAGAATGCCAGTCAGAAGTTTGGAGACGGTCTCATTGAGAGGAAAATGGTTCCCAACTTGTGACTAGTACTAGTAACATCATATAAATAAGGTTTCTCCAAAAAGTTGTACAAATTTAATTGGGTGCCATTTTGTACAAATCAAAACCTTTGTCTATTACATGGTACACATGTACATGTATGTATGTACAAAACCTTTGTCGAGGGAGCAAATTTTCTCAGGGTGTGGGGGCATAATAGGCTGCAAGCCAGTGACAATTTTTTCTCCAATAAATTGTATAAACGACATTGTGTAATCACAGGGGTATTATCATCTGTATTGCAAAAGCAAAAACATCCTATTTTGGAAACCTAATTCATCCCTATAAAAGGTTTCAGGTCTGGTACTTCATTACATAGCCAATTAATGGCAGTGACTGCTAGGCAAAAATCACGTGGGCTTAAGGCAATCGTGACATGCAGGTGACAAACCTAACACCACTGGATCTGAGTGAGTGTGGAATTAAGATGATGCGGCGGCTAGATTTCTCGTTAATTTTCAAGGGTTTGCTGTTCCTCAGCCTTGTGTCAAACTTGTTCCATGTGTGCATTTCTCAGTCATCCGTCCTATAATAACTAAACTAAGAAACAGTAGAGTGAAACTCACTCCCTCCTTTCTCCCCATAACTCCTTGTCTCTCGCTCACACACACGCATGCACGCACACACACACACACACACACACACACACACACACACACACACACACACACACACACACACACACCATCTGGAGCACCCTTGACCTAACACACATGCAAACACACACACATTCTCAGGAGAGAGCTTCATTACACAGGGATTACCAAAAGAAATGTTTTAATCAAGTTGTGCAGACAGCTGCGGATCGCAGGGCGAGAAAATGGCAATGACGTGGTTCATCAGGCGTTAAAGGAGAACATATCAAGAGGCCTGCGTATGAGCGTGTGTGTAGCTTCCTGCCGCTGTCTAACATGTCCAGCTGTGGTGGACGTGTGGGTCATTATTAGGATAAGAATTACGGTCTCAGACATATTTTCAAGTTTTACTCACAGCAGTTGTAAATCATGTCACGGTGAA
The DNA here is from genome assembly GCF_054856545.1 of Hippocampus guttulatus. Taxonomy (NCBI): domain Eukaryota; kingdom Metazoa; phylum Chordata; class Actinopteri; order Syngnathiformes; family Syngnathidae; genus Hippocampus; species Hippocampus guttulatus. Next base: position 8,704,985 of record NC_141266.1, on the reverse strand, counting down.
ACACAGCAGAGTAATGTTGTTTAGTATTATTCTGGGGCAGAAGACAGAAAAGGGAAATATGGACTATGAAGCAGCAAAAATTGGATAGACTTGTTGATGGGAAGCAGTGGAGCTGCACCGAAGTCTGAGGAATTGCAGGGAGGAGAGGAAAGTGGAATGCACACCACAGTGATAATCCATTCAAAGTTGATAATCCATCCACCCTTCCCCATTTCCCACTGTTTTCCCTCCCTCAAGCTTCAGTTCCTCAGATGACTGATTCAGGCATTAAGCGAGTTTCAGTCAACGGAAAACATCAACACCTGCTCTTCATTTCACTCTATGGTTTGCAGCTTCAACAAAAACATCTTACTCTACTATTTGAATTGAATAAATACTCCTGGGAGGAGAAGACGCTGACTTTTCAACATCTTGCATAGCATACCGATCACAGTGAGCTGGAGTTATCAATCATTGTTGACTTCAGCTACCAGATGACAACTGAATAACAACGGCGAGATGATTATTTCCAGTATATGATGTCCGTCAACTCGGCAGTCGGAATAAACTCTGAGAATGATGACGCCGTCTTGCTGCAGGGTCAACCACATTTACATTGATAACCAATTGAAAGAAAGAAAACGTCACTACACGATGGGACAAAATACAATCGCCTCTGTATTCCCAGAAAACGTATCTTTTATTTCGCTAAAAGTTTACAATGCAATGTAGTCCATTTCGAAGTGTCAATTAGATCAATATTAAATCAGATGCCATTGCAGGTTTGAATGGACCCCTTGTGTGGACAATTACATTTCTGAATTACAAAATGGATAGCAATCACAAGTTGCCTTTTCTTATCTTTTCTTTATTCCAACTTGCAAAAAAAAAATACAACTGTCACTCTTTCTTGTTCCCCTCTTTTTCTGTCTCTATCAATCTCTTCTTTTTGACTCTTTTGTATACACAAGTATATACATAACTATTTTCTATCAGGGATGGTCAAAGAGGCGGCAGAACTGCATCCATTTTTAAATCTTCTCTTATCTCAAAGGAGATTATTTTCAACAGGTATTTATCTTTCGAGCATTATGGCTTTGTTTGTCGCATCTCTGCATCGCTGTCTATAGACCTCCCCGTCACTCCACTTCTTTTATTAGTGAATTTTCAGAGTTGTTATCCATTTTACATACCACTAATTAATTTTTCAATGACTGGCGATTTTAATTTGCCCGTGGACAACATCTCAGAGCAGACAATTTTTAAACCTTTTAAACTGTTTGGATTTTTAAAAAGTCTCCCAGCCGACTCACAACAGTGGACACACCCTGGACCTGATCGAAACTTAGGGCCTGTCCATTGGTGTGTCCTCTGTTATTAATTTTAATTCTAATTTTAACATGGCCAATTTTAATCATCAGGAACGCCCGGGGAAAACAGTGAAGAAACGCTACCTAACTTCTGAAGTGGCTGCAAATTTTATCAAGATCTTAAAGAGCACTGCTGCTGATATGTTACCTGCACCCTGTGATTTTATTGTTGATAATTTTATCAGGAATTTAAAATCAACACTATATTCGGTGGCTTTACTTTCAACTAAAACTATAAAAATAAAGACTGTACCCCTGTGGAGAAAGGATGTTATTAAGAGGTCAAAAAGACAATGCAGGAGTGCAGAGTGGAGGGGGAGAAAAATAAACTAACAGTTCACCATGATATATTATGTGAACAACTCAAATCTTACAATAAAACAGTCAAACAGGCAAGAACATCCTATTTTTCTAATCTCATCACAGTTAATAAAAACAGTCCCAGCATTCTTCTCTCCGCCTTTGAACTTTTAAAAAAAGTTCCCACAGACACCAAGTCCTCTCTGTGAGGACTTTGCGGACCACTTCTGAAGTAAAATCGATGACATAAAATCCTGTCTTTTATCACCTCAAAATCAAAGTTTCAATAAACTTGGACAGTCATTTTTACCGGAGGAAACACTGGAAAGTTTTGCCCTGGTTGATGCAAGGACACTTGGTTGAATTTTCTCCCAGGTAAATCCAACAACCTGCCTTCTTGAGCCGCTGGGAGGCGTGGCAGCTGTCACTCAGCATGGATTCGCTCCCCTTGGGTGCTTCTTTTCCTCATATGGTTTCTCTGTGCCTTGCCATGTCTTTTTTTTAATATCATGTGTGCGTGTGTGTGTGTGTGTGTGTGTTTTGGGGGGTCCTCTTTTTATGTTGTAAATTTAAAGTTTTAATTGCACACCACTGAGTTCCATTTTTATGAACAAAAAGTTTTATATGAATAAAGTTTGAATGGTAGGCAAGTAGACACACACACACACACACACACACACACACACACACACACACACACACACACACACGCAGACACACGCACATAGTATAGTTGCTAAACATGACAAGTCAGCACGGCGTTGACCTCCTTGTTCTTGGGTTCACTTGGACATACAGACCAGGAGCTGCTCGCCTTAACTATGAACAGAAGTAATGAGGCATTACAATCACACCACAAGGCTCATGCCTCAGATGCCTCAAGCAGCCTTCATAAATCACCACATGAGCTAATCTAGAGTCTAGACTACTGGTCCAGACATAGTAATGGACTTTTCAACTTCACATAAAACAATCCTTCAAGTTGTGTTAAAAACTGAATCAACTACTGACAATGTAATAAGAGTTACAGCAAGAATTAGGTACCAAGGGAAAAGAAACTCTCTTTTCGTACAGAAACATTAACAGGGTAAATGAACTTTTTGTGGCTATACAACATGCACCTGTAATGCCACATGGTCTAAGAAATTACCCCCTCTGAAATAGCTGAGCGAGAAACAGGGGCTGTTAAAAGTGCCACATAAAAGCTGACGCGGGCCTGAATTATAGTCTGCAAAGCCACCAGCCACACTAAGGTGCCGCAGGTTTTGTTGGTCGGTTGGGCTGGCGGGCCCCAGACTTGGCCTGCCTCCATGTGCTGATGCTTTCAGGTGGCCCTGCATATTGCATGGCATGAGTGTGAGGGGGGGGAGCTCTCGCGTAGATCAATGCAGGTGGCACTTCTAACACCACTTCTAAGTGCCACATCCCGCAACAATCCCTACTTTTTATAGCACTGATCTTATCTGGGATTAAGGGTTTAACGGCCTGAACAAGTGAAACTGAGAATGGGTGAAGTTGGGAGCTCCAATTGTAGAGAGGTGTATGTGAGTCCAAGTATATTGCTCGTGCCCTTCTGTTGCAAACCAGTCACTGAAATAACTTGAAATTGAGTAAGAATGCATTTTGACAGGCCAAAAATCTTCTGGGAGAATGTCTTTAAGACAAGATACCTCGTATTTTCAGACATAAAATAAAGCATACCAAGAAAAGGCTGTTCCCTACTGTGAAACAGTGTGGAATTACATTCTGGGGCAGCACGTGGCACAACCTGTCTTGAATCTGTGCAGAGGACATTGAACTCTAAAAACGATCATGGCCAACGTGCCAGGGGGTGTCAGAAAGCTCGGTCTCAGCCACAGTGGTCCCTCAACAGTCTATGACCTAAAACAACCAAACGGGCTATTCTGAAGTCGCCTTCTATGAGCGCCGATCTAAAGGTGATTGGACTTGTGTGGAAGGAGTTGAAACATGGAGTCCGGAGAAGGCACCTATCGCATCAGAGACAGCTGGAGTAGGAGCTGGAGGTGAACAAGTCTCATTGAGAGTTACTTCAATCGGTTGGTTGTAAAAGCTTCAGTTGTTTGCGTGATAAGAATTCAAATGATGAACCGATTTTCATCCGTTTATCAACCATTTCATGATTGTCACTAGTCAGTGTCAAATTCATTCAGCGACCGATGGGCTTTTTTCTTCAGCAGAAGTGTCCGAACAATATTTCCATGTACACAGTGCGATACTCTAATTCAATGTCATTTCACAAAATAGCTGCCGAAGTCATGAGAATGAATGCATTTTTCTTGCCAGCAGAGAGATGTTATGCTGTTTATGGTTTCAACATTAAAGTGTTAAAAAGGAATTGTCCTTGCAAATAGAAGACAACAAACTACTGTCTTTCATCTTAACATACTGAGCCAACATTATAAAACCACATTATGCTGAAATTGATAGTTGCCATGCTCCTGATCCCATTCCATGACACAACATTTCAAGAACGTGGATCCTGTTCTCAGGGAACCCAAATTGCAAAAAGTTAGGTAACCTTCACCTCTGCTCAGATACTTTGGCGGAGAACCTGACTGTGCGCTGGATTCACGTTTACTGTTTAACAACTGCTAATACTATCTGTTAAATATTAGCAGAAGCAATTCACACAGTGTTCCACTATGCCACTCAAATTAAATGTGAAGGATTAAATGTTAGAAGGAAAAAAATGACTTCAGGTTGGTTAAGGTATCCAGGGTTTAGCCGATCAGGACACTTTCAGTCAAGAATCGTATGATGATTCAAAAAGAGAAAAAAAAAAGCTGGCACTAGTGCAGGTTTATTTTCCTCCATTCTGCATAATTTCCAAATCCCCCCCCAAATTCACAAGGTCACTCTGCAATCGCTAACAAGCACTGCAGTCCAATTACCTTAGAAACATCGCTTATCTGAAGGGATTCATGATCTGACAGAAGAAATCATGCCCAGCTAAGGCCAAGGGTGGCAGACAAAGGATGTCAGAGCAATGTACTTTCCCCACTGAAAGTCCCAGGCTGCCCACTGTGCGAGGCAAAGAGCCTTTGTGGTGAGACCAAAAGCAACATGAGGACCAAAAGTAAACTCACAGGAAAGGAGATGTACTTGAACAGATGCTCAGTGGTTATCCACATTGCAATGCATAATTGTATAAAAGCAAGGAAGATTTGGTTAAAGTATGTCAAATGTGTGTGTTTGTCTGTTTGAGTGAATGAATGACTTAACAGAAGCATCTGAATTGCATCCCTTGTCTTTTGCAGTCATATTCCTCACAATCCCATTTACTTTAAAAGGAGAGTCAGGACGATGAGCAATCTGTTGCTGCTTGCAAATAGTAATCCAATCCCAACAATGTGCAGCATGTACTGAATAAATTCATTTTCTTTTGGGTTATCATTTCCATTTTTGCCAGGGGTCTCCAAGATGTTGACCCTTCGCTCCAGGGATCATGTGCATCATTGATGGGAAATTGGGATTTCCCAGGAAGGTTGTATAGGTGATTGTTAGAACACGAACACTTGCAGAGATGTATAGAGATGTTGCACAGTTATGTGTAGCTACCTTCCTAAATAATTATTGATCATTATTGTGGGGAAATAACATGATCAGTGTCGTCACATAGATGATAACATCTAATGAAAGGTCATCTGAGAAAAGTTGGAATTTCAGAAGCACTGGTAGCCCTTTAATTAGTACATAATTAGTACCCCATTAATCAGTACATAAGAAGCAGGTCTCAGTTTCAAAAAGGTTGCTAACCCAAATCTAAGCAATGAAAAACTCAGAAAAACATGCGCGAGTGCCCCATTCATGAATGAATGAAACACAGAGACGTTGTTGCGCGAGTCCAGCATGTTGAAAATGCAAGAAAGAAAAAGTGAAATATCACAAGGTTGCTGCTCTTTTGAACTGAGGTCCTGTCAAATCAGCTCACCATCATTCTTGACCTGTTGTAACTGTCATATGCTTGTGCAGGAGTTTTTTGCCTCACTCAAATTATCCTCAAATGAGGGTAGTTCGAGCGTGGGTTTTTTTTTCTCCCCCTGTCCCTCCCTTGTTTCTGACTTTTGGGTTGAGTGAACGCTGGCGCGTTTTGGCTGCCGCTGCTCAACCCGTATTATTTTGTGTTTTTTGTTATTGTAAAGTGTCCTTGGGTGTCTTGAAAGGCGCTTATAAATAAAATCTATTATTATTATTATTATTATTATTATTACAGGCACACACTGTCAGTTTGCGTTAATTAGATAGAGATGAGGCACCTGAGACAGAAAAGGTCAAACTTAAGTCAAGGTATACTTGAAAGATCTAAAAGTCTAAAGGCACAAGAACACCGTGTCTATTAATCACTTGAAGGAGGTAGACATGCAGCGGGAGCTTGTCAGTGTTATTTCTAAGGGCTGGTCCCAGATCCAAAAAAGAAATCTAGCCCAGTATGATCTGTGAGGTTTTCTTAAAAGAGAAACACAATGTGAAAAATAACATGCGTTTCAAATCTGAGTCCACTATTTGATGTAGGCAGGGCAGAAAAGGCGCACTTGGAGATCAAACAAGCAACTACAAGCTATTGAGAACAGAGATGTAAAACAGTCTTGACAAAGACTTCCTCATACAGAAGACGACATGGTGGAGTTCTCGTTTCCTGTGTGACCTGTTCTCAAGCGTGCACATGCGACAATTGTCTGGAAAAGAAGTCAAGAAAAGTTTCAATCATCTGCAGCCCTTTGACAGGGGCTCAGTAATTGATTCCCAAATCAGGCACTTGACTGCAAGTTGTGAGTAAAAGTGCAGAGGCTGTAGTGCGCTTTGTCGCAATGGTTCTCTGGATGTTTCTACAATGGATAAATGAGGTCCTGATTATCCCAATATTTCCGCGTATGTCATCTTGTTCAATCATATTCAGTGGGCTTTGTTATGATTTAGACCAGTGGTTCTTAACACGGGTTCGGTGAATCAGTCTCAGGGGTTCAACTGAGCCTCTGCCATAAGACACACCGACTCAACATGTCAATTAGTTATGACACGCCCGCTGGCTGGTTCATTTTGTGCACAATTAAAAAACGTATACTTTATACTTAAACTAATTGTGTTTACTTTTTTCTGTTTTTAATAAATGTGTTTTTTAAGTCTTGAATTTGTAAAAAAAAAAAAAATTGTATTTTTATTTTTCACTAATGAAGGGTTTGGTGAATATGCATATGAACTGGTTGGCTTCGGTACCTCTAACAAGGTTAAGAACCACTGATTTAGACGGATGAAAAGAGCAGATAAAATTTATTTACATACATTCACACTTATTTGACACAAAATCATAGATTACAACAAAGATAAAGGAAGTGATTTTTGTATCTGCTTTAGAAAGAAAAACACTGAAATAAGTTCCATTCGCTTTTTTTTCTTGCACTCTTTGCTCAGTTAAAAGAAGTTCTACTGATACTGACTCACACAACAAATTGCATAGCAGGCGGTCCGCTGTATATGACGGTTCTGGCACACGTAGGTTCAATGTACGAAAGGCAGACAATGAACTACTTCGCATCGTGGCTCGACAATGCCATCACACAGCACAAGTTAAGCAAAGTGATGCCACATGTTTGTTTGTTTGTTTTTTTGTTTGTTATTTTTTTTCTTTTTTACATTTATGACCTTTTGTGAGTGTTTTTCACAGAAATATTGACTGCTACGATTTAACTAGTTTCTCTCTCCCTCTCTGTGCCTCCCCATTTTTGCAATCCACCTATATGTTCTGCAACTGTTACATTTTGGTGGTTTTAAAAGATCTAAAAATGAATACAAGTTGTCACTCCAGGTACTCACCAGCATGCAGGCTTCTGGATCATCTTCCCATAAATTGCTGTGCTACAGGACGGAATAACAGGGATGAGAGGAAGGAACCCGCCTGTAGCGTCTTGGCATGTCAGGCCTGCCTGGAACCCAAACACCTTGAGAAAAGGACAAACATGTTAGCAGATGTGCTTTAAGTCGGTAAGATGACACATCTGCATTGTTGCAATGTTATACCTATTTCTCAATAAGGTTATGTTATTTGAAATTCAAGCCAACTCTGGCTCATCGTAGAGCCTTTGTTGGCCTGCAAAAGCTTAAAAAAAAAAGCAGCATTATTTTAAAATGCATTTTGTGCTTTGGGGGATAACAGTGGCCATTAATTTAATATTCTAAAACACATATCAATGCACACCCTATGTCGGCCTCTGCAATGAGCTTTTGGCTCGTTTAATTGTTACATAAGAAAAAGTGGCTTTGTTGGTGCGAACTAACTGGAACGAGCCAAAAAGGGGATAACTTAACTGCTTTGTATGTTTTTTTTTTGGTTCTGTTTTTTTGCAAAAGATACCTGCTTTGACTCTTGTGGTTGTATTAGCAATGAAAAGCAGGAGGGGATTTTTATTTATTTTTTTAATCAAATAAAAACAAAAATCACCGAATGATTTTGAGTGAGTCAACTTTTGACACTATGGAGGAGGTTGTCATTATTTTGATACTGGTTAAAAGTCAAGAAATGTATGATAAGAGTGAATTAAGAAGAATGTGCAGGCCATCATTTAAAATGGATGCCTTGATGGCAATTTTCACTGCATTGTCTAAATTGTTCTTTATTGGTACAGTATTACAGCTTGGACATTTGATCAACGGAATTGTGAGAAGAATTTGGTTTCCAGTCAAATAGTTTGTGTATATTGATTGAACTTTGAAAAGTCGAACATGATCAGAGGGTGTTCTGTGTTTTAAGAGTCTAATTTTAAGCAATTTAATGCTGTAATTCGTGTTTTTTGTTTTGTTTTTGGGGGGATTTTTTTGTGCATGCAAGAGTTTTAAATGCAGAGTGCATCAGTTGATTCTAATGCTACCATAAAAAAGTCTTGGTAGGAGGACATTCCAGAAAAGAGATAAAACCAAAATAATGACACACCATGACACAATATATCCATCTTGTTTTCTGTTGTTTCTTTTTAACAGAGACTACAATTTTGGAAATCTCACTCCTTTTTTTTCCCCTGGAAAATACATCCCACGAGGCTCCCTTCTCAAGCTCATTTTAGTTATTTTCAACAACTGCGGGGGTGGGACAATGGCTTACCACCACCATCAAAACAGACACCTAAACTCTGACGACCAGTCTCCATAAAACAAAGATTAAGATAAGCCTTAGTTTATACCCATTGCAAGTCACTTCCTGAAATGGGTGAGATGTGGCCAGACTGACCTCCACCAAGTCATGGTCCCACTCTCAAAATACAGAAGTGGAATTTGACTGCTAAATTGCAGAATTGGCAGATGTTCATTGGCTGTTCAGTTAGAGGCATCCTCATTCACTGACCAGTTGATTGTTAACCCTTCAGTGACCCTGTGATAAGGACAAACAGCATCACATCCAGCAAACATCCTGCCTTAAAAAAATATTTCCAGGCCATTCAGGCCAGAGTGGAGTATCCCAGATTAATCCAGATAAATCAGTCAGCTTTCCACAAAAAGCAGACCATTGTTAAAAAAAAGAAACCTATTTTAACTAATAAGAAAACAAGATGAACATAATAGCGCTAGCTTTCCACAAGGTGTGATTATTCACGTTTGCCAAAGCTATTAAAAGATAAGATATACAATTTATGTAGGTAACCAAGATAAATTCAGTGACAAAAGCAGTCAAATTTAACAGAGGTTTCCTTTTGGAATGGTTTGCTGAGCACAGTGTCTGTGTGTGAGTCATGCTGTTTCTCATTGAATAAACAATCATTCTTGTAATGGTAAATAAATGGTAGTCTGCATACTTCTACAACTACAGCCCCATTAATTAAAGTACTTTTACAAGATGTAGTGTGCCCCACTGTCCAAGGTTTGTCAAGGATGACATGTCTCCCCGTGCGTCCAATCGTAAGAGCAAGCCAGGTCAAAAACCAAAAATGGAGTGTTGAATTTATTCAATTTTATATGTATTTCATCAAGTGACTGCACAAAATAAGATCACCTTGGTCCAGATACAGTACATTTTATCAGTATATGCATAGTGTACTGAAAAAATGTACCTGGATTGAGATTATTTTATTTTGTGCAACCACCTGACGAAAGGAGTAAATTCAGCAAAACCTTATTTGTATGACTTAAAAATAAATCCAAAATACCCTCACCAAAGTAGTACTCTGTTGATAGTGCAATTAGAGCCATTTGTGGAATAAAGAAGAGAATTGGTAAAAGTCAGAACTCTGCCAAGGAGGTGGACAAAATAGCAATGAGTAGATCGCATTAAGCGACATCTGGCAATATAAAATTGTCAGTGAACACAAACATGTTATTGAACATACATGCCGAACTAACTAATTAAATTTTAAAGCCAACACACCAACATGAGAAGGTCATAGTGTCAGCAATAATAGTAGTCTTAGCATCACATTGATCACCTAAGAGGGACCAGAGCAGGACTGGTACTCATCAGGAAGCTCACAGTGCTAAGATTTTTATGACCAGGTGGAAAAAGGTCATCAAGGTCAGTAAAGGGTCATTTGCACCATAACAGAGTGGAAGTGTGACGATTTAGTTAATGGACTATAGACATTGAAGGAGCGTCTATTAAAACAAAAAATCTGATGTAAAAAGACTGCCTTGAACATTTTCAATCAGATCTGGTGGACCTTTTTTAAATAACTTTATTTTTGGAGATGTAATATAAAAATAACCTTTTAGTCGTTCAAAATCATTCCAGTGGAGGATAATGAATCACATCTTACATTCATGAAAAGGACACCTGTTCTTTACCACAGTGAACCGGTGAAATGGATCGGAACCAGTTCAACAATTTTAAATTGTCTCATTTACCTTGAGGTAAAAATGCGCGTAGCAGTGATGTAGGATGTTGTCAGGAGGCTGGTTCAGAGAACAAACAGTGCTGACCAACTCCAGTGCATACATCGGCACCGAATGTTCAACATTCACTCTCTCCACCTGAAACTGAACAGCTGGTAGGGGGCGCACTGGCTGAAATGATGATATGTTGACCAGTCCTGGTGTAGCCTTGGAAAATGAAAATAGAGGGGAAAAACAATGCAAATGTGAGTATCCAGATTGCAAATATTGCTTATTCAGTGTTTTCTTCAGCTGTCTTTGTGTAACCCTGGTTACAGTTTCCAAAAAGGAAGACATATAATATTACACACACGTACAGTATGTGTGCGTGCGTGTGCACACTGCAAAACATTTCAAGCTTGTTTTACTTGCAAATGTAAGTTCAAAAGCTGCCTTGAAAATAGAAATTAGCTCATATAGAGCATATTTTTTGTTTCAACTTAAAAGTTGAAGTTCTTCAAGTCATTATGACTAATTTTCAAGTTCAAAATGTTGTTTTAGAAATGGTGACAGTTGATTTCACTTTTAACCACGGGTTGCATCAACTTTAAAGGTTAAAACTGAATTCTGTTGCCATATATTTATATTTATTCACTGAATTTGAGATATATCTATAAATGTAGACAACATATTGCTTGAGCAACATTGCTGTGTTGTACATGTGCAAAAGAACCCGCAGAGTGGGTGTGGGCAGTCATTTCAAGACTTCACGCAATCATTGCCAGAGAATGCTTTTCAACCAAATATAAAAATATTTGGTCAATAATGTCGGCCTCTAAAAAAAGAGATTGAATTCATGTATACATGATACTGTACAAAAGAAAAGTTTTCACTCCTCAAATGTTAGATTTTTTTTTTCAACCCACTAAATTGAAGTTAATGATGTGCACTTTAAATGCACATGAATAGTTTCATTTAAATTTCATTCCGGTAGTCTCCACCAGTGTTTCCCAATTTTTTTGAGCGACGGCACATATTTCACATCGGAAAACAATTCACAGCACACCACTTAGCAAAACGATTCACAAAAAAATTGGATAAACAGATTCATTATGTATTATACGTGGGCGGCATTGATCAAGTAATGGAACATTGTTTTTTTTAAAGAGAAAAGAAACCTTTTTTGGCCCAAATAACTGAGATTGGATAATTGACACCTGATGATTTCTCGAGGCACAGTAATGTGCCAGGGCACACTGGTTGGGAATCACTGCTCTACCTAGCCAAAATTAGATAACCTTTTTCTCTGTCCAAATATGAATGGAGCTAACTATATAAAATCTAACATGAATAACAAATGTCTTGGATATATGTTTCCACTCACCTTGCCCCCCTTGATGACAGGCATTAGCATGTGAAGAAGGTTGAATTCAGCCATAGAAACTGTGACTGTGACTTGGAGGAGTGTGAGACAAGTGAGTCTGGTGGGGATAAATTCCTCTAATCTTGAAATCTCTTCTGGAGTGACAGGACAACAACTCTCCTCCACCATTTCTGCAGACATTACAAAATCTCTAAGTCATACTAGCAATAATAACAGAAGTCAACAAGTGTTAAACCTTTTTTTAAATCCAAGAGGCGAGTTAATTTCTGGAGATTATTTTTTGTGCTGATTCCAAATCGGCCCTTCTTTCTTTTCTTAAGTACATGAGGTTTCCTCAATAATAATACTAATAATAATATAATGATTAAATACAATCATATAATATGTAATGTAATTTTTCGATATTTATTAATTATAAGAGTTGTGTTCAGCACAATTTTTTTGAAAGATCATAGCTATAAAATACAATGCATGGAAAAATCCGTATTACACAAACCAAAAATCAAAAAATGGAAATCTCTCACAAACCTGATTAGTTTAAAACAAACAAAAACAACATGCTTTAAATCAGCATCAAAAATACTTTTAGGGACACCTAAAGCTATCTCCATTAAAATTTGATATTGACCAGTGTAAATGAAAAAACAACTTTACTGCTTATATACAGTATTGCGAGGGTGCAGTGAAGAATATAATAATATAAATAATAATAAAATGAGAGCAAGCGCAGTGGCAGCTTCGACGTCACTTCCACTTATGCCGCAGCATGTCGAGACCGCTGCCTCATGGATGTCTCAGTCGACTGACTTTGCATTTCCTTGTTCTCTCGGAATATGTCACGATTCCATTAGACCTGCTGCCACTTCTCATTCCACGGCATCGTATGTGTTTATAAACAGCTTCTTTACATTTGTATGCATTTATCAACAACTTCTTTCTGTTAGTGCTCAATATATACTAATAAAATCTAGAAATGCATACAACCAAATATCTGCTGCAGTCAATTTATAAAATAGTTTCTCCATTTTATGCTGGACTGTGTACACTGTTTTCCTGTATGGTTTGACATACCTGTATGTATACCTGTATGTGTGCGTGTGTGTGTATATATACAATCTTTTGGGGGGGGGGGGGGGGGGGGGGTGAAGCAAACATTGAATAAGTTGTGGTGTCCCGCAACCCTGGTGAGGATTCAGCGGTTCGGGAAATGGATGGATGGAAGTTGTGGTGTCCATGTGATCATCAAGTGTAACAACCAAGCATGATGGCCATTGTTCAACATTCAGAAGTAAAACCACGGTGCTCGATTGGTTAGTACATCGGCCTCACAGTGCAGAGGTGCAAGGTTCGACTCTGGCTGCGGCCTTCCTGTTTGGGATTTGCATGTTCTACCCGTGCCTACATAGCTTTTCTCCGGGGACTCCGGTTTCCTCCTACATTACAAAAACATGCATGGGAGGCTAATGGAACACTCTAAATTGTCCCTCGTGAGTGTGAGCACGAATGGTTGTTTGTCTATGTGTGCGCTGCGATTGGCTGGCAACCAGTTCAGGGTGCGCCCCGCCTACTGCCTGAAGACAGCTGGGATAGGCTCCAGGACGCCCGCGACCCTTGTGGGGATAAGTGGATTAGAAAATGGATGGATGGATGCATGGAGGATGATTTTTACTTTTTTTTACTTCAATGTTGGCCAGGCACCAAGCACTTCAATACAAAACAATGACCACGGCATTCAACGATTGATTGCAAATTAAGGGCTGAGTGAACTACCTTTATTTTCTTCACAGCACACTGCAGGAAGGTTTGATTTAAGCATACTGTATACCTGGTTTTGAACAAGTTTATTTTGGCCTCTCATGTCACACCCCTGGATCATGTTTCCTGAGAATCATCCCATTTACAGTATCTCACAACGCACAGCTATGGGTAAATCTATTGGCAGGTTGTAGCTCATCAGAAAAAAATTCACCCCAAAAATTGTCACAATAAAAGCGGCAGGGTTCAAAGACTGGGAAAACATGGGAAAAAGTGAAGCATTGTAAATAATTTCTTCACCAGAAGTGATATGAGATTTGCTCAGGCCCAAATGTTAGCAAAAGAAAAAAAAAAGGGAGGGGGGGGGGGGGGGCTTCATATTTGTGTGTGCGTTTGTTGTGTTTATCTGCTATTTATTGAGCAGGCTACTTCCAGCTCCATGGAGGACAGTGTAGAATGCTACAAAGTGACACAAATTGGTTTGACAAGTGTTAACTTCAGATTAATTAGTATGACGAAGGAGATGCATTTATTTATTCATTTACCAGTATTTATTAATGTATTTATTTATATGGAAGTCTGTTTAATTTTGGGATTTAACTTTGAGCTAAGAAGAGGAGAATAGGCCCAAAATGGCTGAGATCAGCGACACATATGGGGAAAGTGAAAGAAATATGTGGCACCAGTCATAAGACTTAGTGACAACCCAATCTTGTATTATTAATCGCAGATTGTAAGTCAAACCTACGGATTTTATCACTTCACTATAATGTGAAATATTGCTTTCGATATCTCACACACACACACACACACACACACACACACACACACACACACACACACACACACACACACACTCTCCATATTCTTTCACAACACCGCAGGGATGAACTCAACGGTGCTGCAGAGCTGATCACTACAGAGGTGTTAGGCTCAACCTCCCTTACATGGTCCAAAAGCCCACGGCTTTTATGTACATCAACGAGGTGAAAGATCGGTAGTGCCAGGAAATAACAATGCGATGAATATATTGTCATGTGCAAACTTGTGTAATTTCTGACAATCCGGCTGAATGGAGGAGTAATAGAATCCAGAGAGTAGAAAGAACTCTTAATTCTAGTTGTAAACTCCAGAAAACCAACAAAGCAAGTGTAGACACAGTGATACCTTACCTTGCTGCGGTTTGCAGTAAGGTTCATACTCGTGGTCCATGGCACAGGCGACCATTTTAAGTATACGATGGACAGCGCTACTGTGCAGTTTAATGTCTAAAGGTCCCACCACAAGTCTCTTGATGGATGCTTCTTGAATAGTTGGCAGTACCTCTTCCACATTCACCGCAGAGAAGTCCTGAGTATCTACCAAGAGAAAAATGCATTATGTACCCCAAAAAGTTTAGATACACTACATTGACGCATTTGGTAAATTCTTTGCTTCCGACTTGTGGAAAAAAATAGTAGATAATGCTCACTATGACTATGTCACAGTATAAAAAGAGAGGTCAATCAAGGCCTGATTTGTGGACATATGTGAATTTGACCGGCACGTGGGAGCTCTGACTTCAAGCAAACCAAATACCTGTGGGATAACGTAATAAACACCTTGATCTGGCAGTATTTGAAGTTTTAAAACATCAGTGTCAAACTCAAGGCCCATGGGCCAGATCCTCCACATTTTATTCAGCCTGCAAAAGCATGCTACAATTTTTTCAATTTTGTTTTTAGTTGTTTGTTTTTAACTTAAACTCAACCTATTTATAGAGCCCTTTCAAAGAATAAAACAAACAAAAACCTGTAAATAATAAATATTGAACATAAAACAGTAAGTAATAGTAATCAACCAGATAGACCTCTTAAAAAACAAACGAAAGCAGTGCCTCCTCTATAGACCAAACAGTCACAGTCCTTGTGTTGTTCACCTGCTGTTTCGCCAGCAAAAAAACTGATACTCATCAAATGCAGCGGCAATTGCGTAATATGGTTGGCTGGGTATTTGAATACACAGAAAGAACAGATAGGGTCGAGTCTATGAACAAACAGTGCAGCTAAGCGTCTGGCTAGCAGCCCGTCACGACTAGCAAAATGGTTTTAGCGGAACTTGTTCAATCATTTGAAATAACCTCACCCAAATGTGAATACCAGTGCAGTGTAAAAAATAAAGAATTAGGGCTGTGCAGATGCAAATTCCACCAGCATTTAAACAGGCTCTCTGGGGGCCTCAAGGACAAAAACTGGGTTTCATACTAAAACATCAAATTCAGTCGCATCCACCAAAAAATAAAAAATAAATTCCAGGTGTATTTACAGTCAAACCTCGGTTTTCGAACGGCTCGGGTCTCGACCAATTCGGTTTTCGACCAAAAATTTCGAGTTTTTTATGCCTTTCGAGTTTTTTATGCTCAGTTTTTTCGGTTCTCGAAAAAACTGAGCGCACTTGAATGCACCACTTGACTCCTCTCGCCTTCCTTACACGAGGAAATTATGCTTCCTCGGGTAGACGAGGAAGTGAAGCTTCCTCGTGTCGCTTTCCATTGTGAGCAGACGTGTTCAATAAATTTTTTTTTTTAAAGAGCGTGGTTTCGGTTTTCGAACAATTCGGTTTTCGAACAGCCTTCTGGAACGGATTATGGACGAAAACCGAGGTTTGACTGTATTTGCACGTACACATGAATCCAACCACATTCCTTTCATACATCTCAATCGATGCGGAAGAGTTCGAGTACCAGACTCCTCCTCTCCATGCACCTATATATGTACAGTATATGCAAATTAATATGAACAGGGTTTGTAGGTGGGAATGATCAAGCTGCGTGATCAAACCATGAGTCACAAATGAAAATAGAGGAAATTAACAAAATGTGAGCTGGAGATGCTTTTAACCAAAGTTGAGGCCCAAAAAAACTATTATTTGTGGCATGCTATTCTCAGGAGTCAACAGCGAGCTAAGCAATGAACATCTTGGGACTGCACGACTGTCCGTGTTTTATGTTATGTGTTGTGTTTATTGTTTTACTTTATGTTAACTGTTTTGTTAAGCGCTTTGTTACAGCTGCCGCTGTTGTGAAAGCGCTATATAAATAGCATGTATTGTATTGTATTGTATCTTTCCGCATACTGTATGTTGCCCACCGCCAATAGTGACTGAATGTCCATGTATCACTTTGTGATCTGCGGCAGTTTAAACTTAACACAAGGTCTGTACGCACGACCCCCCGTCCTCGGCATTGGAAATATTTCCGCGCAGATCCACTGCCTACATAAGATGGCTTGTTGAATGCGCTTGTTGAAGGGGCATGATTTTGAGATTGATCAGACCATTCGCCCTGGGCATCATGTGATTTGCACGACAATTCTCTAAAGGTTATCTGTGAATTTCCGCCTACGTTTATATCCACACATTCAAATAAAATTAATTAATTGTTCATCTGAATATCTCTGATGTGCATTTTTGCACATTAATGACAGTTTCCGAGCTGATGATAGATAACTCAAATATGCAATAGCTCTCTTGACATAAAGCATACAGGATATGTGTGTAAAATCTAAACACCTATCACATAAATACATATTCTGTATATATTTTTATTGCGGCCACCCCCAAATCCTGACTGAAAGTCCACCACACGTCACTGTCCAGCATCACCTCTCTCTGACTCAGCAGCGGCTCAAAATCAAGAAAAACATGCGTACGCCAGCCAAGCAGTTGCTCTGGAGCACGGCGCGTTCCCACGGTCATTTCACTATTGCTACATCTGAACGTGAGAGTGGAAAGGTGCATGTGTCACGTTTTTGTGGAGAAGCACCCTTTGAACCTGAGGCCCATGGCCACTCCAGCTGGAGTCAAAGCAACCAAAAATATGTGAATGCTATTGCTTATTTTATAGCAAAATTCAGATTAATCAAATCGTTGCTGTTGCACTTGTCTGTGACTTTCATTTTCTAAAAATAAAGACAAATCATTGATCCCGCAGTTCCATAAAAAGAGAAAAAAAACTCCTGGCATTGCTTTCATTTTATGTGTCGTTAAATCTGTTTTGAGTTGTTTTACCTTTTTTCTCCTTTGCTCTATTGATTATGAACTGAACCATAACCTTAACACGAACGTACACACTGAACCATGATTTTTTGGGCATTTACCCTAAGCTATTCAAACTCTCGGACTATTTCGATTGTAAACAAATTTCTCATGCATGTACACCCTTCAGGCGATTGAATGGTGAGAGGTTTTGGGGGTTTTTTGCACAGGCTAAACCATTTAATTCGCAAGAGATGGTGTTCCTCTATTGTCAATGCTCACATCAATGCATTATGAAACTATTTAATCGATTTCTTAATCAAGCAAAAAATGCCCTCTACTTGGGACAAATTTTGCGCAAAATTTGGCATTTACAATGGTGGTGAGTGGCGGTGTGCAAGGATTTGATGCAGCCCACAGGAATCAGCTCACACAGCATTAAACTCATGAATGATGAATATACCAAATGTCCACTCGCACAGCTGTCCCTTCAGTCTCTGCAGGCCTCTGTTCCAGAGGTCCACTTAAAAGACTGTGTTCCCCAGCAATAAAAGTGAAGAAATTAAAAATAAAAGGGGTGGTTGAATGGAAGACAGGGAGTGGGAGGACACAAGGTCACCATTTACTTGAAGTTCCGCTACCACACAGAACATTCTTTTAGGAGTTTAGGAGTCAAGACAAAGTATGAACTACTTTCGAAGCTAAAACGGTTCATCGATGGAGAATATATCTTTGAGATTTAAACAGGGCCAACTGGCAATGCCACTTCCTCTTCAGTTAGATTCCACTGGGAAGGATTAGGCCTAATATCAACCATATGGCTACATTTGAAGAGTTAGTGACATAATGCGAGGCAGGCTATAGTAAGCATTTAAACAATTTCAAGAGTGTCTCCCTTCCTCAAGATTAAAAAGAAAGTGACTTGAATTTGAAATCAATAGTCAGTGTCACCTGGGTCGGTTAGTGTTTCAGTTGACTCAGAGTTTATGTTCGTCCTGTGGCAACAGAGACTAATTTGTTTGGATGACACTGGATCTGGTCCGTGTGCGGGAAGGGGGGGAAACACTGACAGAAGAGAAGCATTCCATTTGACAAGGTAACCACAGTCATCCCACAGGAGTACTGACACTCTTCCTACTGTAAAATACAACTTCGACAGTTGAAGATGATGAATAAACTTGGACTGCTTTTGCTAACCATGATCAACGACCACACAACATTCTATGAGTTGGGGCGTCTCACAAGACGGCGTTCTGACCAAACTGGTCAAACTTGATAAAGACCCATGGCGATGTGTTTTTAATCAATGTATTAGTTTAGTAAAGTTATTCCATCTTTTAATTGTCAAGTCGGCATCAACAAAAGTATGATGTCCAATTTATCATGCAATGTCGCGAAACTAAATCCTGGCCAAAATCCATTCCACTTCTCCAGAAGCAGGATCATGTATTGCCCAGGTGTTGAATCATGCACAATCAGCCTATTCAAACTGCACGATGAACGACAGGCAATTTGGCAAGAATTCAAATTCAAATAGATTCCACTTCAACGTTTGTCTGTCAGACCGGATTGGCCCTCGAATCAAGCCAAAACCACATGGTCTCTTTGGAGTTCTGAGTCGATATAAATCTTTAATGTCAGTCAGACTTCATCATGTCTGAGAATCCCTCTAATAAATTTACATTACAGATAGCCAACATATTCAAATACCCAGCGATCCCACAGTATCACACTAACACATTGGTAGGTCCAATGAATTATTTCAGTTTGACAAACATTGCCGCGCTCAATGGAAACTTCAGGTCTTTCAGACTTAAACATTGAGTGCTTTTGTTCCCCGTCCGACTCTCAACATTTGCCAAAAAGAGTGACACCCAATTAGGCAAGGCAGTCCCGGTATTCACTTTCTCAAGGGCTTACAGGTAGAGAGACAGGGGATGAACGGTGTTTCAACAAGCAGTGGGGAGAATGAAACTCAAATATGTGTCAGCAGACTAAAACACTCTTGTGACAGTTGCCCTCCAGGTAAGTTGAGGGTGAGAGAAAGGACAGGAAGGGTCAAGGACCAGGTGGCTGTGACTCAAACAAGACAATCTCTTTATTCTAGTCTTCCAGGGGGCTTGTTTGATGGAGAAGAAGGAAAGGGAGAAAAAGAAGGATGAAGAAGGAGAATGCGAGAGACTGCTCGGAAGAAAGGCAGGGCAGGCCAGAGCAAAAGAGAACATGACGAGGATAAAGAAAAAGAGCGAAAAGGTGGCAAGGTTAGCAAACAAACCATGAGCGGGAATGAGTGAAGACAATACCTTTGCTGCTGCTGTTCTCCATTGTGTAGAGGTAATCCAAGTAGAAAGCACCAAAGCGCTGCATGCCTGCTATCTCTGTGTAGGTCTCCTGTCAAACAAAAGACGAGTTGGATAAACATGGCAGTGAGGGAGCAAACAAGCTGATAGCCTTCAAGAGTGGCAATGACTGGGGTCATCTTGGATACAACGGAGAAGGGATTTTGGCACACTTCTACTAACACCAATTTTCATGCAAACAATGTGCTTTGTAAACACACACACACACACACACACACACACACACACACACGACACAGGCAGGATAAGCCCTTTTCATACCAAATACGTAATTGGCGTGAATGGTAACCACTTATCGTAATAATCATTTCAAAACTAAAAAGAGCTGGGTTATAGCATGAATAGATCAGGCATCTAAATATTTCATCGCATCAAGATACCACATTGACACAGTTGTCAACTAGTAAATTATCATCACCATCATCATCGTTTGAAAGAAAAATATTGTGGGGGAACAGTATGAGGTTTGCTACACCTCTAATTTACAAAACCCTTCTATCTTTATGCTCAACCATTTATTCAACTATTTTCTACAGCACTTGTCCTCGGTCAGGTCGCAGATAAACTGGAGCCTATCCCAGGCGAATTTGGACAAGGAGTGGGGTATGCTGGAGTAGTTGCCATTCAATCACAGGCCACACATATTCAGATATAATTTTGTATTTATGGAACAGAACAAAAAAAACAGCATTATTGCTCCTTGATTAAGATGTGAAATTATACTTGATTATTGTCATTGTTATTCCTGAATCAAAAAATGAGTTTGAATGATTCATATTTAAAGTGGAGCACCTCCTCTTCTCCGTATGAAGAACCCACGTCCCCCTCCAACGACCCCAGGTGATTACCACATGAACAGAAGCGCATGAGACACCGGGGACAAGTGATATTTTGCGTATGAATCGGTAAAGCATCACAAGACCCGTCACCTCGTTAGCACGGCATTTCAGCACTCCATTCTCTAGGATTGACCAATCAATCAATTCTTACTCCGTCCGTTAAATACATGTAGGGGTTTGGTTTGATCGTAAATCAATTCATTATTCCTGGAGAATGAGGCACAAGAATGACGTGATATATCGGCCGTTGTGTAACCGTCACCTTACGTAGCAGCATAGTTAAGCCTATTCTCCACCATATCAAATTTATGATATAAACGGTATGAGGTGATATAAGTGCATTTTATGAAGATTTTTTTTGTGCTGGTCGATCATATAAAATCTCAATCATCCGTTTTTTATTCATCACGCGACAACATAGACCTGAATAAGGAGCCGCACTAGCACTCATTACAAGAAAAAAGTTATCCACACAAAAAAAAAGAAAGAAAAATACATTTATCCTACTCATTCAAACTCACACAGAACGAGTGTATGAAACAAGCGATGCACAAACAGTTCACACACACTTAACCGAACACCAGACTAAATCTCAAGCTCTCCAAACAGAGATTTCTATGGCGTCTTATCAGAAAAGCAGGTTAATGAGTAATATTTCGAAGGGGAACTCTATTAGCACTGCCATGCTTCTGGATCAAAGCCGTTGGCTGATTTCAAAACCGCTAATGAATTAACACGAAACCTTTGACTCTTTGACTTTCGAGCCTGAATAGATGGATGAATGGATATCCAAACAAATGCTTCACTGATGGTCATGAGTATTTGGGAGCAAAGTCAACACTCAAGCTGTGACAGTGGATGAAGGGAGCCTCCTCGGTTGTCTGGTGTTGTAGTTACTTGTTCAATAGGAGGAAAATTCCTCTATTGGGGGCAGGCAGCTGGGTGGCTAAAATAAGAAGTGTGGATTTTAAAGTGAAATAAACTGCTTTTAAGTTTTACTCATTTGTTGAGATGAGAGGCTACTGAAACTTTTTTTTAACAGTCTAAATACATATATACTTAGTACCTCTGAATATAGTAACAGCTGTCATCGCTTCATAAGAAAAAAAAAACGATGTAATTACAATGTATCACGAGCCCAGGCAAAACACTATTATGGCTAGGTGCTAATTAGAACGTGCAGCATTTTCATCTGACTGTGCGATTCCTTTAATCCTCTTGGGATCGGTTTGGGATTATGTTTTCATAATTTTATCTGCGCCCAAGCTGTTTTGTGATAAAATGGGACTTTCCAAGGACGCAATTGCAAAATGGTCACATGACATGGATCTAAAAGAGAGTGGAGAGAGCAATCTGAGGCATCAACTTCACATGCAACATATTCGGAGCTCCAAACAGAGCAGCATGTCAGGGCACAATGTTACTTGAAGTGGACCGTGTCCGTACTCTCCAAAATACGTTGGAATTAAATGCTATGATGTCTAAGAAAACTGCTATAGTATTTGGGTAAATTAAAAGACCTTATGAGTAACGGAATCCAGGATGAACTCAGCTCTGACGCCATTGTTCTCTGGACTCCGGTAGTCAAACAGAGAGTTGGTAAGGTAGGTCATTCCTTTGCTGTGTAGTGTGTCGCCACAGTTGAAGAACACAGCATCCTGAAGGACCACAAAGACAAAAAATGAACAAACAAGCAAACATGTGAGAAATGAAGAACACACCAGGGAAGACAGTGGTACTTCAAGTTACAAACTTAATTCGTTCCGCGACCCCGTTTGTGACGCCAAACATTCACAAAGTGGAGGTAACTTTCCCCATTGAAATAAATGGGAATGCAATTCATTCCTGCCCCCAAATTGTGTTACATTTACTACATATATATATATATATATATATATATATATATCCCCCTGACTACCAGGAAAAAAAATGTTGTCCAATCACATTTATTTTGAAATTCCCCAATCTATGTGAAGTAATTGGACTACTCCAAAAGAAATTTTTGAAATCCCACTACATTTTTTAAACAGGCTCAAATACTCTTAAAACTGAAACAACACTTTAACGTGTTCATAAGAGTCGTATAATTAAAATGCCAACAACATTTCAGGACAAAATGTGTTTGATAGAAAGTATTACTTTTCCTCTTCCCATAAAAAGTGCTTGCATTGAGGGAAGCCATTTTCTTACTTTTTCTAACCCCTACAAATTTGATATCATTGGAAAGCACTGAATGTCCTCTTTAGAGTAACAAAAGGAGTTAATGCGATTGGATGCACTGGGTGGGAGATATTTAGGTTCACAAATGTCCTCTACAGAGGACAAATTTAAACTACTGGTAGTCAGGGGGTATATTCTTTTTTTTTTTTCAAGCAATGTTCCCATATAATACTGCACACACACTAAATACTCTACAGAACTGTACCATACAAAGTGTGGAATTTTTTAGAATTTGCACATATATCACAAATGTAGGTGGCTGCTCTGAGAATTGTTATTGGAAGAAGCATATGTAGGTGAACCTCTGACTGCAGACCCAACTGTTTTCGAGACAATGATTGGTAAATTGTTGGGGGTTTTTTTGAGGGTGTTTCCAGCCAGGTGTAACCTCGCGAAAAGCATTGATCTGTTCACGCATGCGGTTCGCATAACAAAACGTAACTAACTGAGGAAGATTTTTTTAATTAAGATAAAACCTTTATTGTCTCACAATGGAGACATTTGCAATGTACAGCAGCATTGCGTCACCAACTTGAAAAGTTCGTTAAAAAACCCTGTTTGTAACTCTAGGTTCCACTTTACCAATTAAGGGAAAAATTTGACTGGCCTTTTTTCAGGTTCTGTAGGTAGACACCAATACACGTCTACTTTTTTTTAAGAAGTTAATGCTAAGCAATTAAACGAGGCATACGGTGCATTCAAGAAAAAAGAAACCGCATCACAGGTTCAATCTCCCCCCCCCCCACACACACACACACAAACAAACAAAATGTTCTTGGTCTTTATTGGTGGCTTGAGTCTTACCTCTTTAGGTCGGTTCATGTTTTCTTCAAAATCCCGCACTCCCATGATGCTTTTCAGACAGAGAGCCCGGCAGCCCACAAAGCCAATCTGACAGTCAAAGAAGGGCTCTCCTTTCATAAGCACCTGATATTTAAAATGAAAAGGGGGAAAAAACACGGGGCGTGGGGGCGGGTGTCAAACCAAAACACTTCAACACTTTTACAAAATATTCTCAAACAACTCATGAAACTTTTGACAAGTTTAAATGGAGCTGGAATTGCTAGAGGTTAAAGGAAACAAGTCATGACTGAATAAAAAAACACAACATTCATGATGTTAACCAAACCGAAAACTACAGTAAGCAGAGTATACACCGAGCATAACATTTTATTACACGCAATAATTAGGAGGCCTAGCTTTCAGAATCGTTTGGCTATTCATTTTTGGTCCAAGTTCAGACTACTCTCTACATGTTCCAGAAAAAGCATAAATTACAAAAATTGGGTTTGGAAATGTTGTGGAATTACAACATCTGGTAGAATGTTTAAACGCAGAAAATACATTTCAATTCCAACCAGGTAATCAGAGAAAAACTATCTACACCAAGGGAGAAATGCAGAAATGATCAGACTCAGGCAGATTATTTCACTCTACTCACAACTGGCCAGAGATAAGTGACCAGGGAGGCTTTATAAATACCGTTAGAGATGGAAGTACAGTATGTTGATTATCTATTCCAAAGTAAATACAGCAGCAATTTAAAACGAAATAAAAGTAATGAGGATCAAAATGGAGGGAAAATATAGTTATACAGGCTAACTCTCAAGAATTTTGGAGGGTAATTGCAGTATAAATAAAGACGAGACTTACCTCAAGAGTGATTCCCTCTTGTTCCAAGCCCAAGACCTCTTTTGACTTAACCTTCTGGGGACTGTAGTAGCTGCTCTCTGCCTGGGATTCTGTCAGCTGACACAGTAGAGAGAGGCCTTTCAGAGGATTTTCAAACAAAGCAGCTCTTGAAAATACTATTTACAGCAAACTATTTTTTCAAATGTGAGTTTCATGAAAGGGAAAAATTAGGGAAAGAATAGAAAAAAAAACTTAGCTGCAGGCTTCACTGTTCTAGGCATTTATTTCCTTTAGTACTAAGCAAAAATGTTTTGTGTCCAATAATCCAAGAAGAGTCTTAATGTTTCAAGAAAAAAAATGTAACTTGAAAATTATTTTAATATTGTGAACAAAACTAAAAGCATGTGCCTAACACTGACTATGTAGTAAGTCACAATTGACTTCTGAAAATAACATGATTTTAAAGTCTCACGGCCCTGCAGATTATTGTTTGAAACATAAATGATCTTTTTGGTCATTTCCTTGACCATGTTTTGACCTACGACAAGTACTTTCATCAAATCACAAATCGCACTGCACCAACTCCTATCAAGTTTTCTGGGAGGCCCTGATTTGCTCTTTGGGGAACGGTAATCAGAACACTGCTACAGCCCCCCTCAAAATTCCAACGTTAATATAAAATAGTGATTGCTCTGCAAAACGTTTACTCCTCAGACTGAAGTACGAATGGAGAAAGAGTGCAAGAGAGCATCTGGTCAAAGCTAGCTGGACGCAACAAGAAAGAGCAGTGATGCTTGAGAGTTTGGCTGGTGTAACAAATGTGGGTGTAGAGTAGAATTGTGCAGGCCTTAACCCATTCAACTTTAGCACAGGAAGCAGGTGCAGAACAAGAAGCAGCTGTGCCTTATTATCCCTACTGATGGAGCCAATTCCATCATACGCAAAGCCTTCCTCTCCCCTTTGCAATTAATCACGTGAGGACTAACCTGCAAATTCTTGCATGCGATATTAAGCAAGGAGGTTACTGAAATACGCGAATGTAGAAATGTTGTGCTGTATGACAAGTCTGAGTGCAGAAGCATGAAAATGTATGAAGAATAAGCTATGAGGGGAGTGATTGACCAACAAATTCAATCCCTATGACGTAGGAACATGCCTTGAAAACCCATGACGGCCGCCTACCCATGACACATTTATACGTCATTTCCTTATTTTATTTTATCTTTCTTTTTTTTTTTTTTGTACCATAGTGTGCACAAGGGTCAGATGCAGCCTATGACTAGGGATCGGGCTTTTCTGCTTGTTAAATCAGTTAGAATTTGTTCAGCAAGTGGCAGCGTCCAGTAGGTGGCAGCATGTGTAGTGTGGAGTTCGTAGACAAAATACCACAAAATAACATCTTGGAATAAAAATGCCAAATGAAAAGAAGAACAGATGAAAGTTTAGGAGGCAAGCAGAGTTGAAAAGAGGAAAGCTTAATTGTAGCAGTAAACGTGGTTTTTGAATACAGCCTATTTCTCTTAGCAAAGAAAACTGGAGAGTATCTAGTCAGCAATTAAAGCACACCCTCTGATTTCAAGCCATTTCAAACTGCATTTTACAAATATTATTTAACGGTACCCTCTGCCTAACACTTACTAAAAGGAAAGAGATGTGATGTAAACATAAATATATTTTTGGATGTCTGCATTTATTCTAGACAAAAAGTAATTCTTTCCAATTTAAACAAAAGCACCTCGTCTTTACTGAAAAAAATGCATGCACGCACGGAAGCATGCACACAGTATGTTGTAATGTGATCTGATTGGCTGAACCTGAGGGTTATCGATGAATTCCAACTATTCCGACTGAACTGGCAGGATTTAAGATTAGGATCTGTCTCTGAACAGTCATCATTCCACATAGAATGTTTAAAACATTAATGTGACCCGAGACGCCAGTTAGCGGTTTCCCTACCCTCGCCTGCACTGCACACGAAACAAAGAGGACTGCTACAACTTCCTGAGGACCAAACTGTTCTTTAGGACTCAAATTCAAAATCATTATATTTAGGGGTAGGTGCAGAGAAGGAATGAATAAGAAAACAAAGATGTCGTAGAAGAGGGGCTCTAACCACGTGAAGATATCTACAATCATGAAATTACCCATAGAGTGCAATGCAGTATCATGTGCATTAAAAAAAACAAAAAACCTCATTCTCACGTTTACACTTATTTTTACATGCAGCACAGTGGGACGCCCACATATTTGGGGTTTAGCATTTACAAATTCCACTATTCACACAATTTTGGGGGATTCTATTCTCTATGGCTGTGCATGAATCGGTGGCGATTTGAATTGGGATTCAAGCAGGTATGGAAAAAGGTATGGAAAAACAAACATTGAATCATTATTTTCAGACTCAGATCCGAACAATTCTTAAAACTTATTGCGTGTGTTGTAACTTAAATGGGGGAAGTGTGCATGCGGCATGTAGAAGCAAGCCGGCTCTTTTGAGCAATACCCCCAGACGTGCATGCATGTAAAGTCAGCTACCGAGCAATAAATAAATTGTTAAGTAGGTATGCTTCAACGCCTTTGTCATTGATTTGCTACCAACCAAACAGTGCCGCTTTCACATGCTACAAAAAAACGAAGAGGGTTAAACAACTTCAGCCCAGGATAGACTGTCTCCCCAGTGAGCTAGCTCGCTTAGCAAATCGATGAGGCTGGTCAAGAGGTGCAATAATCGACCCGGATTTTACCTTTGGCCACAATGCGGCGCAGCATCTCTAGTAAAGTAAGCCATTTTAAACAAAAATGAAAAACTTTTCCAGAGTTAGAAGTGCCACCAGTGTACACAGAATGCTGGTTGGTGATGCTACAGTATGACATTGGATTTGTGTCATAAATGCAAACACGTAATAGCAAATTTTCAGCACAAACGTGTGTTTTGAGCACATAATAACTGTTCTTGTGAGCCTAGTCCGCTGAGTGACCCAAAGAAGCAGCTGCTGAACAAAGACAACAAGTTCGCACATGCATTAAGTGCCAAAATCACACAATGCGTGTGACTAACAAAGGCACACCAACTATTGAATAAATACCAGTTGGTGTGTCACTTCACATTCTGACACACATTAATTTCTGAGCTTATTTATTATATATTTAGTGAGAAAACTAGTGATGTACTCAAAACCTATTTCATCCGCTGCATCTTTCCTTGGAGTAACACTGAAGAAATGACACTTATCTACAATGTAAAATAGTCAGTGAACAGCTTGTATAACAGTGCAAATTTACTGTCGCCTGAAAATAATTCAACACAGCCATTAACGTCCACTGGCAACAACCACGAGCAACTTAAGTGAGGGCCACCCATGAAAATGTCCATATTTGGCCCAGCCCTTCCGGGTGTTTTCAGGTGTGTAAATTTCATTCTGGCACTCTCAGACTGGTCACTAGAAGTTTAATATGGCACCGCATAACAAAATACACTCTGAGTATATGATTTTTTTTTTTTAAGTAGATATTTTTTGGCTACATGAAGATGCCATAGCCCTGCGGTTGTCAGACTTTTTACACCAAGTACCAACCTATTTTTCCAAAAATTCTTCAAGTACTACCATCATGACTAAAATAAAATCCAGGAGCGCAGAGCAGTGCCCCCCGCCCCCACCACCAGGCCATGATGCTGTACCGGTCCGTGGGCCAATTGGTACCGGGCCGCACAGAAAGACAGACAGATGAAAACATAAATAGCGAGAAACATCGTGAATAAGAGTTTTTTTTTGTTTTGTTTTTTTTGCAGAGCCTATTTTGATCATACAGTCCAAAGCAACGGTGAGTGTGGTAAGGAAGTGGTGAAATAGATTCAAGCAGTTTGTAACGGGTGGAGAAAAGTATCAGGGGTGTTACAATATGCGACATAAGAGTCTCTGCTATAGGATAGGATGATAGGGAAAGTTCATAAGATCGTAAGGCTGGCCATGATGTACGGATTAGAGACAGTGGGCACTGAACAAACGACAGGAAGCAAAGCTGGATGCGGCAAAAACGAAGATGTTGAGGTTCTCTTTAGGAGTCACCAGGATGGATAGGGTTAAAAATGAGCTCACCAGAGGGAGAGCCAAGGTTAGATGTTTTGGGGAAAAAGTTCAAGAGAGGTGAATTACATGGTTTGGACACGTCACGAGGAGAGATGGTGAATATATTGGTCAAAGGGTGATAAGTATGGAGCTGCCAGGAAATTGAGCAAGAGGATGTACTAGGAGAAGACATGAGGGGAGTCAGTGTGAGAAAGGAGGATGCAGAAGATAGGCTTTGATGGAAAAGGATGACACGCTGCCGTGACCCCTAAGGGGAAAAGCCAAAAGGATAAGAAGAAAAAAAAGATATTAATTATATTTTTATGTGTTCAATGATATTATACAACATAACCCTGATGTGTTCGATTGTTCGGGGGGTAGATCAGCCTGTCAGTAATCAGACCAGACGCTGCACACTGCATCAATTTGGTCTGCATGACTGCCTTTCCCAGAAGGAAGCTTCTTGTAAAGTTGATCCACAAGAAAGCCAGGACAATGTTTGCTGAAGATAAGCAGGCTAAAAAAAACATTCACACTTTGGACGCAATTTGGGCATTTTCTTTTGGGATTGTACTCCCTTTTTTTTCCCAGCAGTTTAAACATTAATGGCTGTGTTGAATTATTTTAAGGTGACCTGTCTGGTGATTACTTCACATTATAGCGTGTCATATAAGTGTCATTTTGTTTCTGTGTTGCCTCATCAAAAAGTATAATAAATATATTAATCAAAATATGAGGTAGGTACTCCTCTTTGAGATACGGTGGACTGCCACTATTTGCAAGGGATAGAGCCTGAGCGCAACCGCGAACAGCAAATTCCTGCAAATAAGTGACGCTCCTGTGAAAGTGTTTATAACTGCATATATTACTTACTGATGAAACACGGGGAAACAAATGCAAAGCTGTACCGTTCACACTGAAATAATTTGGTCATTTTATTTGGATTTGTGGTGCTTTGGGAAGATGGAAACATGCATTTCATTTTTTTTAACAGGATTCCAGTTCAGTTCGGGTTTTCATTACAGTACTCTTTCAATAGAGCACAGGTGGACAATGTGAGAAACAAATGGTTGTTGAGGGCCGCGCCAACATGCTACGCTCAATCTTAATTGCATGCATTTACTGAATGCATTTATTGTGAGAAATAAGCGGTTACATGTGTATGTATGGATATGTTGTTTCAATTAGGAAATAAAAATAGTAGATAAAGTGATTATATTAAGCAGTCATTAAAATTAAAATAATAAAATATCACTAATTGTTTTATCAACACAAAAAAAAAATAAACACGCAAGCAGCCAGGTCTGCAAAAGATAAATTACCTTAAATGTTACAGAAGCCTTGGTGCAGTAGAAGCCTATTGAAACAATAGGATCCTTGGGTGTGTGTTGTTGGGGATTGTTTGGGATGTTCCCCATCTCTCTTTGCTGGTAGAGACCTTCCTCGCCCTCCTCAGAGCTCACAATAGCTGGAACAAATGACCACGCCCAAGACACCCAGCCCTGGTTGCTATCTGGTGAAAGGCCCGAGTCCATGAAAAACTCTTGATTGGAGTACTGGCTCGGAACTTGGTTTGCTATGTCCATATCCATCCCTAAAATAGAAATATAATAACAAAAACAGCATGCATTAATTCAACTCTACAGTCTTATGTGTATAGTGGTGAGATAAAATATGATGGGTTAGTCCAAGTATGTAACGCTGGACTTTATCTCATGAAAATAAGTCAATAAGAGCACAACCTCTAGAGACAATGACAGCAGTGAATGACGAGTGGGAGTCAGGACCCAAAAGGAGGTCATGGTCAGCAAGTCAAAAATGGAATGAAATCTTTAAATGTGCCTCTGATGTCGAACGTGGCTTTTCTTTTGAAACAATATGTCTCCTGACAAGTACAGTATACATCAGAAAGGAGCAGCACGATAAAATTCATTAATAACTGATCAATTATCTAATTAATCGACGGCGATTTGAATAACTGAGTAATCCTTTAGAACCATTATTTGACTGCCTCAAGTGATTTCTGTAGTCCTTTATGAAAGCAGAATAATTTTGTGTTTAGTCAAAATAAGACACAAAAACATCTGTTTTTAATTTTGGAAAATAATTGAACCAGTAACTGAATCCGTTTTAAAAGTTTGGCAAGAACAACATCCCTATCGTGTGACATTGCTTTATTGTGGTTTTGTTGTATTTTTAAGCCGTAAACTACACCAAATAACTAAGTGTTTACTCAACAGAAATCAGAAAAAAAATGTTTCGTCATGCACTTCAATGCAAGACCACACCTTATCCGATTTTGCGATAAATCAATGTAATTAATCAATTCTAAAAATATTCGCCAGTGACACCACCAGTCAAAGTGTAAATACGACCTGTCAACTCTCGCCCAACATGGAGTAAATCAAATGCTGAACTGTTTCAATGACATTACTTGAGGTGGTGCTTAATCGATTCAATTTTAGTACTACCGTAATTCTCTTCCCTTTTATACGGTTGTCATGTTCTTCCTCACTTACTCGGTTTGACATACAAGTGTTTTCAAAAGCTTGGTTTGACATCTGTCAAAGGGGTCAGACTTAATTACCATTGGAAAATGTGGGTCCCAGGGTGGGGCCTATTTAGAACCTCTGCCTTGGAGGTTCTTCGGGGTCACATGCACTTTACAGCATACATGATAGACAGAAAAATGCTTGCATTACAAGCTCCAATAGGAACGCGAGCAGACAAATGCTCATATGACAAAAATTTTAAACGTGCCGTTTTCAGATCAAATTTCAGGGAAAAGAACCAAGTGTCTCTGTACCCAATACATCATCAATTTGCCATTATCTTCAAGTTTTATACAGGGGACTCCGCATACTAGCAGTTCAGTACCCATGAAGTCCCCATTTTGTGGATTCTGTTTCAACATTTTTTTCAATATTTTTTCTTCTGGATTTTTTTTTGGGGGGGGCGGGGGAGCTAACTGCGGTTTCTTTTGTGTAAAACGCTTGTTGAAGGTTTGTCCCCATTTTTTCAAGGATTTCAGTTTTTTTCCTAATGCATTTTTAATGGGAATCTATTATGCGGATTTAAGCTACCCACGGCGCAGCTCGTTCCCCAGCCCCGTGAGTACCGGTAACTATTGAACTGCAATCAAATGAAGATAAAAACACTGTTACAGCCAAAGCTAAAACATACAGGTGTAAGACAGTGAGTACGTCATGCTTGTTAATGGACCAAAAACTACGAGCAAAATCTAAATCGTAATAGGACACGTGGCTTGAAGATTGCAACCTCAGAATAATCCGGTACTGAGCGTTTTACCATTTGAATAATGAACTGATGTGCCACAGAATAATTGGGAGTATAAAAGACTTGTTGGACAGAAAAAGGAGCCAGTACAAAGTAGGTCCAAGACAAATGATCACAAAACGAAAACACATAACTGAATTAAACAAATCCGAACTGTCCTCTATTTTCGTGAACTCCTAAGTTAGCATGTTGCAAAAACAAACGCCTCTGAATGCAATTCCTGTTTGCAAGTTTGAACAAACTACACCATGCTGTTCATTCTCTGATACCGACCTTTCAACTCTATTTCCATAAAGATGGAGAAAGAGGAAGCTGATGTCAATACACAAGAATGTGTAATCCCATTCCTTGCAGCCTCATGTCCTCTGCAGGAAAACAATACTGTCCGTGAGGTCATTGCTTAGGAATCCCAGAGGCTGAGGGGGTGAAATTCTGACATATTTTAATTAAATCTTTCACTTGGTGAATTGGCAGTTAAGGGTTATTATCTCGTTCTCTCTTCCAATGTTCCTGTCCAATTTGGTCTCTTTTTTTTCCACCCTGTGGTAGCCTTTGAGGTGACATTTCAACAAGTTAAGCTGTTCTGCTTCATGTCACAGACTGACGAAGCCTACGTTTGAATTATGAGACAATCAGAAGAGAAGCGCAATTACCAATGAAATGATCAAAACACAGCGGCTTAGGTAGACTTTGAAGTATTAATCCAAAGTAGCGAGTGGAAAAATTCCCAGCCTGATGTGGGGCTGATTGACTGCATCTGCAGAAATAAAATGACCACTGTTTCCCACATTAGTTCAGCCTAAGCTTTAGTGTCTGAATCTAAAATAACAAAAATCTGAGGCGTATCAATGTCCACAATGGGGCTCCAGGAGCAGCATTTAACACCTATCACATTGCTCCTCAACTTAAATAACAAGTGGCTGCATAAGTGAGTGACCATCTGATTGACATTGAGACAGACCTAGGAGGACAAATGGAAGAAAGACTGTGCCCTCAAAGGCCAGTAGATGTCCCTGCATGTTTATGGAAGGAAAAGGTGTTCTGATCACCTGACACAGGCGCAAACCCTGAACTGCACCGACTCTGGCGCATGGTTTGATTTATGCACATTCCCCTGTTGGTAATTTTTTTTTTTTTTGAAGATTCCACAAATTGAAATACAAATGCATGTGTACACATTAGTCCAAAAATATTCAGAACCTGGTAGCTGAAAGGACATCTTGAGTCCGCAAATGACCTGAAGGGAAAATGTCAACTAAAGTATATGCATAAATCACCTACATTTTCAACATTGGCTAGGCCTATAATGAGAAACCATTTTTGGCAAATTATTAAAATGCAGAGTATTATTTTTATTGATATACATAAACATGTTTTAAGTCTACTACATCATTTTCAATCCCAATTAATATGCTTTGTTAAATATAAAACATCATGACATGTCATCACCCTGACATATGTGAGCCATATGACGTTTGATATTAGCCTGTGGCCTCTAACCGATATGTGTGACAGTCTGGTCCATTCAAAGGGCCTGTGTGAAAAGTGACAGCAAGCACGCCTTCAAAGCAAACTCTCACTGCAAACACACTACAGAGCACAAAACGTATGCATGAGTCATTGGACAAACTCCAGGCTTTTACACACATAGCATACTGTATCGAGAGCTTGCCACACGCACACACACACGCAAACACTCGAACGGTGCCCACGAACACATACGCCTACAGACAATACATTTGTAATCATTTGTATAATCAGGAAACTTTACAGTTTTTGCTCAAATGGCCCGAATTCCCAAATGAATCGTTGATTGGGCAAGTGTCCTTGATAAACTGCACAACTCAAATGAACGAAAATGAAATCTTTTCATTAGAGTGAGAAAATAAGCACGACAGCTAAAATGGCAAAGGGGCTGGATTCAGATTTAACCAATCACATTCAAAAACTAATTTTAAATGGGAGTCCGCCTGTTTCCACTTAAAGTGCCTCTGATTGATCCCAAACAAAGTTAAGCGGTTTTAGCAGGCTTTTCCTGACATTTTTGTAGTCAAATCTTACGGCACAAGAGAGCTTTAACAGCACCAGAGGAATCTATTCTTCAAAGGGATCAGTCAGGAGACTACTTTCCGGTTGACAGAGGATAACCAACAAAAAAAATGGCTATATATGTTGTAATGCTCCTTTGCAGTCATTGATAAAAAAAAATGAATACTGTAATTGTGCAATGCTGGAAACACTGCATTTAAGATCAGTCTATCTAAGAGTCAACATAACATTGTGTGGCTGTATCCACAACCTATTAAAGGCAAAAGACATTTATTAGCTGTTGTTTTGTTTTCCAAACAAAATGTGCCAGACGAACTAAACAGCGCTCCCCATTTGAGCCAATCATTTCACATTCGAAAAACCTCACAGCACAGGACCAAAGAAATATGTCACAGAGTATAAATACAGTATTGAAATGACGATCTTGTTATTTGCTTACTTAAATCTGGACCTGTTCACTTGAAGACAAAACTGATATACTAGCAGGAAACCATGACGTATTCTGTTGTACGACTGGCAACATGGCTACACTGGTGTCTTGCACCTTGAGACATTTAACGTGACATGGTTCTACCTGTCACTGGACATCACTGCATAAATAGATGGACAAATATATTTGAAAAGAATCAATTATATTTTTGGAACAAGTGCAACTGGATAAATTCCAGCAGTCCCCCAGATGATCTCACATGGCACTCTACAATGCCACAGTGCGCTGGTCGGGAATTACTGAACTCAATCATGTATTATTTGAGCTCTAATTATTCTGGTGTTACTGTTGTGGGGTGGGGGGTGGGGGTCTAATTTTCATGTACAGGCCAAAATTGCTCCCAATCTTATCTCAGAAAACACACACCCAGTCTCTCTTTACTCAGTCGATTACTTCCAGGAAAACAAGTTCTGAGGGTGCTCGGGTTCCATAACTTGGTCCCCTTTTGTATATTTTTGTGATAGGATAATAATTTATTCTCAGAGGCTCCAAATAGTAGTAGCATGACACCAACCTTTACATCTGGCATTGGAAAGCAAACAGTAAGCCCTGCCAACTTACAGTTAAAGTTCCCGGCCAACAGGCAGGGAGAAGGCTGGTGGGAGAAACTGAAGCAGCTACAATAAATTCTGTTCTTTCCTGACTCCCTCCATTCTGATGATCACTTTTTCTATTTGTTGTCAGTGCTACAAAAAGGGTGTTGGCATATTGAGACTGGGGACTCGATAACTTTGTTGTGTTGCGATGAGGATGAGCAGGAGGTGGGATTTTTTTTCCGCTTGTGTCTTCGGTTACTGGGTTGCATTGTGAACGACATTCAGTACCAATCCATTAATGCGCCAAAAGTCATTGTGGCTATCCCTGATTGGACAAGATAAAACTCACAATAAGATGGCTGTCTTTGGACAACCATACTGAATTTAAGTGTTACATTCCAAATTACGAGCACGTGAATAAAACAGTCGTGAAGGTTACAGTTACATAATAACATCGTAAACCCAAAACTGGCCATGTGACAATCAAACCTGATTTCACGTGGGCAATTGATCAGGGTGCCATTGTGCGTGATGCAGTGTGCACACGTCAGCAAGTGAAGTCAGGACCATGTGTGTTTGAGTTGGCTACAGGATGTGAGCAACGTGATTTCCTATGAGGTTCAAATCAGAAACTAGGAGATGGGTCTGTGTTTGATTTGCCCTTGTTTCTTCACTTGATCCTTCTATGCAGGGCTCAAGCTTGATGACAATGGTCTGTGTTCAGTTAAACATTGTTGGAAAAAGCAGGAGGAAGACACAACGGTCAAACTCACCCTCCCATTTATAGAAAGCGAGGAAAAAAACAGATGACGGTTTCGGGACCAGCCACTTGAGGGTGGCCAATTCAGTTCAGCTATGGACAGAAAAAGGAATGGGATCCAGTTGTTGGAAGAACTAATTTGTCCTTACTTTGGGGTGCTCGATGATATGCACCCCTCGAGCTCTGACTCTCCCTTGCATGTTCAATTAATCAAATTCATAAGTTTCTGTGCATGTCTCTCTGTCAAATGAAAAGTGTGTGTGTGTGTGTGTGTGTGTGTGTGTGTGTGTGTGTGTGTGTGTGTGTGTGTGTGTGTGTGTTTGTATTCATGACATCTCAGGACAATTTTATGATAACACACCTTCACAATGAGGACCTGTGGAAAAATGAGGACATTTTTCGCGTCCTCATATTTCCACGCAGTCTACACTACTCTAGAGCTCACGAGGATACTCCCACACCAAAAATAAGTGATGTCCTGAAAGAGCACAATTTTCAGAAATTGTGTGTTTAAGTGTGTTTAACTTTCGACTCACTTTTCATTTGGAAAACTAGTGGCCAACTTCGGTACCTTAACACACTTTTAACACACTTTCAGTGACGTCATTGTGCAGGACCTCATATGTCATCTTTTTCGGACTGACTCACACATTTTCCCCGCCCTCGTCCTGGTAAGTCACTTCAATTAGCAGTCACACAAAACCCAACATGTGAAGCAGCCAGACAATCCTACTGCCAGATATCTATTAAACTCTCTGAAACAAACACGACCACGCGTGGATGACCACCTGGTAAGCAATTCCTTTTCGTTTATCTTACTGTAACATAGACTTTGTTCAATATAACCGTGTTTAACAGTGCCCACCAAAGGTAATGTCATTCAATTAGACAGCTAGCTAGCTAGCTAGCTAGATCGTTAGCATGCTAATAAGCTTCCAGTAAAAGTAATGTGGACATGTCCTGCAGGCAAGGTTCTAGAAAACCTTTCTAAATCTTTGACAACACAGTCTGTGGAACTTGATTTTGGTGCCAAATGTTTATTTCAGTGCAGTGTTTGTTTTATTTGATTGCAGTTAATTGAAATTAGTTAGTACAGGTAGCCTAATGAAAGTGGGCCATGCACTTCTAGCCTTTATGCTAAGTCTGGTGTAATTACACTGTTTATTCTTGTGTTGATTCAATTGTACACCGTTTCAATGAAGAAACAAACAAACGTTTGCAATGAAATTATAGCAGAATTCAGCTTTGTTGGTACATTTGGTCAAGACAATATTGTGTTACTCTATTTTAATTTTACATTGTTATCTGCCTGACAAATGGTTTGCCCGAATCTATTAATCTGACCAGCAAATGTTTGATGAAATGAATTTTTGTATATTTGAGGAAGAAAATAATATTCCTTTGGCTCAGTACTTTCTGAGCCAAAATAAGTGCTGCCATTGTATTGTGCTTGCTTGTCTGGCTGACTTCTTCTCACTTTCCATTGTAGATGTTTACTGGTGGTGATAATGTCACAAAGAAGAGCCAGACTGAGCCCTGAATCTGAGGCTGCTCATTTTATTTTATCTGGAGTCGACAAGCCTTGTTTGAAAGCCCAGTGGATCAATGATTATAAAGGTATGCTATCAATCTACCTGCTATCTAATTCTTATGGCTACCACACGCACATGACAAGAGCTGCAACCAAAGCCTGTCACAGTGACAGATTTTATTCGCACATTGTATTTACCCCAAAAATATCACAATAAACAACAGCATGTTTTTTTTTATGCCATTGATCATATTGGAGCAAAAATAATTGAAGTACTTTTTAAGAGAATGTTTAGCAGCCATTATCATTAAATTCTTGAGAATATTGTATTGCCATGTAGAACTAGGAATATCTTGAAATGAAAAAATAGAAATAGAAATTATTCGGCTTCTGTTAAAATATTGTGCTTCAACAAATATCACAATTCATAAAAAACGCATACTATCTGTAATAGTCTAGGAAAATTAGATGCCTTCAAACTTCCTTCACAATGCCTATTTCACCTGATTGAAGAAGGCTGTGGTAGCTGTTTGACAAATCCACATTTTTATCAGCAATTTGTACTGCCCATCAAAGGTCTCTACTTAGTTTAAAACTGAAAGAATGGTCACAGGAATTATGTATGTCATTATCATTATGACTATTATTGTTGATAGCTTAATTTTTATTTTAATCATAATGTGTCTTTTCTATGTGCAGTGGTGTATATTGCTCAGTGGGATTTCTGATTGGAGATCGGAGGTGTGAAACGCCAGGACAGCTTACAAAGAAATTAGATGAATCCTTTCCCTCCCACAATTGTTAGAGTTGCATTTGTATTTACAAAGAGAAAATAACAAAAATAGAAACGCACAGTTAATCGGATTAAAAAAAACATCCCATCCAACCATTTTCTAACCCATTTATACTAATACGGGCCTGGCTGTGCTGCAGCCGATCCCAGCTGTCTTCGGACAGTAGGCAGGGTACAACTTGAACTGGGTGCCAGCCAATCACAGGACACACAGACAAACCACCATTCACCCTCACAATCACACCGAGGGACAATTTAGTGAGTTCAGTGAACCTACTACGTTGCATGTTTTTGGAATGTGGGAGGAAACCAAAGTAGTCGGAGAAAACCCATGCAGCCATGGGGAGAACTCCACACAAGAAGGCACTGTGAGGCGGACGTGCCAACCAGTTGCACACTGTGCAGCCGCATTAGGTTGCCTGTGACCAAAATAAAAACTATGGTGGTAATGCATTACCAACATTGCTGCCCATACTTTTTTTTGACCTTATTGCTCTTCTCTTTCTCTCCCTCAACCATATAATGCAGTTTGGAGTGGAATAGTATAGGAACTGAAATTAGGTTTCGAATGTTATCCATTGAGGAAAAATGGTACTTCACTTGACTTATGATGATCACTTTAGTCAAACTGTCGGTCAAACCGCTGGTATTTTTCTTTGCTATTCCATACATTCTGTTCAATTGAAGGCAAGCAATGTAAACAACTCTGATGTAAGGAGCCACATTATTATTTTGTGCTGATACAAATTGCTAAAGAAAATTATCAGCGATTCTGATAATTGTTTTTAGTTTTACATGGAATTATTTTGTTATCGTACCACTAAACATGTTTTTTCCCTTCTTTAAATTTTTATTTTTTGGTCTGCATGTATTTGTGAATATCTGATTAACTGCATTGTGTAAGCCTGATTTGGATTGTATTAATCAACATTTAAGTGTCAACTTTTCGTGTCCTAGGACGTGGTGTATTTACAAGTGAACCAATCGAAAAGGGGTTATTTGTGGTTGAGTACCGTGGAGAGTTAATCTCAAGTTATGAACGAGACAAGAGACAGAAAAAGTACACAGAGAAGCAAAATTGTTTCCTGTTTGATTTTGAATGGAAAGGAAGCACATGGTGGTAAGTCAAGATCTAGAAAAACATCATGTGGTTCTGTACAACATTGTAGTTTTACTGGAAAAACATTTCATGTTTCATTGTTCAATTTCAGCATTGATTCCTCCCATGAAGATGGTTCATTAGGTCGACTTGTCAATGATGCTCACAAAGGCCCAAACTGTAGAATGAAAAAGCTGACAATCCAGGATAAACCTCATCTTTGCTTGTTTGCAATTGAAAATATCGAAGCAGGGAATGAAATAACCTATGACTATGGAGATTCTCAGTGGGCATGGAGAGCACTGGTAAGTAATGCCTGAATATACACCTGTAGACAACCAGATCTAATAAGTAAATCATTATATTTCGTAGGTGAGTGAAAGATCATTTTCATCAACAGTTTATTACCTTTTAAAAGTTAACACAAGTGTCTGTTTTAGATGATTATTTGACGTCAACAGAAATTCAAAGACAGGAACATGGACTCCACATTTTTCAGTCATTACATTGATTTAGTCTGAAAGAGTATGTTTCGGGTGTTGTCTTTATTATTTGAACTCAGTCGTGTCTGATGTCCTGAAATTGTTAGCTATCAGAGCTGTACAGTGGTAAGTACCATAAAGAGTACTGTACTACACAGTACTTGTGCTGTGAATGTGGTCACTGAAAAAAGTAGTTCAATTTATTCAAAAGTCATATAACTACGACATATTTCTGACACTCTATGGTTGGTATAATGTTGCTTTTCATGATTTCAGTCATGCCCTCATACTTCTTCAGTTACTGAAGAATACTTTTTAGAATATTTCTGATACTGTAATATTGCTATGTTGCAGACACCAGATGTTGGTATCCTGACTGAACCTTCTGGAGACCAAGAAGGGAGTGAGAGATCCACTTCATCCTTACAACAGGTGACTACGTCTTATCATTATATACCAGTTTTGAGTTTACAGCTTTCTTTGACAAACACAGGAGAAGTTATAAATCAGAAACGTGGCCTCTCCATGATTTCAGTCGTCATGTCCTCATATTTCTTTAGACCTGAAAAACCTGAGTGTGTTTCAGGTGACATGACTTTTGTCTTAACCTAACTCTGGAGAGCCTGTGTTCGAATGTCCCCATATTGCTGTTCCACAGAACTGAACAGTGTTAACTTTCTACAGTGTGGTATATTAATCCCAAACTCTCCTGTGAGCTATGTTCAATGAGAAATAATGTTTATTCATTTCTTAATTGGTCAGAATGAAGAATGCTGAATATTTTGACACCGTAATGTTGTTATGTTGCAGATACCAAGTGACGGGATCCTGACTGAACCTTCTGGAGACCAAGAAGGGAGTGAGAGATCCGCTTCATCCTTACAACAGGTTACTACGTCTTATCATTATATACCAGTTTTGAGTTTACAGCTTTCTTTGACAAACGCAGGAGAAGTTATAAATCAGAAACGTGGCCTCTCCATGATTTCAGTCGTCATGTCCTCATATTTCTTTAGACCTGAAAAACCTGAGTGTGTTTCAGATGACATGACTTTTGTCATAACCTAACTCTGGAGAGGTTGTGTCTGAATGTCCCCATATTGCTGTTCCACAGAGCTGAACAGTGTTAACTTTCTACAGTGTGGTATATTAATCCCAAACTCTCCTGTGAGCTATGTTCAATGAGAAATAATGTTTATTCATTTCTTAATTGGTCAGAATGAAGAATGCTGAATATTTTGACACCGTAATGTTGTTATGTTGCAGATACCAAGTGACGGGATCCTGACTGAACCTTCTGGAGACCAAGAAGGGAGTGAGAGATCCGCTTCATCCTTACAACAGGTTACTACGTCTTATCATTCATTATATACCAGTTTTGAGTTTACAGCTTTCTTTGACAAACGCAGGAGAAGTTATAAATCAGAAACGTGGCCTCTCCATGATTTCAGTCGTCATGTCCTCATATTTCTTTAGACCTGAAAAACCTGAGTGTGTTTCAGGTGACATGACTTTTGTCTTAACCTAACTCTGGAGAGGTTGTGTCTGAATGTCCCCGTATTGCTGTTCCACAGAGCTGAACAGTGTTAACTTTCTATTGTGTGGTACATTAATCCCAA
The DNA here is from genome assembly GCF_054856545.1 of Hippocampus guttulatus. Lineage (NCBI taxonomy): Eukaryota > Metazoa > Chordata > Actinopteri > Syngnathiformes > Syngnathidae > Hippocampus > Hippocampus guttulatus. Next base: position 8,663,598 of record NC_141266.1, on the reverse strand, counting down.
ACTCTCCTGTGAGCAATGTTCAATGAGAAATAATGTTTATTCATTTCTTAACTGGTCAGAATGAAGAATGCTGAATATTTTGACACCGTAATGTTGTTATGTTGCAGATACCAAGTGACGGGATCCTGACTGAACCTTCTGGAGACCAAGAAGGAAGTGAGAGATCCACTTCATCCTTACAACAGGTTACTACGTTTTATCATTATATACCAGTTTTGAGTTTACAGCTTTTTTTGACAAACGCAGGAGAAGTTATAAATCAGAAACGTGGACTCTCCATGATTTCAGTCGTCATGTCCTCATATTTCTTTAGACCTGAAAAACCTGAGTGTGTTTCAGGTGACATGACTTTTGTCTTAATCTAACTCTGGAGAGCCTGTGTTCGAATGTCCCCATATTGCTGTTCCACAGAACTGAACAGTGTTAACTTTCTACAGTGTGGTATATTAATCCCAAACTCTCCTGTGAGCTATGTTCAATGAGAAATAATGTTTATTCATTTCTTAACTGGTCAGAATGAAGAATGCTGAATATTTTGACACCGTAATGTTGTTATGTTGCAGATACCAAGTGACGGGATCCTGACTGAACCTTCTGGAGACCAAGAAGGAAGTGAGAGATCCACTTCATCCTTACAACAGGTTACTACGTTTTATCATTATATACCAGTTTTGAGTTTACAGCTTTTTTTGACAAACGCAGGAGAAGTTATAAATCAGAAACGTGGACTCTCCATGATTTCAGTCGTCATGTCCTCATATTTCTTTAGACCTGAAAAACCTGAGTGTGTTTCAGGTGACATGACTTTTGTCTTAATCTAATTCTGGAGAGCCTGTGTTCGAATGTCCCCATATTGCTGTTCCACAGAACTGAACAGTGTTAACTTTCTATAGTGTGGTATATTAATCCCAAACCCTCCTGTGAGCGATGTTCAATGAAAAACAATGTTTATTAATTTATTAACTAATTAGGATGAATAAATTTGAATATTTCTGACACTGCAATGTTGCTTTGTTGCAGACACCAGGTGTTCGGATCCTGATGAAACCTTCTGAAGATCAAGAAAAGAGTGGAAGATTCACTTCATCCTTACAACAGGTCATTGCATTTTATCAGTGTATACCAGTTTTGAGTTTACAGCTTTCTTTGACAAACACAGGAGAAGTTATAAATCAGAAACATGGACTCTCCATGATTTCAGTCGTCATGTCCTCATATTTCTTTAGACCTGAAAAACCTGAGTGTGTTTCAGGTGACATGACTTTTGTCTTAACCTAACTCTGGAGAGCCTGTTTTAGAATGTCCCCATATTGCTGTTCCACGGAACTGAACAGTGTTAACTTTCTATAGTGTGGTATATTAATCCCAAACTCTCCTGTGAGCAATGTTCAATGAGAAATAATGTTTATTCATTTCTTAACTGGTCAGAATGAAGAATGCTGAATATTTTGACACCGTAATGTTATGTTGCAGACGCCAAGTGACAGGTACCTGACTGAACCCTCTGGAGACCAAGAATGGAATGAGAGATCCACTTCTTCCTTACAACAGGTTACTACTTCTTATCATGATATACTAGGTTTGAGTTTTCAGCTTTCTTTGACAAACACAGGAGAAGTTATAAATCAGAAACATGGACTCGCCATGATTTCAGTCGTCATGTCCTCATATTTCTTTAGACCTGAAAAACCTGAGTGTGTTTCAGGTGACATGACTTTTGTCTTAACCTAACTCTGAAGAGCCTGTGTTTGAATGTCCCCATATTGCTGTTCCACAGAACTGAACAGTGTTAACTTTCTACAGTGTGGTATATTAATCCCAAACTCTCCTGTGAGCTATGTTCAATGAGAGATAATGTTTATTCATTTCTTAACTGGTCAGAATGAAGAATGCTGAATATTTTGACACCGTAATGTTGTTATGTTGCAGACACCAAGTGACAGGTACCTGACTGAACCCTCTGGAGACCAAGAATGGAATGAGAGATCCACTTCATCCTTACAACATGTTACTACTTCTTATCATGATATACTAGGTTTGAGTTTTCAGCTTTCTTTGACAAACACAGCAGAAGTTATAAATCAGAAACATGGACTCTCCATGATTTCAGTCGTCATGTCCTCATATTTCTTTAGACCTGAAAAACCTGAGTGTGTTTCAGGTGACATGACTTGTCTTAACCTAACTCTGGAGAGCCTGTGTTCGAATGTCCCCATATTGCTGTTCCACAGAACTGAACAGTGTTAACTTTCTACAGTGTGGTATATTAATCCCAAACTCTCCTGTGAGCAATGTTCAATGAGAAATAATGTTTATTCATTTCTTAACTGGTCAGAATGAAGAATGCTGAATATTTTGACACCGTAATGTTGTTATGTTGCAGACACCAAGTGACGGGTACCTGACTGAACCTTCTGGAGACCAAGAATGGAATGAGAGATTCACTTCATCCTTACAACAGGTTACTACGTCTTATCATTACATACCAGGTTTGAGTTTACAGCTTTCTTTGACAAACACAGGAGAAGTTATAAATCAGAAACATGGACTCGTCATGATTTCAGTCGTCATGTCCTCATATTTCTTTAGACCTGAAAAACCTGAGTGTGTTTCAGGTGACATGACTTTTGTCTGGACCTAACTCTGGAGAGCCTGTGTTCGAATGTCCCCATATTGCTGTTACACAGAGCTGAACAGTGTTAACCTTCTATAGTGTGGTATATTAATCCCAAACCCTCCTGTGAGCGACGTTCAATGAAAAACAATGTTTATTAATTTATTAACTAATTAGGATGAATAAATTTGAATATTTCTGACACTGCAATGCTGCTATGTTGCAGACACCAGGTGTTCGGATCCTGATGAAACCTTCTGAAGATCAAGAAAAGAGTGGAAGATTTACTTCATCCTTACAACAGGTCATTGCATTTTATCAGTGTATATCAGTTTTGAGTTTACAGCTTTCTTTGACAAACACAGGAGAAGTTATAAATCAGAAACATGGACTCTCCATGATTTCACTCGTCATGTCCTCATATTTCTTTAGACCTGAAAGACCTGAGTGTGTTTCAGGTGACATGACTTGTCTTAACCTAACTCTGGAGAGCCTGTGTTCGAATGTCCCCATATTGCTGTTCCACAGAACTGAACAGTGTTAACTTTCTACAGTGTGGTATATTAATCCCAAACTCTCCTGTGAGCTATGTTCAATGAGAAATAATGTTTATTCATTTCTTAATTGGTCAGAATGAAGAATGCTGAATATTTTGACACCGTAATGTTATGTTGCAGATACCAAGTGACGGGATCCTGACTGAACCTTCTGGAGACCAAGAAGGGAGTGAGAGATCCGCTTCATCCTTACAACAGGTTACTACGTCTTATCATTATATACCAGTTTTGAGTTTACAGCTTTCTTTGACAAACGCAGGAGAAGTTATAAATCAGAAACGTGGCCTCTCCATGATTTCAGTCGTCATGTCCTCATATTTCTTTAGACCTGAAAAACCTGAGTGTGTTTCAGGTGACATGACTTTTGTCTTAACCTAACTCTGGAGAGGTTGTGTTTGAATGTCCCCATATTGCTGTTCCACAGAGCTGAACAGTGTTAACTTTCTATAGTGTGGTACATTAATCCCAAACTCTCCTGTGAGCAATGTTCAATGAGAAATAATGTTTATTCATTTCTTAACTGGTCAGAATGAAGAATGCTGAATATTTTGACACCGTAATGTTGTTATGTTGCAGATACCAAGTGACGGGATCTGACTGAACCTTCTGGAGACCAAGAAGGGAGTGAGAGATCCACTTCATCCTTACAACAGGTTACTACGTTTTATCATTATATACGAGTTTTGAGTTTACAGCTTTCTTTGACAAACGCAGGAGAAGTTATAAATCAGAAACATGGCCTCTCCATGATTTCAGTCGTCATGTCTTCATATTTCTTTAGACCTGAAAAACCTGAGTGTGTTTCAGGTGACATGACTTTTGTCTTAACCTAACTCTGGAGATCCTGTGTTCGAATGTCCCCATATTGCTGTTCCACAGAACTGAACAGTGTTAACTTTCTACAGTGTGGTATATTAATCCCAAACTCTCCTGTGAGCAATGTTCAATGAGAAATAATGTTTATTCATTTCTTAACTGGTCAGAATGAAGAATGCTGAATATTTTGACACCGTAATGTTGTTATGTTGCAGACACCAAGTGACGGGTACCTGACTGAACCTTCTGGAGACCAAGAATGGAATGAGAGATCCACTTCATCCTTACAACAGGTTACTACGTCTTATCATTATATACCAGTTTTGAGTTTACAGCTTTCTTTGACAAACACAGGAGAAGTTATAAATCAGAAACATGGACTCTCCATGATTTCAGTCGTCATGTCCTCATATTTCTTTAGACCTGAAAAACCTGAGTGTGTTTCAGGTGACATGACTTTTGTCTTAACCTAACTCTGGAGAGGCTGTGTCTGAATGTCCCCATATTGCTGTTCCACAGAGCTGAACAGAGTTAAACTTTCTATAGTGTGGTACGTTATTCCCAAACTCTCCTGTGAGCAATGTTCAATGAGAAATAATGTTTCTTCATTTATTAACTGGTCAGAACGAAGAATGCTGAATATTTTGATGTTGTTTAAATATCATTTTTAAAACATCTAACATTCTGTGTTTACCCTGAAACAAAAGCATTTTGTCCTGTCTGTTTTTTCTTTTTTTTTTTAACCCAACCAGACGAAGTAACCACGAGCGATGACGATTTGAGCAAAGAAACCAATGCTGACCTTAATCAAGAAAAAGCGATTCTCACTTACACAGAAAATGGTAATGTCCTCAAGTTATGACATAAGACAGAGTAAATTGGTGCCTGATAATCTCAGTCTTTATGCACAACTATGTATGAATTAGAAACAATTTACTACAGTATTTGAAAATGGTGTTGAAAGATGCAAAATGTGCAGGTTGAAAACACATTAGGCCTCGACAGCCGAAAGAAAATTGAGAAATTAGGAGACGATTTGGCACATATAAGAAAGCAATGGTGAAAAGCCACATTCAACTATTTTTGTATAATTTTTCAAAGGCTCAAGCTCTGACACTTCTGGGAACCCAAGCCATGCATATGCGCCATCTACATCGGACAACATGGAAGGCACTTCTGCTTCAACCACCTTTGACAACACTGACGACAGTTTTGTCGCAACCCTGGAAAACATTTCTGCTCCAACCCAGTTAGAGAACGTGGACGACACTTCCTTCTCAATCACACGGGACAACAAAAACACCAGTTAAAGTTAAACAAAAATGGCAAAAATTAACATATCTTAATTGAAGTTGAAGTACTTTTGATGAACAAAAAGTCAAAGTGCTCCAATGAAAAGCAAGGTTAAAGAGCATTTTTTTCAAAATTCTCATTATTTCCTGGAATATCTTATTTTGCATTTTTAACATTTGCAATGCCATTTTTAATAAATAATGCCTTCTTTTACAGGTGGGAATAAGAGACGTACGTGGACAGATGATGAAGTGAAGGCTGTTGAGAGACATATGTTTGATTTCATAACAAGCCATAACGTTCCAGGTAAAACGAGCTGTGAGTCCTGTCTCCACGCAGAGCTAGTAGCTCTGAAAGACAGAGACTGGGTGTCCATCAAAAACTACATCCACAACAGGATAACTGCATTAAAAAGGGAAATGAATAGATAGTCCATTGAAATGCGAGCACGCCTGGGTACATTTCAGTTCAAGTTAACTATAGCAATAGCAATGGTGCATTTAGGGTGGGATGGTCAATTACGGATTTCATATTTGTTGTTGAATACTGTGTTTCACATTTATTGTTTCATGAGCTTCAAGAGCAAATTGGAAAATCCTTGGAGATGTACGAACATGTAAGGTATACTGTATATCAGGCATGTCCCGATCTGGGCCGGGAGGGCAACTGTCGTGCCTGTTTTCCAGCTCTCGCGGCTGCATCACACCTGATTCAGATGATCAGTTCAACAGTCAGCTCTGATGCAGCATTAGAACATCCTGGGAGAGCTGGAAAACAAAAAGACAGCGGCCCTCGAGGACCGACTTTGGACACCCCTGCTGTATATAAACGTACGTACAATATACAAACTTCTCACAAAAGATAGGCTTATTAGGTTTGAGGTGATATTTCAGAAAAACTCTAAAACATTTGAATTCATCCTATTTCAAGAATTTCAATACTTTTTGAAAAGTTGCTTTTGTCTAACAGGTAGCTAAAGAAGAAGTTGCTACACACATGGCACAATATATGGCCACATTTATTAAAAATTCTTCATCACAGTATTCACATTTTGACATAATCTTCTTCAGTTCAAACAACCCTCATCTATTGCACTGCCTTGTGTCATGGAGAGGAGGTGGCATGTTTTCTGTGTTCATAATTTCATATTTGTCAGCAATTAAAAAATAAGAAAGTGGACTGACCACATATTTAACTGTCTCTTCTTCTTCACAGCTTAGTTTTACTGTCTTGTATTATTACCGTGAATATCAACGACTGTTTGGCACATTCGCCTCATAGTTCAGCAATTGATAGTTTGAATCTGGGCTTCCTTCCTTTGTAGAGTTCTCCCCGTGCCCGAGCATGACAATTGGACACATGTGCCTAACATATACTGTTGGTATGTAACAGGAGTCAATCTAAAAATTACACACTTTACTCTTAGCTGGTCTTCATAAGTCATATATACTTGAAAATGATGTGTATCTAGGGGGCTCAAAATTCACAAAAACATGAAATGGCAGTGTGTTTGAGGTGACTGTCTCCATAATACACAAAAACCTGTCAATGTCCTCATATGTAGTAGTTTTGTCATAAATCAAAAAAAAATTACGTCCTAGCCAAAATCTGAATAGATGGGTGTCTTCCTGATTTTTTTTCATGGTTACCATATTTCTTTGGAGCCTGTAGGACCACGGGAAAGGCATGTACCCATATGTCGGGTGAACAAACGGACGTCCTGAAAATGCACCAAAACACGTATGTGTGTGTGTGTGTGTGTGTGTGTGTGTGTGTGTGTGTGTGTGGAGAGGGGTGGCGGGGGGTAATTTACCACTTAAGCAGCCTGACATATACCTTGTGTGTGTGTGTGTGTGTGTGTGTGTGTGTGTGTGTGTGTGTGTGTGTGTGTGTGTGTGTGTGTGTGTGTGTGTGTGTGTGTGTGTGTGTGTGGAGAGGGGTGGCGGGGGGTAATTTACCACTTAAGCAGCCTGACATATACCTTCAGGACAGCTGGAGTGGGAGTCATGTTAACAGGTTGGAGATATGTGCTTTAAGGTAAACAGGGATGACAACATTTTGTTAAAACCGACTGCGAATATGCGCTGCAAATTGTATAACAAATGCTCGGGAGGCAATGGGGGGCATCTAGCGGGGCCACTAAGCTGTCTGGCTAGCACCAATGCTCTCGAATGCTGTCGCCTGTGCTACGTGGCTGCAGCAATCCAGCTGAACTCCTGTGAATAAGCTGCGACTGATGACGCACTGGAGCCATTTCTAGTTTAATTTTATAACTTGTGGTATTCTCCAGAAGCAGTCTTTTATTTATTTGTATTTGCTAGTCAACACTCAAAGGTAACGTGGCACCTGTATTCCACATTAGAATACGCCCCGCTCTTCTTTGTCTCTTACCTATGTACTCCTTTACTTATTCTGTGTACTAGTTTTCGGACTGAGACACCACATACTGTAACTGAAGTGCCCGTCAAATACTGTACTCAAGTAAAATCTTGAAAATAATATATTCAGCCGGCTGTTTAAGTGTCAGTGCCGACAAGCTGTTCCTCAGAAGAGTGTCATCACATATTTCAGTAATATGTAAACCATGTTCAAGAAAAGTTTGTTTTTGATCAATACTACATATATTTGATCAAAATAAAGCACATTTTTATCACAACAGCAAGATAAAGGCAATATCAAGTTCCCACAAGTAATGTACATAGTACTGAAACCTAAAAAAGGGCTGCGTGTGCATCCCCAGTTATGTATATTACATTCATTGACTACAATTTTGTAGAGCATTATTAGTTCATGACTCCATAGTGTATACTGCAGTACTTGGCCACAAGTGTCCTATTTTGATGTTTATTGGAAATTAGCTAAATGATTTTTTATCCAAGTCCAACACAAAACGATTTAAAAAAAAACATCACTTTAGGGTGAGGTCAGGAAGGACATTTCACAAAGGGAACATTAGATAAAGGTGAATCGATATTTGCAGTGCTCTAGAGTTAAATTTGTTTTTACAACGTTAAAATGAACGGCCAGTGACAAAAAAATATGTTTTAAATGGAATACCCCAAACCAAGATGAATTGGACTTCAGAAGACATCCCACTCACCAGGTAAATTTGTTCCAGCTTCCCTGACATGAGAGCTTCCCTCTTCTCGTTCTGCTTCTTTATGCCCACCTATTTCCCCATAGTAGAGCGCAATAATCAGTTGCAAAATTCGGATAAACATGGGAAGTTGCTGATCTGTAATAGACAACTTCAGGCTATCCACCATGGTTTGGATCTGAGGAGACATAAGAAAAAATAGATGATGGCTTGAGTAGAGAAATTTTATTAAACACTCAAACTATGTTTTTGCTGAAACATCTTCACACCAAGTTATTATTGTGGGGGATAACACACAGTGTAGATGAATTCTTTAAATTACATGGGAGGGGTGTTTAGCTTTCTAAATTTCCTAACAGGTGTTTGTTGAGGTATGAACGGTAAGACGATATTTCTTCTCTAGTTCGACAAAAAAATTAGTTTGGGTTATCTGCAGATAAAAGCCAAAAACTAATTGTCTGACAGTGTGTGGAATGAGAATGCAAATTTATTGCGCTAAGACAAAGTTAGTACAAAAGGAGGTTACGCCCAATTTGAAATCAACACCCATGTAATACAATGAGAAAAAGTCCTTGCCAATGTTATTTCTTACCGTACAGCACAGGTGTCAAACTCAAGGCACCTCGGGCCAGATCTGGCCCACATCATTTTATATGGCCCGCGAAAGCAAATCAAACATGGAAGCTTCAATGATGGCGACTAAGATTTGTACCAAAATTTCAACTTCTCATACGTAATATGAGAGATATTGTAAGTATTTTCTTGTTGCCAAGCCCCTCATTACAGTAACTTAAAACAATAGTTCAATCAACCATAATCCTTGACTTCTTTATATGGTTTTGCAGTCATAACAAAGGAAAGGGTAACTATAATGTGGCCTGTGACAAAAATGAGTTTGATACCCCTGCCGTACAGTATGATTTAGATAGTAATTCCTTCACAAAATAAGTGTCATAACAAAGTATTCATTGATGGGTCATGGATCGATCTGTACTTCAAGAGACCTAGATAATATTGACAGCAGCACTGGGTGGCAACTAGTAGATTACTATGTAAAGTGGAGAAAAATTGTTTTTTTGAAAGAGCATTGTGAGCGGTCAGATGTTGACACTTTTATATAACGAACTCAGAGTGGAGCACTGGTGAGATATATATAGATATAGATATAGATATATATATATATATGAGAGAGAGAGAGAGAGAGAGAGAGAGAGAGAGAGAGAGAGAGAGAGAGAGAGAGAGAGAGAGAGAGAGAGAGAGAGAGAGAGAGAGAGAGAGAGAGAGAGAGAGAGAGAGAGAGAGAGAGAGAGAGAGAGAGAGAGAGATTTTTTTTTACTTACTTTGATGACAGAGGGGATCTTTGAATTGATGTTGTCATAACTAAAATGAAGACGTGTTCGGAAAGAGCATTTGTACAACAGCGGGTCTTGGTAGAATTCGATCTTGCCACTTGCATTCCGTTTGTCCAAGCACACAGTACAATCTGAAAAGTTGATCACTTTCCGAAGAACGAGTTCTGGAGCTGTAGAAGGAGCACAGTTACATGTTAATCTCAGAGCCACCTCATGAGAATCCCAACTCTCTCATTCACTGAAATTGGAAATCCTTAATTGAACCTGGATCTTATTTGACGATGCCAGAATCAATTGCCTACTGTCCATACTCATAGGCCTTCATTTTAAGGATGCTCCATAGCTGGTCAAAAGGGTTGATGTCATCGGGTGATGGTAGCCACACAGTGATTTTTTTTTTCTTGTTATTATCCCTATACACGCATAGCTGCTCGAGCCTCTCTCACGAACAATAAAACTACAGGGTGGATGAAAACTAATTCATCTGGTGAACCAATTATCAAAACTGACTGACACTGATAACATTAACCTTGTCTGGCTATAGAAACAACATATGCAATTATTGCCCCAGAAAATAATTCTACAAAATTATTTTGAAGAGTGTACTAAAGGTTCGTGTTTTTACCACACCAAAATTTGCCGTCTTACCAGTGACGTCCATGAAGGCCCTCTCCCACACATCGTCTACTGTGTAGCATTCTGCTGAAGTAATGTTGACTGACAACACAATGTCATCCTCGACGTACTTCAATATCAAGTTGTTCACTAAAACATTCACATTGTTCACCACACGTCGAATCAGGCTCTGCACATAACCTGTAACAAAAACAAGCACACATTTAAGAAACACGTTAAGCATTAAGCAGATGCAAGTAAAACATGTGTATGTTGTTGGACAAGATGACCTTGCTCATATTCTAATTCATTGCAAAATTGAAGCGGCAGAGCTCAGAGCTCTCTCTGCATGCCAGTCCAGGTTCTTCTCCCCCCCCCCCCCCCACCAAACACATCCCGCAAAACTCTATGCAAGTGAAGAACGGACATGCAAAAGAAGGGTTCCCCCAAATTGTTCACACATACTGTAGATCACAGGTGTCATAGTCAGGGCCCGTGGGCCAGATTTGGCCTGCCACATCATTTTATGTGGCCCACGAAAGCAAATCAAGCATGTCAAGTTCCATGATGCTTGCTAAAGTCTGAACAAAAATTTCAAATTGTCATATGTAAACCAAAATAACATTTGATATTGCAAGCATGTTCTCATTACCAAACCCGATCACATTAATATAAACAATGTTTCAACAAGTCATTATTCTTGACTTCTGATTTTAAAACTAGTTATCCATCAATTTGTTGTGCGCTATGTATGTAATATGTGGAGATGATTAAACGTTTATATGGTGTCCCAAAATTCCCAAATTTTTAAAACCATATTGAGATGTACGCATGCTAAATTACACACGCAACCAGGATTGGGCTGGTTGATTTTGCATCTTTAAATAGCGCATCTGAAAGGGAGGAAGCAAACCAGTGCAGATAATGGTGTCAACATTGCGTAGGCAAAAGGAGACGCGGGGCAGCGAGAACCTTTTTGCTTGTGTTAACAATTTGAAAATTCCAGCCAAAATTAACGTGACGCATCGTCTATTCAGCAACAGAGTTTGGAGCTTCTGAATGATAAGGGCAGACTTGAAGCCAGTCACAGCCACATCACCTATGACAAAACTCTGCAATTCCGCGCATCTCCAACATTTTAGCACATTGGAAGAACAGGTGCTGGTTCTTCCCAAAGCATTCTTCGGGGATACTGTCCAAAGTTTTGAACGCAACGTTAGGGAGGATGGGCACCTACCTGTTTGGACATCCCCTGCCATGGACTCAAGTTGAATAAACAAAGCATGGCTCACAGTTTCTGGCTTCCCCAGAATTATCACAGAATCTATTTATTTTTGTTTGCTTGCATCTTCACTCACACTTCAAACTTCATTTTGCACTTGCAGCATTTTCCCAAATTTCCCATCGTAAAGCCAGAACTAACTAAAAAGCAAAAGCGTCTTTTAAATAAAGAAATTTTAAATAGTGCAGAAAGAATCCTTCAAAGCCATCGGACCGGTGCCGTCATTTATTTCTCCAGTATGCTGTTAAGCACAGTCACGGCAGAGTAAAACATACGGCATAAACATCTTGAGTTTTCACTTTATTTCCAAAACCAAATGTTTATCTTCCTGTATTTTCATGAATACTCTAATGCGTAACAGAACCAATAATGAAGCAGCACTCTTGAAAAAATGAATTAAGATGAATTAGCATGCTGTTCTGCTGTGCCTGACTAGACATGACAAAATTATTGAGACTTTGCTGACTGACCCATTAGAGGCAAGTGGGGAGGGTGACATAAACTCAGCTACAAACGCAATGTGTGTTTGTCACAGAGGTGCCTGGCTTTGCATGCTTGTGCGTGCCAAAATTGGTGTGTGTTCTGGCTTCTGCAGCATGTATGAGTGTGGCTGTGGTTCTGAGGTCAGTTAGAAAGCTGCTGTTGCATCAGCAGCCTGGACGCTAAACCAGCAATGTTATTTCCTTTTCTGGATCTAATTTGTCCACTGCTGGGATGTTTTTCACTCATGTTTCACTTGTGCTTACTCTTGCCTCACACAAAGACCCTCAATGAACTATCACATGAGTGTGACCTTCTCTAAACAACTGACATGGCCAGCAACTCACCTCAAGCCAAAAAGACACCCTATTCAAAAATGTTCACCAAAGTCACAAGAGTTGACAGGGAAAAGGTAGAAGAGGGAGCTGGGCAGGGGGAAATACAAAACACTTTGTGACTTTAATGTCCTACATGCAATGGCAAGTCTGCCAACTCCAACATAACCTTATAAAATGTTGGATTTTGCCTAAAAAGTGTCATTTTTGACTGGATTCGAAAAGCACCTCAATTTCACTCACGCAAGAAAACAAAACAGTGATCGGATAATTACAACAAAGTAATCACAGTATGTATTTCATAGTTATATTTTAATCATTTGTGTACTGAAACAGATAGGTCAAACCCAAAAGTGCATGGAATGTTATTTGTCGAGTACAGAAGGAAGCTATATATCTAAAAGCTCATATGTGGGATACTCAGTATCTTTAAGTAGCATTTGCCAGTAATACCAGAACAGCTGCCGTATTCATTCTCTTTGGAGAGGCCACAGTGCCACAACAGCGGTAGCACTGGACCGTGGATTTATCTCAGGAGTGTGTTTGCACTGCAGCCCAAGCAAATCACACATTATTACACAATCATGCATGCAGAATTCCTGACACGATGAAGAGGTAGTAGAGGCACAACCGATGTGAAACATTGGTGTGTAAGCACAGCACTCACACTATAGTAAACAGGGTGTAAAATTTGCAACCGATAAGAAAAGCCGACAACTATGGGAAACGATCATTCCTGATACTAAATATTTAACTGAAACATCAGTAACATTAAGTATATGAAATTTACAATGCATGTCACCACAGGAACACACAGAATGCAACACAGTCTAAAAACATGCTTTATGTATGTATAATTACAACTCAGACTGGCACCCAAAATTCCTGTTCCTTAATCGTGTTAACTTACCGCGTATTAGAAATTGGGGTTCATCTAAAGTTTTTGGCCTTTGGCTAACGTCTGACTGGTCTGCTAGGTTACACAACCCACGAGTGAGCAATACGTCACTGGAGCCACCAGCAGAAGGACTCACCCTCTGTGGCGTGTTGTCAAACGAACACAATCATCTACAAAGTATTTTGTTAATTCTCAACATGTTTGAGCAACATGAGCCATGATTTTCTTTTTTGGGGGGGGGGGGGGGGGGGGTGTACAGAGCAATCAATGGTACAGGCGTAACGAGGTAGCATTCAGTGATATCCGTAACAGATTACAGGCAAGACGTAACAGTTGGCACCTGTGTACTACTAAAACTCCTTGGCAGCTTGTTCCTGAAATTAAACTGTAATCATAATCATTGACAGAACTGCTCAAGGTCAAAGGACTAGGTATTTTTGTCCTTGTGTGGTTACCCAAAAACTCTAGACCAGGGCCGAATGACGTGTCTCCATTGGTAAGCAACAATATGGAAGCTTCACATCCCAAGTTAAATGCCAAGGGTTGGATGGAGTTGTGCAATGCCACGGCCACTGATTGGACTTTTACAGAAGTGACTGTAGTTGGTTGGCTTGGCGCATTGCTGGAAAGGTTTGGTGGGATTTTCTCTCCCTCTCCCTCTCCCTCTTCCTCACACCTACCTCAGCGCTCAGCTAAATGCAGGCCCAAAGGGAGAATCTGAGGTGAGGCACCTTGCTTTAACAGCTGGGGAGTGATATTATCTCATAACATGAGGCAGGGAAATGGATCCTCCCCAGATACAACCAGCTCGGACCGAATATAAGTTTATATATTCATGCGTGCTGAGTTTCGGATAACTTGGGTGTTATACTGTGACCTACTCTGTAAGCTGAATATCCCTTCCTTCCCATTCTTCTTTCCTTCTTCTTCTGCAACCTCCCCCCCCCCCCGACCTCCATCAAACATTTTTTCCTAATACTAAAACGTTGTTTTTATGTTATAATGCAGACTGTTAATTTTCTAACGTGAATTGTTTTGTAGAAGTGTACATACGAGAATTGAGACACTAAACTAACATTGTAATACAGTACATGGTTTGTGTAAATCTAAGTAGTGGTGTATCAATCAGGGTTATATGCTACCGACAGCGACCACAAGTGAGATCGGCCGAAACCGATTACAATACCAATCACATGGATTCGTGATTATAGATCTGGTTACTCATGATTACTTTAAGAATTTATCAACTATTTTTTCAGTTAATTGATGAATCTGATTGTTTTTTTGAAACATTAAGTCCAAATCTCCTTCCATATATTATATAAAAACTGGACACTATATATTATGATTCAGTTACTGGGTTGATGTGACGTGCAGTGTTAAGGAAAAGGGGAGGGGACGCTACATTGCACACAGGCTGGTCTCTACCTGGCTGCAGGTTGCAAAGCACGAGTTGCGGCTCATCGTTTTTTTTTTGTGAGCAGCAATGACAGGCATTGTGTCCTATTTTCCCAATTTATCTAAGAAACTCGCTGAATCTGACTCGCCAGGCTTTCCGTTCTGTCTCCCTCTGTTGGTCATTGTTTTTCATTTTTCTTGGTCGGGACTGACATATGCAGATCACATACTTCCACGGAAATCGGCCAATCACGGCCGGTGGCCGATCGATCAGAGCGCCACTAGTGAGGGGCATGTTTCGAGACCTGTTCCATGTCGAAAGTGCCATGAGAAAAATGTGTTGCCCTATTTAAATAACATTGAATTGCCTTCAATTCTCATCACGTGGTTTGGTGCTAAGTTGTTATGCAGAACATGCGGTAGATATTTCAAAACTATCAGGAATTTCTGCAGGTATAGAACTTTTTAAACAAAAATTGATCATATATTATATACATATATAACAAACATCTTGTGGGATTTGTCTGTTGTTGACCCTGTTCAGACTGAGCCAATGAATTCATTCAAATGGCATAAAATGAAGGTTTGTAAAAATTGTGCGGCACAAATACACCCACCTCCCCCCTCAACACATGTATTTACACGAGTGAACTTCCTTAATTGTGTACATAATACATTATGTATAATATTAGATGGCAAACCTCTGGACGCAATTTTTCCACTTTATTCTTTAAATTGCAAATATATTTTCAACATTATTGAACGCCAACTCAAACCTGTGATTGTGTGAATAGGAATATGTGTCGACCCTGTGTCCCTGCCCTCCCCCATAGCCTCCATCGGCGGTCATTCAAAAAGACGGGACGCGGCGTGGCTTTTCTGGCTCTTGGGCCATCATTCACCTGGGGGAAGGTCCGGGTCACTGGGGGCAGCCTGCTGCAGTCGGCGGGGCTTGCCGACAACCTTGGAATTCTCTGAGACGCTGCGACTCGTGGAACTAGACTCACTCTCATGGTCATCCTGATGAGATAAACAAAAACGCTCATGTGAAGCTGGACACTGACATTTGATTTTTAATCACAGAAGCGATAGAATCTGGGTTCAAATCTTTTGTGATGAAAGCACAAGTTCTGACCAATTCATTATGTTGTTATTTTGTCATTGTGTACAATGGGTGCAAAGTAACAAAGACAGCACTTAGAGTTAATATGTGTAATGTGAGTTGCATTTAGCTGGCAGCAACCGAGCAGCACTGATTTTGAGTGTTTCTTTGGGTCAACATTAATCCCAAAGCAGACCTTCCTCCCACTATAGGCCCTACAAATAAACAGTGGGCCTTGGATGAGTCAGGACCTTTGACTATACGTCATCACTGAGTGAACGCAAGTCAGGAATGTAATCACATTCTGAATGCATGTATACTCATAATAATGATAATAATAATGATAATAGAGGATAAAGCGGTTCGGAAGATGAATGAATGAATAATGATAATAATAATAATAATAATAATTCATACAGCACCGTTTGAAACATTGTTACAGGGCGCTTACTCCTTAATAGAATTGATAGCATGAAAGACATTAAGATGAAATAGAGGACAAGCGGTTCAAATGATGGATGGATGGATTTGCCACTTAATTCTTCTATTTGCTTTACATTACATTCGGCACAATATATAGAGCACTTGCACAAACATGCAGGGCAGGGAGATTTGAAAGAATGACAGGCAAGCTCAATGGTGCGGTGAGTGGTTTAGGAATTTGGTAGCTTGTTCAAGGGCACCTCCACCATGTTTAGGAAACCTCCACTCCAAGCACATTGTTTTGCTTTTGGGGAGCCCCCAAACTAGTTCAGGGTTATAGGTTGCTGAGAAAATGTGTTCATTAATAAATGTTTAACCCTAAACCATTGTGGTTTAAAAAGATGGCGGTCACGAATATGGAAGCATGCCGTCCTCTGACACCAACAGAATCATGAACCACAGAACTTACAGATGTTATTAGAGCCTAGATTCTCCACATGTATAATGTTGAATTGAACATATTTGTCATACTTTAACTCATGTAAACATGCTACAAGGTTGTGAGACTTTTTTAAAAATCTAACAGGAGTGAAATGTTTTATGATAGAGGGGAAAAAAAGATTTCAACAATTGTAAAACATGAGACATTGGGAAAAGCTTGGAGGGCAGCGTGAGATAAGCACTGTGTATGGCATTGAGGGGTTACTGGAGATCTGTAACAATTTAACAGCCAATCTAGGTGGTAAAATGGCCAGCTACGCAAGACAAAGACAAGCAACATTCACATGTGCTTATTATTTATGCTGGGTCACTGAGGTCCTTTAAGTCTCACGTTTATCAGAAACATTGAAAGCGATTTTAAAAAGCTATTGAAATTTGATTTCGTTTATTGTTGGAACTGAACCGCAGGGACACATGCCTTTTTTAAGAAGTGAGTTCCTTGGACAGCATTACTGTATGCTGCCTCCGTAGTAAATGGATCACGAGCTTACCACGGAAGGACACAAAACAGGGAAAAAAGGGCTGGAAGGAGCAAAGAAGGTACACGATGGGGACTGCGGTAAGGCTGGACAAGCAATGCCTGAACCCATATGAAGTCAGTCTTTTAAGAAATAAACTACTGTACAGATATCATAGAAAAGCTTTAAGACTACAAAGCACGAAAGAACAGAGCCGCAGGAAAAAAAAGAGCAGTGCGATTTAGCTATGACAGTGGCATTGCCTAAAGGCAACGGGGGACCTCCTAGCCAGAGCGTAAGTGGGCACCAGCTGAGGGATAGAATACAGGAAGGCCAGACCTAACCTCTACCCCCTGCAGACATCTGGCTGAGTGAGAGACCCAGAGGCAGTGTTTTAAACATGTCTCTCAAGTGTTGACACTCATCTGAGCCTCTCGAAAATTAGCTGAACCCTGCTGCCACTGCTGGTTATCAGAAAGATTGTCTTTGGAGATAGTGTCAGAGGTTTCTTTGTATAAACATACAAAATATGAGACAGACACTCTAGACACATTTAACCTTTGTTACCTCTCATTACTTTTTTTATTACTTCACAATATACACTACATAGCTGTACACTGTCAAAGGTTTGCTGAACACATTGTAAGACCACAACAAATAGTTTCTGATCTGTGACTGTCATCCAAACCCTTTTTTAAAATAAAAACCCTTTTGCCCATATACTGGTACATCAAATGGCCAATGCTGCATCAAATTGACATTAAGAAAACTTTATTAATCCTGATGCAGGCAATTAATTTGTAGCTCCAACATCCAAAGGCCTATTCAGCCACAACAAACACTTAACAGGACAAGATCATAGAAGACTTGGAATTACTGGAAGCAAAGTTCTGATGTAACACAAGAATAATTTTTCCAAAAAAAAAACATCTAAAACAAAGAAGTCATACGATGAGTAAAAGAAAAGCAATTCATTTAAACAGAATGGTGTCACTGCGGAGCAAACACTCTCACGGTTACTGTTGTTTTTCTACTGTGAGTCGCTAGCAGACTCATGCTGACATCAACGTGACAAGGCCTGGCGATTGGAGGCCATGCAGTGAAGGGCGAACCTCTTGGCATGATAAAATAAATGAAGGAAACCCAATAGGTCTTCATCAAAGACAGAACCCAGCCGGACCCCCCCCCCCCCCTCCCCCGCACTCACCTGATATGAAGAGGCCCCATCTTCCATGTCAGGGTCGACAGGACTCCCTCTTGGGATTACACCTACTGTGTCTTAACAACTAAATACTTGCCACCAAGTGATCTGCCAATATATTTTAGACTTTTGGCAGACTACTGACTGGCTGTGGTGATCCCTGATGGGACAAACCGAAGGTCGTCACAACATCACCATGTGGACAGGGTGCCAGTCAATCACATGTTCAAATCAAAGTTTTAGGATATAGTTACTGTTGAGGGGAAAAAAAGTGATATTGTTTTCAATTCGAGTGCATGAATAAACCACAGAACTGGTCAACACATCCCTGCTATGGGTCAAAAAAAGGGGATTGATAAATTTCTAGTGCATTTACAAGTGCACTTATCAAATACTGCATAGTCATCGGTTCTCCATAGTCATTTGGTTCTACAAATGTGAAGAAAATCATCCATTCGTCATTTATAACTATTGAGGGACACACAGGCCATCATATATTAGCTACATAGAAGTACTTGAACTCCGCTGTGTCTACGCTCGCTTGAACACTAACAACACACACGCTCACAAAATGGTTTGCAGCTGGCACAGAAAAACCGACTGTGATTGTTTCAGTAATGTCGGTTATCTAATGTCAGTATGTGGCCTCTTTCTCTTCACTTCTCGTGGACCTTGTGGGGCAGCTTAACTCATCGACGACAAACCCATTGGAATGCAAGTGGAGTGAAACAGAGCTCATTGCATTTGAATCAAATTACACTTTTTTTTTAATGTTCCTTGGCTTCAAACCCATCTGTAAGATTACCCCAAAGAAAGCCCCTAATGGGTTTTTAATGAAACAGTCACAAAGTCTGATAGACATTACACAACAATTTAAGATAGGTGTTTAATTTTCCCCTTCAAACATGTTTGGCAAAAGAAAGACCACTGTCAGCTAAAGTCATAGGGAAACATCCATCAACTTTCTATTGCTTATCCCTATTAGGGCAGCGGATAACTGGAGGCTATATTCAAGCGAGACCAGAGTTACATCACAAGTCCATGTTCGACTGCAGTTCTGACAAAGAGATATACAAGCATTTCATGCTTAACACTCACTCAGATTACACAGAGAATAGTCACACATGCCTAGGGTGAACATGCAAACTCCAATTAGACATGCAAAACGGAGACTCAAACATTCGCACATTTAGGGCATTAAAAAACAAGGGCTTGGAAGGGAGCATAAAACACATTTTTTACAATTCAAAACCATTCCCAGGTGTCTTAACGTGTGGCATGATTTTGCCAAAATACCGAAAGGATTAAGATTTACAGTGTGATCTGACCATGGAGTGAAAGTGGTGGATCTTTGCCCAGCCAAGCTGCTAAATCATCGGCGCAGAAACTCAGTGTAATGCCACTGTTAAGTCACAGTGGGGCTAAATTCCCAAGGGTTTGCTCACAAGGGCATTCCCACAAATACGCAGTTAAAAGATTTGGTTGGGTTGGTAGGTGGCATGAATTTTGCATTTGATGAGTGGATAGGGACTCTTGAGCCCAAACTATTCCTATCTACGCGATTACAAAGTAAATGTTTCACCGCCCATTTAAGAGCACAGCATTGCAAATTGAAACATGATATCCTTCGGAAAAGAAGAAATAGTAATCAAGTAGTCGTGATGTTTCAATGTTAGTCACATTTCTTTCTTATTAGTGAACCTCACTGTACCATGAAGAGAAAATAGAAATGATTGCTAAGAGGACAACAAGTCAGCAAGTAAAGGAAAGTGGAAGGGAGAAAGAGACGGAGACTGAGATAGAATGAGAAAATAGGACAGCATTTTTCCGAATTTAGATCTAAAAGGCTCTGGTCTGTCAGATGTCTCCATCAACTAACCACAAGCCCAGCCTGAGCATGAGAGGCATGCTGCTTGCGCCAGCACGGCCATCCCTTAATGCTGATTACTGCAACGTGTTATATACAGTAGTATTACAGTCCACACATAACCTTGACAGATACACAGACACATACATCTTTGTCAAATCAACCACAACCCGCAATGGGAAATTCCAAAATGCAGGGCAACTTGATTCCTAATCCAAATAACAACAAAGTTTCTTACCGCGTGCAAATCAAACGCATACATTACCCAATCAAAGGAACTTCAAAATATTTATAACTAATAATGACATAAAACACACTATAGACTGCAGTATATTCACAACAGTGGTGGTCGCTCTTTCTTCCATTCGGTCATTATTGTATACAGTGCTTTAGGCACGTAATAAAAGGCATGAGCATCTCTTGAACAACATATCCACCGCCAAGAACAATACAAGCAATGGCCGAGGCTACTTTGACAACTTAATTGCACATGTGAGGTACAGCTGGAAGGCAGGCACGGCAAAGTCGTAAGTGTTCTTGGAGAGTATCAGTGTTCTAAGACCAGTAAATCAAACAGAAAGAAATGAGAGAAGACTTTTCATCCAAGTTGATAAATATCAATTCCAAATTGTTGGAGGATTTAGCATGCAAGGCTTCATGTTTGCATAGCTTCCATACACCAGGTTCTAACACAACTCACGTCCTGTTAAGAGTTCGAACTGGCTTCAGAAATGGAAAACTGTCATAATTGGTAAACAAAACATTTCAATTGTGTTCTTCAAACATCTTGGATCTGTCAACCAGTCAAACATCTTGGATCTGTCAACCGCGACTTTTTTGCCACGCTTTGAACCCTGCTGTTTTTTATGTGGAGTGATTTATTTAAGAATTTTTATTGATGAGCTTGAAGCCACAAATAGATTTACCCAAAGACTCATCACATCTGACCAATGAAATAATAGAATATGCCACAGTTGACCAGTGAAACTATCCCGAGTCTTCCATCATACTGACTATTCATCAGCCATTTGTGTCTGTAGTTTGCACACGGGCTGCTTGAAATGCGGAGGTCTGTGTACGTTTGCAGCACACAACGGTGGAGAAGCGAATATATATGTGACCATAGGGAATGAGTGCCATAAATGCACCCATCTCTGCAATGCAACTCCGTTTTGGTGATCGACCCACACCATTGCTGGCAATTGTTAATAGCCACTAACGGCTAGCCACGGAAGTCAGCGTTTTGAGCCACGAAGCGACATCCCCTGCATCTCCCAAACACGTAACAAGTGGCTTTCCAACGGTTACACTACCTTGGACTGATGTGTACTGCTGCCTGATGAAGCTTATCGACGAATTAGCCTTGTGTGACAAAAGCGACTGAGAAATGTTCAGGGACAACTCTGTTTAACTAGCTGCGTTTGACATTGGGGGAAGAAAACGTCTCTACCCATGTTTAAAAAAAAATAAAAACGTTTAAAAATCTACCAGGCTGCAAGGACTAGAGGCTCCAGCACGTCCACCATCCTCGTGAGGATAAGCGGTTTAGAAAATAGATGGATGGATAAAAATCCACCTATGTGACCTCTTTCTTTGCAAATATCCCATATTATAACATGGAGACGCACGGCTATTAATAAGCTAGGTGTTGCAGCTTTTCATCAGGTGTGTTTAGTAGTCTGTAAATTATGAGACATACAAGTACATGTACAGAGCTTTGTAAGCATTTCAACATATTTGACAAAATGTGTTGTGTATTCAGAGACGGAAACTTAAAGTCAAAATCGAGTGTCTGTGCAAGGGCCTGGCAGGCAAGTAATAGGCTCCACAGAGGAATTGCTACAGTCCGGAAGGGCTGAAAGCAAGGATTAAGCTGAGCAGTGGCAGCATCCTGTCCAGAGTGTATTGATCACCACTTGACTCAATGGATGGAGGAAGCCGCTGGGCTTTTCTTTTTTTTTTTTGGCCTGGCTCCTTTCCTGTGTCTGAGGAGCAACAGTAACATCATCCCACCAGAAACCCAAAACTTCATTAAAGCTCAAAGACAAAGAGCAGTGTTGCACCACAATTAGCTGACTCAAAGGCAATGGCAGCTAAGTACGATGTTTTCTGGTAGAATGACACGCTGCCTCGTATTCATTGCTGCATATGCTTTAAATCAGTCTGGAATGCCAACCTGCCCAGAGCAACGGGTCACCCTGGAGTTGTTACAACTTAAATCAGGGAGAAACTGATAAAGCACAATTGATTATGTTTTCTAAGCTGTTACATTTATGCCAGAAAACATTTGTTAAACTTTGACACTTTCCAAGTAAAACAATAACTTACTGATCTATGAGCATCATTACAACATTAAATTCAAGGTTATATATAGGTGATATTTTTCTCAAAGGCAGTCTTGTGAAAACTCTCCACATATTTTCAATTCGATTTTGGCATGCCTAAAAAAAAATAGCAAAACTGTCTGTCAGTTTGTGTCTCTCGATTTAATCACAAGAGGTTGAATTGTAGGAATGGGGAAGCTTCAAAGGTCCATGTTCTCAGCTTCTGACTCCTCTTCCCTGAAGACAAAGCCGAGCTTAACTGATGGTCAGATGGATTTATCGTGCAATCTCTGTGAGCCATTTGTTGCCTGAAAGCAAGAATCAAAGACTAGATTTCCGGATGGTAACAGGACAGAGATTAACCGTTTTTTACTCTCTGATTGCAAAGTCCCACGGGCTGTTTTCTTCTACTCGTTTCAATTTGTCTTTTGTCTTTTATGCTCCTTGTAAGTGGAGATTTACAAGCACAAATAGACTTGGTCTTGTTCTGTCAAGGGAGATGACGAGCACTACACTGTAAAAGGTATTTATACAGTATTTGATGATTTCACTTCCAAAATCAAAAGATCAAATATAAATGGGTGGCAAAAATAGAAATATATAGATATAAATATTTTATTTACAAACTAATTTGCCGTGCCCCTGAGCAAGTTGTAGATTCAGTGCGTTAGCTCAAGAGCACCTCAACGGTGCTCAGGAAGCAGACTAGAATCTCGCAGTCACAGTCAATTTCAACATTTTTTGGTCTACAGTATATATCATATTATATTTGACTCTTTTTTTCGAAAGAAATGGATCGCATTATTACCAATTACATTAGTTGGATACTATCTAATATTTATAAAGATTAAAAGACTTTGGAAGGAATTCAACTTAAGAAAAGGCTCTGGAATAGCGAGAGCATGTTGAGAGGCACCTCCCCAAATCTTCTTGAAACAATGCATCAATCAGAGTGTCTACAGCAGTGGCAAATGCACTCAGCAGTGCTAAACCTCCCACGTGAGGCTAAAGACAGAGCCAAAACCAGAAAAACGTTACTCGGCAAAGGCTTATCTTTGTCTTGTAAAGAAATATAGATTGCTTGGGAGTGTTATCATCCACCGCAACTGCTGTCAAGCCAGAATCTCTGCTGATACCACCTCAACTTTAATATCAGGAGAGGTTTTCTAACCCGTCAAGAAAATAAAAAAAGGAGGGGGGTGCAGTAAATTTGCTCAGCCTCCTTTCAGTATGGTCAATTTACATTGTGTGGTCAAAATACAAACAAATACAAAAAAAAAAAAACAATATCCAAAAGCTATATACCACCTGATCTGAAGACCAAAACTCACAAGACAGTTACTCCCCCACTATTTGTGTGGAATTGGGACCAACTACTGTCACAGCGGAACTGAGCAAACATTGACCCTCTCCTCCAAAAAGGTTTAGAAATGCCTATAATAGTTCAAAACCTAAATATACCCAAAACTATGATCCTGTAACAGTTTAATTTCATCAATCTCATCTCGAAACCTAAAACCTAAATGGCTTGCAGATGATTTAAATGCACCTAAAGTGCGCGTGTAAATACAGCGACAACACACTCTGAATTTCTCCTGCTTCCCAAGCTAAACTTCGCTCCCGACATACAAAACTCGTCTCTCAGTCAAGATGGGTCACTTCAACTTAGCAGAGATTTTTTAAGAATCAATGGATGCATGGATATCTTTCTATCCTTCCAGCAGCTGGCTCAAACATGGAGTCTCATATGTCGCTTGAATAGAAAACGGGAACTCCGAAATCAGAACTTGCAAGATGCCCAAAACGAGAGCCCGGTACAGCTGAGCTATACCACTGACCAGCCAACAAAGAGCAAATAAAAATGTGCAGTGGATAGTGTGGATTTTAGGGCAACATAAGCGTAACTTTTCAATCACATTGCAATGTCTTAACCATGCAGCTGCCGAGGCGCTGTTACTCAAAGGTTAAAAAAAAAGGAACTTTCTTATTTGAAATGTGCATCTGCATGTGTCATTTGCTAGAATGAATTATTATTAAATTAGAGTTCAGTGTTACTTGAACATTGGTCTGAAACCCATCAGATTGTTGTCCAGCATACCAGGCAACAAAACACAGTTTCAACTAAAATACAGACCTGATGTGTTTTCGTCTTTTTAGTGGCTATTGAAATGATAGGTGTTCTTTTTTTATGTGAACTGTTTCAAGAGTTAGATGTGTGTTTAAAAAGTAATTTCTGATTTTGTGTTTTGAAAGAGACATTTATTCTTGTGGATGCATTTTGGCCTTTAATACAGTGTTTCCCAATATTTGCTGTTTTGTGTACTCCCAAATTCTTTCATCATGCTCTGAGTATCCCCTAACACATACAGGGTGATGATTTTTCAAAAGTGGAACGTAACACAACTGATCATGATATGAAAATCTGTTTAGTTTGTCTTGTTAGATAATAGCATTTATTTGTCAGGCGGTGTCTTCTTTTTAACTCAAACAGAAAATAAATACATTATATAAATTTTAAAAATATGAAATAAAACTAAATAATAATCATGCCTTTCTTATACTATATACAACTCTTACAAGATGGATCACAAAAAAACAGGAGTTCACTGGAATAAGTCCCCTGTAAGGAGGCATTTAAACATCAATTATCAGGAATAAAACACTTGTCTCCCCAGGGAAGCACGTTTTAGTGCACACATAGCATTTCATTGACCGACTTATGAAATGACTGAGAATAATTACTTATCATCTTGGAAATAAAATATTACGTCTCCACGTACTCCTTTGCAATGTGGCCGCGTGCCCATAAGCTTGCGTACCTCCTGAGATATGTGGACCTCTTGTTGGGAAACCATAATAGGATCAACAGAGGTTCATTCCGATTATTTGTTTTTAATGGAAAACAAAATATATTTGGGAAACCACAAATGTTTGTGAAAAGGTTTTTTGACAGGTCCGCTATGCGTTGGCATGGTCACCAAATGATTAGCACATCAACCTCATAGTTCAGAGGTTGGGGATTCAAAACTGGGCTCCAGCCCTCCTGTGTGGAGTTTGCATGTTCTCCCCATGCCTGAGTAAATTTTCTCTGAGTACCTCCCACACTCCAAAAACATGCATGGTATGTTAATTGTAAACACAAAATTGTCCGAAGGTGACGATTTGACTGTGAATGGTTGTTGTTGTGATAGTCGCCTGGGATAAACTCCGGCACAGGCCATGTGTAAAATGAATTACTAATTCAAAAGATACATTAGATCGTATTTCCATTGCTTATACTGCTTCAGTAATTCAGATAAATGAATGTATAATACAAACATAAAGGACCGTTGTAATATTGTTGTGTATCTATTTTAGGAGCAGTGACAGTTGCAGTAGACATTCTTACGTTATTTAATAACAGGTTCCCTTGTGTCTCTTTTCCCCTCTGGAAGAAAAGGTGAACCGTATGCATAATTCTGATTCAGACTGTTTGTAGAGTCTGCCTGTTAAGATTATTTTTCATTTTGCATTCCCTACACAATCTTCCAACTTTAAAGCATGTCCAAATTTTGCTTTGTTTGTTTTGATGCTCTTTTTTTTTTCTTTAACCTGCTGCGTGTGGTCACCACATAGCAATCCCACCTCATGCTCATCTTACCCCTTCTGCAAAGAGTGGAGGGACAGACACCGCCACACATTTTGACGAAAATGCATATGGGCTGAACAGGAAAAGAAGAGCAGCAACAAGAAATTTCCCTCCAATCAGGAGACGGCTCCCATTGTTAACTATAAAGAGAGTACCGTACTCTCAGAACCTGATCAGTCGCAACCAACACATCAATAGTAGTAGCTAATGTAAATTCCTTCAGATGGAAGAACATCTGCTTCAAGTCTGGCCTTACTCCAAATTTTGTCTCATGGGTATACATACCTCTGAATAATTTGTCCAAAACGCATTTGTAATTCCACCCGGACACTCCTGAAAAAAAAATCTTTCGGCAGTGACTATTTAATAAAAAAATAAAACAAGAAATAAATCTCCAACAAATAGCTGTTTTGAAAATTTGCACTGCACAAGTTCTATGCTGGTGGATGACCTTCAACTCTCGTTGACTACTAAAAGCCAAGTTTCAATTTCCTTGGTTCTGGAAACCTGATCCAACAAGCAGTAGCCACGGGCACTGTATGATATTTCCCCTTAATTTTGAGCAGCTAAAACTCATGTGTTACAAATCTTTTTGCCACAACCTATATAATTACCTGTAATTGACTTGCCTTGAAATGTGTTTCTTCTGGGACATCTGGCCTGAAAACTCAAACTTCCCCAAAAGACATTGTACTGGCTTTCAAATGTACTTTGCAAACTTGCATGAATAGCAAAGATTTCACCAAGCAACTCACCAAAAATACAGAAAAGTGTGAGAAGTCAAAGCTGTTACAACCAAATAAAATGATATAAACCTTTCTTGTCTGTCAAATATTTCATGATGCTATAAAAAGGAGAATTCTAAATGGCATGTTAATTTCCAACAATATAGATCATTCTTCTGTCACTCGGGCTACAATCACACTGCAGGGCATGATGCCCATTTTTTTTTGTTCAATCCAATCTTTTGATTTAGTCCTTCACCTTACAAAAACAAAAAGCAGCTATAAAGTAAGACACATGCACACAAAACATGACGTCACACGGCACAGCGTTTATGGAAGTAACGAAGGCCACTGAAGTCGGTCCTAGTCCTATCACATTTGTGGCAAATTCAAGTATTTTGTGCCTGAGATCGTATAAACATGTAGCGATTTCAAGCAAGCTGTAAGCTCCCTCGATTCACCAGCTTTGGAGGGATACGGACCCATGATGCCGGTCTCACTTTAAATTCTCACTCAAAACGGATATCTGGCGTGGGTCGCCAATCTCTTAAGTTCCTGATTGGCGTAACGAATGTTCCCTGAACCAACTGTGCATAAACAATGAGGCAGTACAAAAAGAGCACTGATGTGCATGGTTGCCCCGGCTAGGGTTAATTAATGCTACATGGCTATTATTCACGCTACTATAAACTGCTGCACCTCATTAATAAATCAGAAAGAGTTCCATGTGCCTAAGAACCAATGAGACACCCACATGTGAAACAAACTGTTTAAAAGAGTTTCAAAAGCCATTCTGTTCTGACTGTTGGTGTGTATGTGAGTGAGTGAACAGGCTGACGAACAGAAGAGGCGACGAAGCAGCGTGAGTGAATGTTGATGAGGTATGTAAAACACGCACGTAAATGAACATGGAAAAAACTGTGTACAAAAAACGAGTTTTTTTTTCTCATGGAGAGATACAGTACTTCGGTGGAATCATTATCATGACAGGCCTAAGATACTCTTTACTCTAATAATTAGGATTTTTTTTCACATACTAAATTTTAAAAGCATACCCACCATGGTATTGATGTGCATGCATAATTTAATAAAAAGCCTGTAACAGACAAAAACTGAAATCCAATCTCTGAATTTGGGAGAGCACAAGTCCAAATTCAGGTCCGAATGAGTTGGGAACTATCCAAGCTGACTTTGGGCAAGAGGTGGGGTACACCCTGGACCAGTCGCTAGCCAATCACAGACCGCATACAGTCTACCAAACCATTCTCTCACATTCACACGTATGGAGAAGGCTTCAGTCAGCTCAACATTCATGTTCGACAGGCAGAACAGGCAAACTCTACACAGGAAGGCAGCAGTCAAGACTTGAAACCCCAAACCTCAGACCTGTGAAATAGACATGCTAACCACAAGGGCGCTGAGATGCCCAGAGAATTTACAACTCAAGACAAGTCTTTGAACTTGTTGGTTCCTTTATCTCAGACAGGTTTTTTTTAAGGTTATCTACCTGACATGTTCCAACAGAAGTCTGAGATAAAGGAACCAACAAGTTCAATTAGAAGTAAGAGATAGAATTAACTTATTTTAAGTTAAAGAAGAGTCTTGTTCATGTTGGAAACAAACCTGGTCTCCATCCCTCAGCTTTAGAATGCACTCCATGGTATTGATGGTGATGACGACAGGCTCAGAGCCGAGCTTGGTCCAGGGAACGTGAATACGCAGCTCATGGATATGACCACTCATGAATGTAAAAGGAAGCTTCAATTCCTACAAATGACAAACAAAATACAGTCGCTTTATAAAATGTGCGTATTTTTACTTTTTGTTGCATCAATATCAGAACATTTACATCAATGTTGAATCAAATCACAACCTGGAAAATGTCAATCGTATTGAATTTCAGCCGAGATAAGACTAAACTGTGGTGATAGTGTTCAAGTGTTCTGCACCGGCGGTCGCCAACTGCCGGGCCATGGACCGGTAACGGTCCGTGGATCATTTGGTACGGGCCGCACATTAAGAATAACTTACATTACTTTCGTTTTATTCATTTCGGAAGCTGAAAAATTACCGGATTCTCTGTTACATCCGTCTACGGTATGTCACTCTTGACGCAGGTCAAGGCACGCTTTACGATCACATGATAGGTGACCGCTAAAATGAAACCCAGGAGCTAGCAACATTAGCAAAAAACAAACATCTTTGGAAAGGGGAAAAGGCCCAGCCAGGAGACAGAAAAGGAGTTGACGACTTTAAAGAAAAAGATGGCTACATTTAATAGACAGTCAATTCAATTCAATTCAATTGTATTTATAGAGCACTTTCGAACATCGCTGCATACAAAGTGCTGTACATGGAGCAATTTAACATATACAATAAACAGTAAAACAAATCTGTAACAAAGACGGTAGAAAGCACTGAACAGTAAAACCAAGAACAAATCTAAGTCATGCTGAGTCGAATGCCAAAGAATACAAGTGAGTTTTGAAGAGGTCATTTAGAGGAGATTTAGAGATTTGAAAACAAATAAGAGGATCATGAAAATAACTCTAAAATGTATGGGGAGCCAGTGAAGGGATGCCAGAGTAGGAGTTATGTGCTCCCTCTTACGAGTACCAGTCAAGAGGCGGGCGGCGGCATTCTGGACCAGCTGAAGGCGCTTAAAGGAGGACTGGCTGACTCCAAAGTAAAGGGAATTGCAGTAATCGAGCCGGGATGTATCAGACAGTATCAGAAAACCTACTTGGATTTATCTCAACGGGAGATTCCCACGCACCAAGCCCACTCTACATAATGTGTGATGAAGGTGAGTCATATTTTTCATGCACTTTGTATTTGTCGTGGATCTTATTTTGAAAGCACGTTTAAACATTACCATAGCGACCAGAGAGTGTTTCGGCCAGATAGGACATTTCGTGTTTATTATGTTTGAAAAATACAACAGTTATCATGCAGGTCATATCATATTATTTTGTTGTATTTATCTGGCCTTAAAGGTCGGTCCCTGAAATTTTTGACGGACATTAAACCGGTCCATGGGGCAAAAAAGGTTGCGGACCATTGTTCTTAATCACTTGAGTTTTGGTTTTTTTCCCCCCTGTCCAAAATAGGGCCCAGTGACGCACTTGGGCACTAACATGACTGACCCCCCCGCCCCCACCACCCCAACTTTATATGAACTTGACCTCCTTCATTCACATCAGCTGTTATCGGGCACCACTGCTAAGTGAGTTTAGCCTACCCCCCGAAAATGCAATTACCCTTCGGATAGTCCGCTGTCACGTCTACTTTAGAATGCCTCACTGCCAGCCATAAATATGTGCACCTCATGGTGACAAAGACAAAAGCACCAGGAGGGGAGTAAAAAAATATATATATACAGGTATATATATATATTTTTTGAAAAGTCCAACTTTAAAGCCATCATGTGGACTGAGGCTTTGATTTAGCCTGGCTGCTTCAGAGTGCCTCGTTGTTGCAGCGTGGAAAGAACCTGAGATGTCAAAATGGGACAAGTTTCAGCCTCTGGAGGGAGACATCAACTAGATATTTAATCACAGCTTGAACATGGAGTTATGCAAATGCTAGAAAGATGCCAGATGAAGAAATCAATTTTCCGGTGATAGCAGTGGCATTCAGCCGCCACACCCACTGTGTCCAAGAACAAAGACAGAGGCGTGATATTACATCATTTTGAAACCTCATTTTATATTCTGACCAATGTTTTTTAAATCATTCAAATGTACCACGTTTGTAACAATATTCTTCTTTGTGGTGACATTTATTTTCACTTCAACGGGACTCAAATGAAATAACTACCATTCCAATACATCTAGGCTTCAGTGTGTAGAATGACAAAAGGTTCAAGACAGCAGAGGTCACATACTACAAAAAGTACCTGTTCCAGCACATCCAGCTTCAGGTCCAACTTGCTGAGCACGACATCTCCTCCCCAGAGAGACAGCTGCAAGTCAGATGGCTTCAGATTCTTTATATACTTGTTCACATAGCTCATCAGGAGAGGTGTGACATAGGACTCCAACATCTTGTCCCTCTTCTATAAACCAGTTGTGAAATAAAGCAAAATATTGTTATTTGATGTACTGTTCCTTTCGAATTGTGCCTGCTTTTAATGCAAAAGCCAAGTGGTAATAATTATTCACAAATTGATTACAAGGGCAGAGTCGTGCATTTCATAGTTTAGCTTTCATGTAACTGCGGTATTGCCGTCAGTATTGATGACTGAAATCAACCTATGTAATGATAAAGTTAGCTCAGTTGTGGAAGCTGTTTGCAAGTGTGTCTGTGTGTCTGTGAATTGTATTAGCGATGTTTTCTTGCAACGTATGGCTAACAAACAAATACGGCACTGTTCAAAATTAAATGAATTAAAAGTTCAATCTGTGTGTGTACACCAGTCCAACGACTTCGCGTGCATGCATGACAATATGATACGTTGATATTTAGACAAAGCAGGGACAGAAAGGGTAGTCCCTTTGCAAAGGTTGTCATTACTATGAATTTGACTGTTTTTATACCTGATTCTGACCATTTAGTACCGGTGTTAGCTTGTTTGCAAGCATGCATTCACATTTTGCACATAAGACTGGACTGAAACAGCTAAAAGATAGCCACCAGTTCGTTTTACTTGCGCACAGGCGTGTGCAACTGCATTTTTATCCCCACTTGATACAGTAGGGTCAGACAGAAAACTTACTTGGGTGTGTGTTTAGCCTAGCTATGAACTGTCACCATTGGAAGCATCCAGCTCGCCTGCTGCGAGGCAGAGTAGCTAAGCTAAACCGCCGAAGAAGTCCTCGTAACTTCGTCTCCACGAGGCTAAACAGCAGACACGCCTGACAAAAACATGCTCTCACGCGACTCTATCTGCGATTCTGTGGCTATTGAATTTGTATTTACAGTGACGAGTTCATTGCATTATCAAACGCAAGCTGCAGTTATCTACAGCTCCAGAGTCAGCGTCATCGGTAAACACCATTACGACTTCCGCATGTCTGGTGTGGCCTTTAAGTCTGCTGGTAAAACTGAGTTTCTGCCACTTTGCTCGCGGCTGCATTTCGTTGAAATGACTCTTCATGACACAAGTACACTGTACTGAATGTCCAATGGTGAGTTTCCATTTAGACATGAATGAATGAACCTACCAATCAAATTATTGGGGATGTAGGAGTTATTTATTCAATTGGGTCATACATATTACGTCAGCAACCGGTTTTGCTTTTTTATAATGGGCGTTTCAACACTTTCGCGATTAAATTGAATATTCAAGAAGGGAGGCGTAATCTTACCTAATAGATTAAGATTTATATTTTCCACTCTGGCCATATTAGAAGCACACACCTGCCAAACTAGGGCGGTGAGAAAGGACGTCATACACACAATACGCGCATCTCTCTTCAGGTATTTTGATAATATTATCTTCCTATCCAGTTGTAGTTGTACCGTCGCTTATTTAGGTCGCAGATTCCTTGGTCAGCACAAAGTACATTAAAACACCGTGGACTTTTTGCGTAATTGATGTCTGATGTATTTCTCTACCTTTGAGTGTGCACAAATCAGGGCAAGATCGTCAGGTTTCTGTCGTATGATATAGATACCGCTTTGAATAATGCAAATTATCTTGCCTATTTAGATAAACAATGGGAAAGCCCAAATTTGGAGCTATTCTTGCAGCAATCATTTTCCCGAACGTGCAGTGATTAACTCTGTTTTGAGGTTGAAAATATTACAGTTGTTCATCAACTAGAACATGGCTTTGGAAGTCCATTTCTCAAAATTAAGTTTTACAGTATACATTTATTTTTGCTGTGCTTTACTATCTTTTTTGGTCTATATTTGTAGAATGAAACACGTTGAAACCGAGATTGGTCTCAAATAGTATTATTTTTATGTATATTTGAGGGGTGGGGCACGACAGGAAAATGGTTCATTTGAATGTATGTGAAAGCCTATCTTTATAAACTGAAACGTATATATATATATATATATATATATATACACATACATATATAAATGTGTGTGCATATATATAAATTAGGGAAAAGTAGTTCGGAGCCATGAAGGCTTGAATAATGATTGGTGTTTATTAACTTACCCCAAACGTATATTATGTTCATTCACTTACATTAATACATGCTGGGGATATTATTCATTCACCTCAAAGCAGTGTTTAAAAAGTTGCATTATGGCATGTGCCAATGAGCTGTCCGAGGTACAGTATAGGCAATTTTAAATTCTCATGTGTGAGCATGTATCAAAAGCATGGACGGCTGAAACAGACACCTGTGGAGTTTGGTGAAATGTTCGTACGCTTCAGTACAGTGCAGTTCAATCTGACCAAAATTATTGAAAAGGCCGACGACGAACAGTTGCTGCCATATGTTACAGTTGAAAAACATTTTTTTAATTAAACATTTACTTTTCTTTTTTGCTTTCGGGTAGGCCAAGCCCCGTTTCTATGTCTTGAGCGATGATGACAGAGTCGATTGGTGAGAAATCATGGAGCGTAACAACATGTGTCATGCAACGAAATTTAGCAAATAAGATAAGAAAACCTTTATCTCCAATGGAGAAATTCCTATAATAATAATAAGAAGAACTCTCAGTAAACTTTACAATAATTATATTTTACACATTGCATTATTACCGATAATCGAATCACGGTTGAGACAGCGCGAGCCCTTGTGTCCATCTGGTTTGTAAAATGTCCAGCCAGAAGAAAACAATGAGACTTATGGCCTTGAAATGATTTCATGTCGTTGAAAATTCTTTATTCACAAGACAGAAGTGATAGAAGAAGAAATATATAATCTTCACAAATGTGGTCTTTATATTCTTATTCTTATTCTTTAACAATAAATAGGTATATCTAAGGAACCTTTCTGACCGGCATTGCTGGAGATTTTACGCTTGCCTTGAAAAAATAAATAGGAACTAGCGGTCAACGCCAAATAATTTCCCATTTAGGAGCCCTAACGGGGTCCATCAAAAATATATTTTTGAGTTAGTTATGTTGTTGTTGTTGTGGTTGTTGTTGGGGTACGGGGGGGGGGGGGCAGTTGAATGGACTCACATTCGAGCAACTGTTAACACCTATACGTGAAAAGCATATTTCGATCATTTTGTGTGTGTGGCCGTTTATAGTCATGACATAACGTGCCTCAAGGCCAGAATCGTGGAGGAGCTTATAAAGATGATTACGATGTGTCATATGTCCAACACTGCTGACGGTTAATATTTAAAATCATGCTTATCGAAGGTTAGTTGGAATCCATCCACCTATTCTGCACAACCTATACGAGCTTCCCTCAGAAGTGCTGTCTCTTCGACTACGCGTAGAATGCACAGACCTACCTATAATCTTATTTAATCTTATTTTATATTTTAAATTAACATAGCTGTCCAAAAATTATTTTTCACACTTGAAATCGCTCTTTTGCTCTTTTTTTTATTTAAACTGTAAGTTGACACTTTATTCCAGAATTGCACTTGCCGTCAGGTGATGAAGTGATTAATAAGTATTTGTAATGATCGACCGCTATATTGATCCATATCTTCCACGCACGTCAGCAACCTGATCATCTGTAACTCGGGTAAAAATATGATGGCGTATGATTGATTACACCATTACAATATGTTGAGAGGTGTGGGTATTTTTACTTCTAGTAAATACTGACATGACGAGATGGTCTTGCCTCGTAAATGATCCAAGGCCTTTTTTATGCGTGTGTGTGTGTGTGTGTGTGTGTGCGTGCGTGTGTGTGCGTGTGTTTGTGTGTGAGTGCGTGCGTGCGTGTGTGTGTGTGCGTGTGTTTGTGTGTGTGTGTGGGGGGGGGGGTCTTCTGCTCAGCGATATCTACAACTGTTCTCGCTCGGGCACACTAAGCTCTCTGCTGTTGTTGTAAACATATAACAACTATTAACTTTAAAATTATTGAGCACAATAGATTCATGCAATGAGACATATAAAAGCACACAAATATATGTAATGGAAATATTTATTTCTAAAATACAATTTAACACACGTTTTTTAATAACAATTTTGTCATTTGAATGCCAGAAAATACATTTTTTATGTACATGGTCTTGATATTTACATGGTGGTGTCCAACATGCTGTGCAATCAATTCATGTGTGTTTACAGTGTCCACGTTTGGATATTGTCCATGCATAAAAAATGCTGACTCCTCTCCTTGTGTCCATTTGTTTCCTGTTTTTTTTTTCCTGTTTGTTTTGTTTATTTCTGTCCAGACCTAGAAGTCCTGGTGTGGGCTGTGCGTCAAACTGTGCCGTCGCAAGTCACAGTTGCGCCGAAACACCTTTCCGCAGCGGCCACAGCTGTAGGGCTTGATGTCTGTATGGGTGAGAAGGTGAGTTTTCAGGTTACTTCTTTGATTAAAGGTTCTTCCGCATGTGGGGCATTTGTGGGGAGACTCCTGTTTAGATTTAAAGCAAGCAAAGGATTATTCCTTTCAATTATATAGTTCTTTGATCATGAATATCTTTGCAAAATGATAACTCATGCCGATTTGCAATGTTAAATATGTTTTGTATTTGTACGTGAATTACCGCAGCAGACTTTCTAACATCCCCACGCAGACAGCGGGCCGTACATAGCAGGCGGATTTATGCTCATAAATGAATAAAATATGCATATCAATATTTTTGTGATATTGCCATCTCACCTGCATGTGCAAGGTTTTGTGGACTGCTAGAGTTCGGGACTGGCAGAATCCCTTCCCACACTCTTGACATTTGAATGGCTTTTCCTTGGAGTGGATGTATCTGTAAAACAGAGATAACAATTATTGATGCACCAGACGGCAATGGTTTGCGTAGCCGTGAGAAGCTGCTTCGTCATTTAAAAACAAAACTATAATAATAAAGTGGCCATCATCTGCAAAAGTCTGAATTGTGCGTGCGCTGTCAGCTGTCATATACGTCACGATCTATGTGACTTCATCCATACTTCATGTTATTGTAATTACGGGATAAGGAAAGCGGCGGGTCAGGCGGTACCTGTGATCTCTGAGGTGGTCCTGTCTTCTGAAGGCCTTGTGGCAAATGTCACAGGTGTAGGGCCGCTCGTCCGTGTGGGTCCTTTCGTGAATGAGGAGGTTGTAGGACTTGGTGAAATGCCTGCCGCAGAACTTGCAAATAAATTCCTTTTTAGTCTTGGACGGGAGCCTGCCCCTAGTGGGTTTTCTGTCCGGAGACAGCTTGTTCAGCTCGGTTATGGTTCCCCCTAGTCCCGACGCCAGCTTGGCCAAATCCGCAGCCTTCGGCGGGTCCTCCTGCGTTGCGGCCAGGGCCAGATTAGCGAAGTCGAACCTCGGCCTGTCCTTGTGCAGCGAGGGCACGCCGTGCGTGACCGAGGCTTGTTTTGGATGGAAGAGCTGCGCGGCGGCGGTGAAGGGCAAAGCTTGGAATGGAATCCTGGGGTCCATCAAGCCCTGGGCGGCTGCCATTTCTGTGATAGTCGATCTCAGTCCTTGGATGTGCGGGTAGCCAAGAGTCCAATGGTTCATATGCATGGTGTGCACCGCGCTGAGGCCGTACAGTCCTTGCAGCTGGTCGGCCGGGAACGTGTTGACGGCCTGCAGGAAGGAGTAGTTAGTGAGCTGCAGGGGCGGGTGCAGGGGGATCGGAGCGTGCAGAGCTTTGCTCCCCATCGCGGCTCACACTTGTGCAGAGGACACGCCGACAACCCCTTGGAAAAGAGAACACGTCCACTGTTAGTCGTGTGCGCACAAGAGACAATTATGCTGCCGCAGCCAAAGAATATCCCCAAAGAAATGGGGCCCAATTTTACAATGGCAATAAGTGTATTATTCACATTTCTACTTGCCCAATTTAACACGCCGAAGCAGCAATCGTTTGGAGAGCTTTGGTGAAAAGCGCGCGGATGCAAGACTGTGCGGACATAAAAATAACTTCACAATTAATGCTCTCTGATATTCAGTGATTATTTAGGCGTCAAACATAAATCGACATGCAAGCATATGTATTCATTTCTTCAAATGAAGCTCAACGCTCTATCGAATATAAGAAAACGCAAGACTGTCATTGACGACATGTTTTCCGATGCAATTTCTGCGGGGGCATAAATGTGAAAATTGAACATTATTCATAATTATTTGAGGATTTGGTCATGTTCAAACACACAAAACGTTTGATATATTAATTATAAAGGCCGTACGAGTGTCTTACATTTGTTGGAAAAGCCTGACGTATTTATTTTAATTGTTTCACTCTAATTGGTTTTTTTTACTTCATTTACACCAATTTGAAAATAAAATAAGATAAATCGAGTGACCTACTAATAGTGAATGAAAAATGTTCTCATGCGTGGCCCATTCAACACAGAGAGAGTGAGCGGTTACCTGACAATCAGAATGATCAGTAATGGCAGAGTAGGAAAAATAAGAAAATACTTTTTTTTTCTTTTATGAACTCATGTTTTGACTCATTTTATGATTTGAAACTGTGCAAAACAAATTGAATCTAATTTCCTACAACAGTAAAGAGCTTGCAGCGTAAAA
Organism: Hippocampus guttulatus; assembly: GCF_054856545.1. Lineage (NCBI taxonomy): Eukaryota > Metazoa > Chordata > Actinopteri > Syngnathiformes > Syngnathidae > Hippocampus > Hippocampus guttulatus. The sequence continues at coordinate 8,626,070 of NC_141266.1, read as the reverse complement.
ATTGTAAGCACCACGTTGACATGATGACTAAAGGCCTGGATAATTTCACAGATGTTTTAATTCACTTTCATAGAATTGCGCTTCGAATTCGGCCTCGTCTTGGGACCCCCTCAAACCTTCGACGGGATGGGGTTAAATATAATGTTGCACAGGTGCAGCTTTAGTCACCATACAGGCACTTGTTGCTCCTCGGCCATAACCTACTCACTGCTCAACAAGTTCTCCCTAACCTTTGGACTTCATTTACACTTCGACAGTTTGCCCGAACGCCTGCATGTCCGTTTTCAGAACTTTTTTTTTTGAATGTTTTAAAAAAAAGTGTGAGCAACAAGATGTATAACATCGCGCGTTATGTTTTGTGCATGATCTAAAACCAACGAGCGAGTGAAGTCTCGCCCGCACATTGCTTAACGAGAAGCGTTAATCACGCTCACGGTTAGATTGATTGAGTTTATGCAGAGATGACAAGTGGGTGCTGCTGCAGGTTTGCTGCTTAATCGCGCGTTCAGCGTAAGTATTTGAAGTGACAGAACAGTTACAAAACAAGTGCGGTTTGAGTGACATATGTCAGAATGTAGCCTTCCAAGCACACTCTTACCCCCAATAAATAGCTGTCAAAATCCTGCGGTATGCCAGTAATCCACAGTAACTACAGAAGCGACCGGCTCCAGTACAGCGTCACTATAAGTTTTCCAAGTTCGAAGTCCATGAAACTTTCACAGCCATGTGTGGTGCCTCGGAACTGTGCAGACTCGTGTAGTGTGTGACCAGTGAGTCTGGAAGACAGGCAGCAGCACAGTGGGAGTCCCGTCCGCAGTTGAGGCTGGAAGTGTGCGTAATGCGCACCGATTCTTCACTTTTTAGGGCTCCTGCTCCGGCTCACTCTGCCCGCCTCCGACACGCCCCCTCCTTCTCTATCATTAATTCCAATGTTCCTCCTCTGTTTATTTGTGTTTGGATAGCAACTAGAGCCCCACAGCCCACTGAAGCACCCCGTTCAGCTCCACTTTACCTCACTTTTAATGCACCTTATAAACACAGCAGAGAAGTCCTGATTTTTGGTGACATAAAGTACACTTTTCGAAAGTCTGATCCCACCTGCCCCAACTCCACGCGTCTTGCCTTTGGGTCTTTGACTATACCGTCCACGCGACAAGTGACCACAATAAAGTACTTGTGACATTTGGATCAGAATAAATTATTCCATGCAGGCTGTGTGATTAAGTCACTGGTATTAGTGTAGAAAAAGAGACATTCATGTTGCGTTTAATAATGAATTGTGTTCAACGCGATGCCATGGCGTTCGCCACTCTACAGTTTTCCTGCATTCCGCAAAATACAATTTGTTCTTATTTGGGTCGTTTTATTTTTCTTGTTGTAATTCATAGCTAATACGTAAAAACGAGCATTCTAGATATTTCGCCCAAGTAAATTAAAATGGAAAAAAACCCCCAGCAAAGGACAAGACACGTTAGAATCAATATATTAAGGCATGTATATATCCTGTCAGCCCACGCGGAAAATTATACACTGCAAGTGGCATTATTCAACAGGTCATTAATTCCTCTGGTTTGTGTTTGGCAATAGATTGAATAACTTTATGGAGACGTATGAGAGCATGAAATCAAACGTTGTGGTTCATCCACAGAAAGTGACGTTAGGCATATCTCCAACCGTGAAACGAAAACGTCTGATTCAATTTAAATTAAATATATAACAATATAAAACATTGAAATAATCCAATTACAAAAACATACATAACACAACTATTCAAAACGTACAATTTATTGTACTTATCATACTTATACTTACACTTATACTTATTATTATTATTATTATTATTATAATAACTACTACTTTAAATCTATCATAGCATTCAAACTTCCATGGTCTGGTCACATTGAAGGCTTTTAAGGCAGAGCGACTGACTGAAGGTTTGTAGCGGCAGCCAGGTACACGCAGAAATGTTGGTTCAGTTCTCGAGTCTGCAGCGCCACCTATTGATGTTTTATCATAACGGCAAGGCCTCATCTACTCAAGCGTTTGTCTACTCGGGAAACGTTAGATATTCTTCAAGCATGCCAAAAATAGTCATTTTGAACAGAAATTACCGAACGGAATGACAAAACAAAATAGGAATACAGTACATAAATAAATAAAGGCTCAGACACAGACATGACAGAGCATTATAATCTCTAAACTACTCTTGCAGTGTATAACATCAACAACATGTGAAACAAAATCTGACTGAGGACTGTTCAATGAGCAGGCAAATCATATTTGCAGCAGTAGCACAACTGAAATAGTTAAGAGTTCTTTTTTTGCAAGCTGCAGAGCATGTGCAACACATTTCTGCACACAACATGCTTGTGGTTTCCAGTCTCTTGTTACTCAGACTCCCATCGTCAAATTCACTTATTTTAGGATAATACACCCTATTCCATTTATTTGACATAAATTATACGATTTTGGTGTATTATTAAAATGATTGAGCATGTTTTAATGCAAAATATAATTTTGTTTTATCGTACATTCCCTTGAAAAACAATGTACATTCACACTTGAATTTGATGAGTTGATAATTATATCCCTTACTTGCAATGTTATTTCAAGCTTTTACCTCAACTCATGTATGCACCTATTGTTTCTTGGTACTGTCTTTCAAGCTCCATTTATACAATCCCATTTAAACTTGGGTTAAAGTTTGTAATTCCTCTTGCATCCATTTTGAATATCAGTGCTAAGTTTACAATGCTAGTGTTAACTTTTAGTCAATAATGGAAGAAAATAAAATGTTTTGCTCCTTGTGTTAAAATGACACAGTTCAAATGGTTAATAATTGAGTTTGGGTACTGAATTTTATGTCTGCATGTTTTGAAATTTCAGCTACTCTGAGTTTTTTTTTCTCCCAGAGACATGCATACAGTCTTTTTACTTTATGTCAGAGAGTTAGTGCAATGACCTTTGACCCTGGCTTGAGTCCCAGCAGCCGCCATCATTCTCTGTGATCATCTGACTCCCAGAGAGCCTCAGTGCTGGAGGACCATGCAGCTGCCAAGCCTGTAATGGGTGACACTTTTCTTCTAAGGCTGACCATGAAAAGAAAAGGGATATACAAAATTATCAGTAAAGACTTTGAGAACTCTCACAGATTTACACAAAAGATTTATTGTACTGTACATCCTTCATGGCATCTAATTCTGCCTCTTATTGACACAGTTTTGTGTGCGTGTGTGCGTGTTTGTGTATGTGTGTATTATTTCAACCTTGATAGATGATCCCCGTCAACCAAAAAAAATTTGTACATTCATTCAAGCACCGGGCATAAATGTTAAATCATATAAAAAAACTCAAATTTTTAAATAAAAGGACCTTTGCTCTCTAACTCACCTGTGGTGTCTTCAGCAGAAAAAAGTGACGTTTCTGGCTTTGTCTGTGTGAGTGTGTGTCAAACACGTGTCGTGTTTCTGAGCATTTTGCCTGACAGGATGTCAGGTCCATACTACAAGTGCACAAGGGCTCTCACTCTTACCAATCTGCTGTGGTTTCAAAGCCCCCACATCAACACCTGCACTCAACAAAGCACTGTACATGAAGTAAAATTCAGCCATATATTATCCATTTATTACATAGACAATATAAAACATCTATCTATGTATCCATGTCAAATTTGTACCTGCATTTTCAAAACTAAATGTTTATAATACTGTATGTAATCAAAATGCAGAAACTGGTCACATTTGTTACATGCTCAGTATGTATGGAAAATCTCAACAACAGCATATTAATTGTCACATTGAGCTCAGGAACCTCTCCTGCCAACGTGGCTGTAAAATTCACGATACCTGGCTGTAAAATATGTCCAACGGAATCGCAAAGTGGCTCAACTGTTCAGGAAGTCCATTTCTCACAGCGTTGTTTACTGTATTATACAAGATTGCCTCCTGTTGGCTAATAACCAAACTACAACTCCACAATTTCACTACAAGCTACACCGGCCAGCCACAACTTTCTGTCACTTGCAGAATCGAGTGAGATCCAATGCAAGCGTGTCGAAAGTTCGGCCTTCAAACAGGTAGTCATGTTCTGTTTTGAATGACAACGACAGAGAGGCATTCATTTAACAATAGGTGGTTGTTGTTTCCAGGAGTATTGACTGGCAACATGGAGTGTGTGCAGACCATTTCTGCGGTCTCTTGTTGATCGCTTCTCCATCTGCTGTCCATTGCCACTTTATTCACCGGTCTCCTGCCATCTGTTAAACAGCACCCAATATCTTCGCGTGAGCAAAATGCCTTTACTCCTTGCCATGTCATCCGTGTTGCCCGAGAGCACAGAGAAGAAACCCATGATATCGTGCTCATTCAACCAATTAAACCCACCGGTTAATGCTGCTGAAGCTCAGCACTGAATCCCATTTGTCAGCAAATAGCTTGCCTTGGGCTGTTTGTTCTGGCCAGACGCTTCTGTAGACTGCCATTAATATGACACATTTTATTTTTTGCTTTCTGGTCCATCTGGTGGCAAGTGCAGTAAATATGCAATAAACAGATGAAGCAAATGGTGCGGATCTGTCCGTGGTCATCCCTGGTGATCATGATTCATCATCAAAAGAGTTGTATGCAAAAAACCTGAAGTGCGCGATTTCGCGTTGGAAGGTCCATATTGTGTAAAAAGTCAGCCAGGCATCCGAGGAATGAAAACAGTACCCTAGTGACATTGCTTGATTCCAGTCACATTCCAGGTTCCATTGCATTTTTGTATTGCTGTAAACAAGCCGCCTTGTGTCTGGTTAGTTTACATCACTAGGTGACAAAAGTACTTCCCAAAATGTTGTCATTATAAACACATTCCTATTAAAATGATTCTCGAGTACACTGTCGCTCTATATATGAACGTGTTTATTTTACTATTGTGCCTTTGCTGACCCAAGACGTTGACTCCTCAGGCACAACTGTACTACATGTCACCGGTAAAGTGATGGACAGTAAAACTCCTGCACCTGTTTCCTGGCCACGCTGAAGTGTTGTTACAGCCATGATGAGAAGACATTAACAAAGTTTCTGCAGCACACTTGGAGGAATAAATCAACCGAGAGCAAACGTGTCTCATTCAGTCTGTCAGAAATGACATCTTTAAAAGGTCCCAGTGCCCGCTGTATTCAATATTTACCTGGGTGGATGGAAATACAGCCAGAATGGAGAGATGAAAGCAGGAACGGAAAGCTTTAACATTTCATGGGTGGAGAGGAAAGGAGCTGGATGGAGAACGAGATGAAGAAATGGAAGAACTGTAGAATGGAAGGAGGGAAAGATATTTGCAGAAGCACTGGAAATCTGGACAGATACGATACACTGTGAGCTGGAATGGGGCTAAAGTGAGGAATGGAGAGATGAAGGAATCAGAACCCAGACTGCTTGTCATGATTTTGTGTAATCAGTCCCCTTCGCAAACCTTGAAAACATTAGGTGATTAAGTTGGATGTGGACTAAATATTGCAATAGCCCTGTTTTCCCACATCAACAATCCTATTTGAATTCCTATAATTTCTTCTTCTTCCCTTGCCTTATTTTCTCTTTGTGATGTGCCAGATGTATGTCCATTACAAAGAGAGCCAGGAAATGGTTTTCCATCCCAAAAAAAAAAAAAAAAAAGGTCATGCAGATCCTGACACTGTTTCAAGAAGGACCGATGTCTGTGAAGGACCTTTGGGGAAACCACTCTGCAGGCAAGTAGCCTTTTTTTCACATTTTCATATGAGCAGAGAAGTAACAATTAAAGCCACCCACAATATTTGTTCCATATGTTACTGCTGTGCAGATCAGTCACTGATAAATAACTGCCATAAAAACCGAAGAGGCAATTGTTCCTCTAAATGCTAAAAATATCCCTTCAGCATTGTCGAACTTCTTCCTCTCATTATTCTCCGTCACTTTGAACTGAAAACATTTTAAACAGCATCTGCTGCTGATGGATGACTGATCCACTCTTGTTTGAATTATTACTGTGCATGCCCGTACGCTTGAATTGGAAACACACGTAAACATCGGGGGAGAAAAGCTTCAGCACACCAACACACATCGTCACCCATGCACTAAATAAATGTTAATGTACAGGTGCAATCTTTAGGGAGGTTGTGTTTCCCTCTCATCAGTCACTCGTAATCACTTCCCCTCCAGCCCACTAAATCACTGTTTTTCACTAATGCATTTATAGAATACATGCTCAGTACTTACAGTCAAGGGAAAGTTTGGCTACCACCAGGAAAACATTAAAGGCCTCTGCATCTATACAGTCACACAGTCAATATAGTCAACTCACAGACAGGAAATATTGTTTTAGAAAAGTCTGCTTGTTTCTGAAATGTATTTGTGCTTTTAATAGGGGTTTAAGCTGTTTACGACATATAGGTGCGAGTGGAGTTATTGCTCCCTTGCGGACTTCTGGGCAGCTGTACGCATTGGCAGGTTGCACAGCTCCACCATACCCGTCCTGGGGAGGTCCAAATGACCTGTTTTATACTAACACAGGCACTTTGTCATAAAACGAGGGGGAAGTGGAGTCACAACTCGAGTATTTGTTTGAAGTGGGTGGAAAAGGTCCCCCTGTGTGCAAGCGGTGCGGGCTGCCGCGTCTGTTGAGTTGACATGCGGAGGAATACAGGTTACTTTGTATTGACATCAACTTGATGTCGGTATCCAGGTTCATTTTCGAGTGCTTCTGAAACCACGTTCCTTTCTTTTTAGAAGGAAATAAGTATCGGTCACTGAACTTTGTAATATGGCGTTGAAGGGCTTGCATAAAGAGGTATGACGTATGGTTGAAATTGCACACCAACCTCACTTGAGTTTGTGATCCTTGTTGTGCTACCATCCTGCCGTATAATGACGATCTCTACAGCTCACTTCTGCCTTGACCGAGATGGAAGAAATAAAAATAAAAATCACAGGCATGGAACGTGCAGTTCTTCTGGGGAATTGATCATTCAGAAAGCCTTGAATTTACCTGTCATGGTGACAAAAAGCTTTCTCTGCATGAGTGGTGTGTGTCACATGGATTGTGTAAGTGTGTTCCAGGCTTACAATATGTTCTATGAACATTTAAGAGACCCTGGGGTTGATCTGCAAAGCACATAATCTTTGCCAATGTGTTAGTGCTAGATGAATACTATTACTGTGTTATTAAACACCTAAAAGTGGGGCTGGAATTGGTACAAGTCCCTGCATATGCAATACAACATTTCCTGATTCAAGGTCCATGCCCCTGCCATTTGGATATCAAATTATGATACTTGTCAGGAATCAATTTACTACAAAGGAGAAATGGGAAATCCATCATTCAAAATGCCCCATTTAGAAAGAGAATTCTTCAACACCTTTTAAATGTGCAAATATGTGTCATAGCATTTCCTTGCCTTACCTTTCCAATATTTTGGTTTCTTTTCATACACGCTGCGGGTTTTTTATCTTTATTATAGGAGTACTAAAAAGGAAATACTTTTGGCAATATGCTTCAGTCTTGACAGCACAAGTGAGAATTCAGAATAAATGATGCAACATTCATTTCACATGTGTTGGAAGAGTGTCAGGATGAGAAGTGGAGGAAAGTGATTCACTTTTTGGGATGTTCATACTGGACACTCCAAAGGCCCATGGACTGTTTCCACTGCTGTTTTACCCGTTAAAAACACTGTAAAAGTCAAGTTTTCTACTGCAATTATATTGTGGCTTTTTGGATTCATGAAATTGTGCTGACGTTCATGAAGGTAGAACTGGCTTTAACAAGGGGATTAACTGCAGTTTATCCGATCGCAGTTTACTTGGTAAATATGCTTGAACAAATAGCAGCAGGCAACAGATTTTTATTTATGTATTCATTTATCTATTTTTACATCATTTCACACTGCTCTCTGCTTTGTTTCAGAGGAACTGATTTGCAGTGAATTAATTTCACAAAACTATGAACAAAGGGAATTGCATGAACATTTATAAAGTAAACCCGCATATAAATATCAAAGAGAAGGGACAGTGTATAAAAAACAGATGTTTTTGAATTTATCAAAAGCAATGCCAATAAAGCTGTTATGATCCTGATTGGTCCCACTAAAGGTTTTGAATCCCTTTCATTTTCCCAAAGAGAACCTGAGGCATTCGGGCTGACTGGCTAACTGTCCATGATGTACCCTGCAGTATAGGAAGTCAATGCATGAATGAATATGTGCTAGGAGAACTTGTCCATTGTCACAAGTGGTCGCCGACAAGTGTGTTGGTTCATTTGCCAGACTTGCAGGCAGTGTGGATTCACTTCACACTCGGTGACTGTGTGAATAAGAATCCGAACGATTGTCGCTCTCTATCAGAATCAGAATCATCTTTATTGGCCAAGTATGTAGAACACACAAGGAATTTGTCTGCGGTAGTACAGGCTACACTAGTATCATCAATAACAAGCAGTTGCAATAAACAAGGGCATGACAAATAAGTATGGAAAGGCATTCCGTAATGTTGGGGTACCGTTGTGCGGTAGTACCACCCAATGACAGCTGTGAGACAATGTGCAAAGTATCAGGCAAAGCTAAAGTGATCAGTGGTAGAATACAATACTATAACAGTTGTGCAGTTGGTGCTGATAATTATTGCACCTTTTTAAAGTGACCAGGAGCAGTATTTGTAGAGCAAGTTTAAGTGTGCAATTGTACCGAAGTCCTTGAGCGCTTTAAGGTGTCTGGTGCTGTGGAATAGAGATCAGTGACAACGGTTCAAGTAAGTACGGAGCTGGAGCTACAATGATTATTGCGGTAATGCTGTTCCACAGGGTTGTGCAAAATTGCAAAGAGCCACTGAACAGGTAGATTTGGGTTACTGTTTCGAGAGTTCATGGCTAGAGAGAAGAAGCTGTTGGAATGTCTGCTGGATTTGGTGCGCATGGATTGGTGGCGCTTGCCTGAGGGGAGTAGCTGGAAAAGGTGGTGGGCAGGGTGCCCATTACATCGATCGCAATCGACCGGTAGCTCGCGAACTGGTCCCAAGTCGATCGCGAGGGGCGTAAAGGAAAAAACAAACAAACAAACAAACATTTGTGCATCTCTGTGCATGTTAGTAATATACTTTTTGTGTTAATGCACACTGCACCCCAATCATCCTATAGATAGAGCGCTTCTGCATGTATGTTTGGGAATTGTGCACAAGAACATGAGAGGAGAGGCAGGACCAATAAAAAATAAATAAAATACTTTCATGACAAGTAAGCTCAGTATTCAGAAGTTCAATGTTCCTCAAACATTTGTTTTTATTTAGTTGTTATCTTCTTGGGATTTTCATTTGATGGTGTTTGGGTACAGCAAGGCAAACATATGCTGTCCAAAAAAAAAAAAAAAACTGCGAGGAGGAAGCTGACACAAATGCTCCTTATTAGTGCACCGACCGCAGCGCTGCAACCCAAAGGGACCAGCTTTTTATTTATGATTGCAACGCTGGATATCTGTTGATCTTTGTCATTTTTACCATCTGGACTCTTTCATTTCTTCTCTGCAACTTAAAAGGCTTACATTGTTGCAACTCTTGTACACAAGACGGAAAATCGACTTCAAGATGTCATACTGCATAAGGCCACCAAAACTGCAGCCGTTGTTTCATGCTGACTCAACTAAAGTGATTATTCCTATCGCGTTTTAAAAACAATTCTTCTTTATCACCCTGTCATGCAATAACATGGTTTGACATTCGAAAGTTGTCTTTGGCCTTGAGTGAAGCACTGCATTTGCCTCATTTCAGTGTTATTTTGCCACCTTCCAGTGACTTTGTTCATGTGAATTGAAGAAAATAGTGAAAAGATTTCGAGAATCAATTAAGTAAAATTGAGAGGTATACCAAGACTTACAGAAAATGTAACTGAACTAAAATTCCCTGACAATCAAAATTCACCTTAAAGTACAATATTATATTTGACTGTTCTGAATTAATTCACAACCAGATGATATATATATATATATATTTAATATAAACGTTTCTTCAATTGAAGTTTCATTCAATGCAAGAGAGCTTGGGAATTAGATTTACATGTCATTTTAAATGTGATTTTATACAACAACAGCAGGAGCAGCAGCAACGACGACAACAATGTAGATGTCTCAAACTATCCATTTCCAATTTTGCAGCAGCACTTTTCACTTGTCTCTTCCAGATACCAATTGTAAAACATCAGCGTACTCTTATTGACAGACATTTCAATGTCGGGGAATTCATTACGTCATCATATATAACGTCAGCCAAAATCCAAAATAAACAGCATTAACACAGGAAACATGCTCTGTGAAAGAGTAACAATGACTGCGACCATTATTTAACACGGGGCTGCTGTAAGGAGACCCTCCAACATTGTAAAGCTATTTATCTTGAAAGAATTCCCTGCTTCTCCATGAGTGCTTGAACTAACAATGCAGTCTTGCGTGCTGCAAGTGGGTTTAATTGGACTGTGAACTAATGCAAACTGTTCCTGACGCCAGTAAGAAGGCAGACAGCATTACATCAGTCAGAAGAGGCTCCACTGGATGGACAGGTAGGAAAGCTGTAAGCCTCGACAAGCAGAAGCATGGGCCTCTTTGTGTTAATTTCACTGCTCCTTTAAGTGATGTTATTGCAAAAGATAAAGCTTTCTGTGGTCACATCCTTTCATTATTATCAGAGTGCATGAATAAGGGTTAGAGGAAGGACAATGCAGAGCTATGGTTGTGCCATCAGAAAGTATTGGGAGCTTGATGTGTCCAAGTAACAGAGTTGGGCCTTGGGCAAGTCTAACTCTTCCGATGCTTCAAACTCTTGCCCAGCACATATTGGTCAAATTTTGCACTTAGGTGAAAATACTTAAGTACTAAATCTCCATTCTTTTATGTGGTGAAAAAAACAACAACGAACAAAACAATACTAGCTGGCCACTTTGATGGATCCATGGAACCATGAGGTGAGGTAACATCTGCCTACAGGAGTAACCAACAGAACATTGGCTTCTTCTCTACACTTGCTTCCCAAATCTGCCGTGTCCCTACTTAATTCAATCAACACCTTGGATTTTCCTGCCCCTCATATAGATTTTTGCAACATTTCACCCAATGGAGACTACCCGAGATGATCAACAAGTGGTTTACACTAGACCCTGACCTAAGCCCTTTTGGAGCAGAAGGATGAAGTCTAAGAAACAAAAGCCTCCACCTACCAGTCACAATGGTGTCAATTCCAGATATGTGACCATTCCAAACAGTCAACAGAATTGCAATCAGAGGATATGGCTGTCCAGACCCAGATGTGAGGCTACCAGTTCCCCAACAATGTTAATCTTCAACTGGTGAATACTGCCAACTCCCTTAGGTTCTCTGCCCGCATAAATAACACCAGGAACCCACGAATTTATCTTCATCCACTCAAAGGTTGGAGAACAGATTTGCAGGAATTTACTCCATACCAATGCAGTCATATGTACATATGCAGTATATCTCCATTGACAGATGCTGTTCAATTGGACGAGTTCCTGGATAAAACCAAAGTCATTGTATTCTTTCTAATCTTTCAATTTGTCATGTTCCCACGAGTGCATGTCTGTTTATTTTTTTCACAATACAACTGTAAGATCTATGGAGCCAGGGACAAGTAATATATTGCCGATACTGAAAAGGTTCATCATCTGGCTGTCGTTTGGTTTTTAAATAGTTCTGGGACTGGCTAAAAGTCATCTTGATGTCCTCTTTCAGGCTCATATGGTGCAGCTTTAGGGGCTCCCTTGTGGATTGCCCTCCCAATTCTGATTTGGCCATGGGAGGTGTCTTTCTAAGGTTAGGCAGCACAGTAACTTTGTTTGCCATTAGTTCATTTCAGCACTGCGTGTTTGATGTCTTGGTTTCAGTTTATTTAAGAATGAGCGTATTTTAAAAAGTTAACTTGTCTATTACTGTGTTGTCAAAGACTAATCACTTATTTCTTCATGTTCACTATTCCTTTCAGAACCGCATTATTTAGCTCATGCTGTCATTTCTCTTCCTTACAATTATTTTCTTGGTTCAGTGTTTGTGGTTTTGCAATTTGAAATTCACTTTACTTAGGTCAGTAATTTAGTATGCTGTATAAACTGTAGTAAATATTTGTGTAGGGATTGTTTCATGCGCACTCCCTGAGCTAAAACAGCTGGGTCACTGCTGAAGTTGTGTTGACCTGCTGCCCTTTAGGTCCCACCCTGCAGTGTTGCGGTGCAAGTCAACCAGAGCAGTTCCGGCCCAACTGCGAAGGCTGGGATCTGGATATTCAGATATTGTGGAGTCGAGAGACTTCTCAGGCCCAGAGGACGTTTTTGTAGAAAAGTCATTATTATCCTGGGAGGCCTTTAAAAATGTCCAGCAGCACTGCACTCCACCACCTGCCCTGACCGCTATCCCGCTTCCTCCAACTCTCACCCCACCAAAACCCAACAAAGATGCACAATAGACATTCAACATTTATTTTGACATACAAAGTACATAATGCTGCATACACACACACACACACACACACAAATCAGAGTGTTGGAATATTATTTCAGCGTTTAAATACCTTTAGTCATTTTTCTGATCCGAGTTCTGTTGCCTCACTCACTTAGTGGTGCTTGTCGCAGTGTACATGTATGGTTCTTGGCTCTGACTTTTATGAGCTGTTCCAGAGCCTCAAAGTACTTGGCTCCAAATGGTTGTCCACAGCCTTTTCCCCCTCACTAATGAAGTGCACATTCTCATTGGAGCGCTTGGCTAGCTCGATACCTTGCTCATCTTTTAATGGGAATATCCCCAGTCTTTTATGCAATTTTGTCTACATCACACGCTGCCATTGTCACTCTCGTGTGTTTGTGCATCTGTGTGACTAATCTTACAAAATGTCAGCTATTAGCCAAAATTTTAACACACTAGTTTGCCAGTGATAGATTTGGCAACCCGCTGAGTTGTTAAAGGGTTTGACTGATTATATGCTTCGATGTCCGTGTAGAGGTTGTGCGCCCCTTGCTGACACCAAAATGTGGACAGGAAGGGAAAACATGTACTGTACTTTGCATGGTCATCATCAGATCCATTTAAGCATACGCCACATGCTCCGCAAGGCTTGCAGAAATCCACTTTTTCATTTTCCTAACTTGGTGGATGACACTATGTCAGACCGGAATATTTGTTTTCAGGAATATTTCAAAATATATATATATTTTAATGAGAAATGTATATTTACAAGTGGCGGTATTAGTTTATGCAGCAATAACTTGTGTCACTGGTGCTTCCTCTGTCACAATGTCTCAAAGTTGAGAATTGAATGAATGTTTTTACTGCACACAGATGAGACAGGCTTCATCCTCAAATTAACCTTGAGGAGCCTGTGCGATCTGCATTTATGAGGAAAATCACCAGGGAGATGGAAGCTGGGAATATACTTTGTTACAAGGGAGGTCATGCGAAAATGGCTAAATCTGGTCTGGCTGGCCATTTGACGGTAAGTTTGACTCCTCTGGGCCTTCGGCTATTGAAAAGTCAACATAATAAAAAAAAAGGTCTCTCTTGGGGATTATGACAAATGATCATTTTTGTCTTCAGTGGTTGTACTGTGACTGATTTAATCTTTTAAAACAAATCGGAATACAGTAGGTTTTTTTTTTAACACCGCTTTCACCGACATTGTGCATCCAAACGATACACTCCGGTCTAAAATGCTCCATGTGAGTCTTAATTTTGTCAAACCCAGGAAACTACAGTTAACGAAAGAGATAATCTGCATTTTTTTTTTAAACGTTTCAACTAGATTTGTGGAGGAGCTGTTGCTTGTCAGTAAGAACAATTTATTTTTCCCCTCATGGTTTTATCATTGCTGCTCTTGTCTAATGATTATTTTCCTCTGTGGGGGGCCAAAAAGATACTTCAGTTCCCTGTGGACACCACTGGCCAACTGTTTCCAGCTGATGAGCGCTTTTCTTTCTTAAGGCCGAGAAATTTGTGAAATATGCTAAAGGTGGAACATTCAGTTCACGGTTACACATTATTAAATGGACATGCAGAGTGCGCGCAACATTAATAAAGTGTAAAACTTACTCTCATGTTCAGGTCACTGTGACCCTAACAGTGGTTGACCACTCTCTGTTTGATTTTGACCTTTAACCTCTCCACTGAGAAAGTCACAAGACAAAATACCCTTGGGAGACCACATACTGTAACGATTTCTTGAGCATTATGGGTCAGAGGAAAAAAAAAAAAAAAAAAAAAAGAGTTATTTAAAATGATAGCGCCAAATAGCTCCAAACTTACTCTGCCCACTGCTGATCTCGCTGACTGGGTGGTCCACAGTCTACAGGGCATGAGCGACCCATTACTCACCTGGCCACATCCCTTTATTTTTTGTTTCCAAAGAACTTGGTGATTTAAAGAGATCCATAAAGAATGTGACTTGCAAGAACCATAGTTGTCTGAGACTGAACTGGAGCGAACCACTGGGAGCAAGTTGGGGCCGTAGGATTGGTGTTAGAGCTTGAATACAGTGCGTGGAATATACTGTATATACAGTACTTCACTAAATCATTCAATCCGTAGGCTTGACACAGCATCACAGATTTTCTTTTAAAAGCTAAATCTCAAGAATTGAGATGAAACTTTTTTTTTTTTTGATAACATTTTATATGACAGCCAGGAAGTGCTCATCCACTGGTGAAAAGAGATTTTAATTCTCTCCTCTTTAATCTATAACTGCTTCTACAACAAGGCATATGCAGGAATAGTGGTTACAGTTGCATGAGTGTCCATGTCTTCATTTAAGTGTACATTATTACCATAGCTTGTTATTTTATGTTAAATGTTCTGTAAAGCGCTTTGTTACAGCTGCAACTATTGTGAAAGTGCGATATGAATAAAGATGTATTGCATTGTATTGTATTGTATTGTATAAGGGATGAGAGAAAGACCTAATAGTATTTTATTACGGTCCGTGTCATTAGATGGGCAAATGATTCTGCATCGTGGATTTTAAAGTGCCAAAAATGATCGTCAATCATATTAATCAAATTGACTTCTTTGCACGAAAACTCCACAATTGTTGAATTGAAGGAAGGCCCACTAAGGACGTATGATTGAAATTCTTGATGGCCATCAGTTCATGCTACTTATTTTCAGGTTACTTATGCATAGTTTCTTCCTAACCCAAATCATGTGCCGTACAACTAAAACAAACATATTGTGCTTGGCTTTGAAAGGCACATTCAGCACATCGTCACAGAGGATGTGATTTACAATGTTTTATCTGCTTTATTACCCTTAAAGATCGCAACGATGATAATGAGCAGTCACAAGCCAATTTTTTTTTGCATAAATTGGGGGGAAAAATGGTCTTGCAAAGATACAAGCAATAAGTGATAAACAAATGGCCATGATGGAAATCAAATGTGTACCCTCTTCATGTGGTTTAGTCACTTGTATTGAGCTTTACTGTGGTCTTTTATCCACATGAACTCACCGAAACACTCTCAGCATGAGCTTTTTTTATTAGATCACCCAAAGTAAACGGCTCTCGTGCGTGTTTTTCATAAAAGCAATTTGCTGCAATGCTCTTTTCCAAGTTGCATCTTGTGTTGAGCCTGTTGTAAGTTAATTTGCCAGATCAACATAAAAAAAAAAAAAAAAACTGAGAAATCTAATGAAAAACACTACCCTGGCATTCACACTGCATACCAGTGGTTGTCGAAAGAATGGGAGCCCTTTAATGTGGTGATTGCACAGCTTTGGCTTGAAAGTTAGTTTCCGTAAAAGGAACACACTCTTCTGTTGTACTTTGCTCTCATTTGTAACTGAAAATCTCAGTTTTTCCAAGGTACTGACTCTGGGCTGTCACTTAGATCTGAACTCTTCACCATCTTACTTTTTCATCACATTTAAAAGTGGTCAATCTTGTGGCTGCAGTTGGCATCGTTGCTCTGTCATCATTGCATCAGTGCAGCTGCAGTACGAGACATAAACCTCCATGAATAGTGGGAGGGAATTAGGGGAGTTTGGGCAAAAGTAAGAAGTCAAAGACCATATGGCACCTGAGGGAGGTGTTCTCAGAACCATAGTTTTCATTTATGGCTAGCCACAGCTGGTTCGGAACTGGATGAGCGGTGAATATGGCAGCGGCCTTTGGATTGCTCTCCCAGTATGACGGAGGCAACGGCTTCCTTCCTACAATAAAGTCTCTGACCATGTTTGGGGGGGATGGGGTTGGGCGGGGTGGGTGCATATAATACATGTCATGTTGGTTCATTCAAATACATGCCTGTCACTTTTGTCGTGTGTCCAGGCTTTGCTCAGGCACTTGGCTGTTTGTGGTACCTCTTAACAGCAAACCTTTGCCAAGTATGAGTTCACAAGGACGATGTATAAGTGCAAGTGACGCACTTGGGTCAGGTGGCCAGGAAGGGCAGCTTGTTCTGGTACTGCTAATGCTTCAATCTTTAGAATGATGACATACTCCTGCCATGAAAAGAACTCATATATTTTTGGTGAGGTGGAATACTTGGAAGTTAAAAAACATCTGGATGGTATTTTTTTTTCCGGCGTGGTACCTCCAATAACTGATTTGGTGAATGGGAACCCCCCCCCCCCCCACACACACACACAATTGCCGTCATAAGTATTTTAAATAGCTCAGGAAGGTTGTGAACGTTCCAATGTTTAGAATCCATTTTTGTTTTTACTTCATGTATACTGTAGGTGGGGGATGACGCTGTTAGGTGTTGATGACCTGGGCTGGATTGATATGATCCTTGGGCTTTGGATCTAGTTTCAAATGAGGACTTCGTGATGACCCTCAAACTAGGTCTGTTCAATGTTTTCCCTTGTCTATTTGTGTTCTCTTGCATGTCCCTGATGGAAGGAGATCGTTGCAGTCAGTGTTTTTGCATGGAAAATGGTGGGGTATCAACAACTCAAAATGAGCAGCAAATTATTTGACATGTGCTTAAAACACATGGAACCCGCCCCCAGACATACAGTATATTGATCTGAAACAACTGTCATGTTATCTAATAATAAAGATAAATCCTTTATTAGTCTCGCAATGGAGAAATTCCCAATTCACAGCAGTAAAGTTATGAAAGGAAGAAGTAGAAGAACAAAATATAGGAGCTGCTGGAAAGCAGCCACTCTCGCGGCACCATCTTGAAGTCAAAATAACAAAATAACACAACACATAAGACATATGAAAATGTGGAGAAAAAAGTCATCATGCCTGTTTGTGTGTGTCGATGATGTGCACAAATCATGCAAATTGTCAACAAAATTATCATAAAATTACTTCAGTAAAAATAGTCTTTGTTGTAGCAGGGGTCATTACTTTAGCAACACAAGAGAGGACAGGGAAGACCAATAGCAACACTCCAACAGAATATTGTGAGCTGTGGGCCTGTGAAACCCTTTGAGACTCTTTTACGGTTCAGGGATGTATAAATATACGTGACTTGACTTGACGTACAGTCAAGCATGTTCCAGAAATGGCTTTAAAAGCAAAAATCATAGGCATGAAGTACTGGGTCAAATTAGAACAGAAGCTATGTCCTCATGAGTAGCAGTCAAAGGCTTCTTTCTCATTTTATTTGATGAGAAAGTGTGTCATGATGGTTATGTGTATATTCTACTTTGTGTGTGTATATGCGTGTGGGTGTGATATAAGTGCACAGTAAGTACTTCATGCTCTCTCCAACACAACGTCTTCTGTTTGATACGGTGGGGCATGTGTGCCGTAATGCAAAATTGCTACTGATTAGTGGCCACATGTTCAGACTCCTATTAGACTGAGCTGGCTTAAAGTAAAAAGATATCCCCCCCCCCAATGTTCTTATTTGCTGTGATTTTTGTTGTTGTTGACCTACGGTGCTGTTACGCTTTAAGATTTTATATTATTTTACAGCCTTTTACATTTTAAGGAATTTACCACTGAGCCAATTCAGATTGCCTTCTGCTGCTCTGCGCTTCATTTTGACTTTCTCTCGAGATGTCAATGTTTAACTCAACTTTTTTCTTCCTCTATAAACTGAAAAAAAAATTTGACTATCAGCAAGCCTAGCAAAAATTTTGTTTTAGCCCAACTAAAGTCCCAGGCAGAGTTCTTCCCATCATTACAGATTTGAAGAAACTTGTTTTGGACTTAACAGCGGCCTGTGTTCGGAAAAATATCCACTTTCAATGACCATCTCAAACCAAGTCAGATCATGGTCATCATGCTTCGCAGCATGAATTGCAGCAAATCTTCATGACACCATAATGACATGTTGTTTCTCTGAGGTATGGATGCGATAGATCCGCTCAATGTTCTCGATTATAACACATTGACAGGCACACACATGTAAATGTTACATTTCATCAGACTCAACACATGCTTGAATCAAGATGGACTTTCTCCCGGAGTTTGTGGTTTCCAGTTATTGTTATTTGAGAAGACGGCATGTTCAGAATATCGGGTGTATCTATTCCCTTTTGCTACAGGCATTCTTGGCCTGGCCGCAAAACCCTTTCGCTGCATGCTGCCAGTAGGCCCATTTCTACAACAATTTCAATAAAGTATTACATGACATTGCTCTTTCAAGGCTTCAGAGAGAAGGAAATAGCAGATTGAATGTAAACAAGATTAGCTTCACTCCCGTGTTGCACGGCCAGATGCTGCTTCACTGCCGGGCTGTAAATCTGCCGGACAAACCGTGCAGCATAAAAGTGAGATGTTCCTGTCACTTGTGTCACTTTTTGGCAGATGGACAAAACTCCTTCAGCTGGAATACGTCCTATGAATGTTATCATGTTCATTTTTGCTCTAAATAAGTCTTTCTGAGTCCAAACTGCAGAGTTTGTGGGACATTCACATATGGTTTGCATCCCTCGCATCACCTTTGCAAGCTGGAGCTACTTTGTCCTTCCTTCCTACTGACATCGGCCTTGGTTCCTGCTGCTCCCTCAGCTATCAAAGCCTAAATATAGCAGATTTGTTGCTGCTTCAGAATATTTTCCAACTGCCAAAATACACAGGCCCTGCTTTCTTAACCTTGTGCAGTGATCTGTGTATTTGTAGTGGAAATGCAGTGAAAAGGGAAGCTGTGGTGTTCAATAAGGCTGTCTTAAAGTGTGGTAATGACACTGTCTGCTTGTGTTTTTGAAAGCTGTGAAACCGCACTAGGGAAATTGCCGTAACTGCTTCAATGTAACTCCATGTTATAATCCACTTCAGAGAGATCAGGATTGCTGCTAGAATTTGCTCCCTCCATCGAAGCAGCCTTCAGAGTACTTCATATAGGCTTTACATATAATGTTCTCGGGAATCTGGTTTCACTCAGGCGAAAGAGTACAATGTAACAGAAAAGAGCAAATTGTATTATTTGTGAGGAGATAGACTCTGTAACAACTTCATTTACCTGACATTTTTCTTTAGAATACGCCTATTAATTCTCCTTGTGAATAAGGTATCATTACAACGTTCTTTTGAAAGTGTTAACCTCTTATACTGAAACATAAAACCAGAAGACAGTCTTTACTTGACCTAATGACAAAGGCGTCATGGGAGCGGAGCTGCGTTGCAGATCTTGAGGCTAACCCTTTTTTTTTTTCCGGAAAAGGCGTCACAAAAACAGCCACAAAAGACAAAAGGAAAAGCAAAACACATGCACCATTAATCATTTGAGGTTTGCTGTACTTCGGTCTCTTGTGAAATGCTGATGTTGGTTGAATTTAATGTGAGCAGAGATTTGTGCGACCAGAGACATACAAAAATGTACATTTTCAAAAAATTGTATCCTAATTTCAAATTGCGCAACCATTGGACTTCGGAGTTCTCTCTGTTTATTTCCTTTTCATTGATTCAATTTATTTGAAAACATTTCTTCCTTTTTATAGTCTAATTATATTTCATTTTATTTTTTCTCAACAACAATAGTTCATTACTGTAAGGAGAAACCAAAGAGCATATCTGGGCTATAATCAAATGAATATGTCCAATACAATCGGCTGTATTTTTCATTAAAAAAAAAAAAAAAAAAAAGAATACAGCACGACTCCATTCCAGATGCAGCATCTTGTTCCGATAATTCTCATCAGCCATCGTTGCTCTCTCTGTCTCTGTCTCTCTCTCTCTCTTCATTTAGAAATAGGTGGGGTTTTTTCCCCTCAAATTCCAATATAATTAAGCACAAACTGAATTGATTTCTCTCCACACCGGAGTTTACATGTTCTCCCCGGGCCTGCATGGGTTATCTCCGGGTACTCTGGTTTCCTCCCACATTCCAAAACATGCATGGCAGGCTGATTGAACAGCCAGCTTCTTGCCGAAAATCATTTGGGATCGGCTCCAGCGGTTCAATGAGGCCAAGTGCTCCAGAAATTGGGTGGATGGATTAGTAACGAGAAAAAATATATAAACAACTATTCGTGTCACAGGACAAACCAAGAACCACTGAGGACAAAGTATGGAAATTGGGACTGGTTGAGAGGCAGATTCTGTGATACGGTCAGATTTTGGTGACACTTTGAAATAATGTCAAAATACGTCTGATAACAGATGAGAATAATTCATCAATCCCCATCTTCAACAGCATGACCCCCTTTCTAGTTCCGTCTTGTCATTCCCAGGCTCGGAATGTGGGTGTCCCGCGGGGAATTCAAGTAACTCTTTGGGTCAGCTATTCCAAACCCCATATTTAAAGGCAGTCATTGCAAGGCTAATTAGGATAACATAGCTGGAAAAGTTGAACTTGGAATTTCAAACAAGGTTTCAGTTAACTTGTAAGAAGCGTAGGCGGCCATTCGTAACCAGCAGGAGGGAATTTGAAACATGCCTCACTCGATGCTGAGCTTTTCTTTGATTGATCTACCATTGTGCATGCAATTAAACATGGAGGAATACATGCTTGAAAAGTTGCTAAATGAAAAATTGGAAGCATGGGGTGCATTGATATGTAACTGAAAAAACGTGTTCCTCCTGCAAATGGACTTTGCTATTCAAGTTTTGCGTGTGCATAGTGACATCCACTCACACACACAAAAACAATCACCAGATGAACATGATTTTATCTCCGAAACCAAATTCCATCCAAAGAAATCATGCAATTCCAATGTTTTCATCATGCTATTTGAAAAAAAAAGTGTCATTTAGTTTTCATTCAGTTGAACGCAAGCAACAGAATGAAAACTAAAATACACTTTTCCTTTTCAAATCATTTTTCAATTCACATGTTGATACTTATTTCGTCTTATCAAATGATATCCACTTCAGTTGACATTGGTGAAACATCTTAGTATAACAAAATTATAGAACACATAAACTCCACACAGGAAGGCCAGAGTTGGGATTTGCACCCACAACCCCTGATTTGTGAGTGAGTCAGGTTAGCCAGTATTCTGTCCTACTTGTCCGTGTCTGAGACGTGAACAGATAGACAGATAGCGAACAACGAAAGAAGACCAAGGATCCACAATGTTGAGATGGAGCTTTAGTTTCTTTTTCCTTATGTTTCACACCGTTCAAATTAAATGTCTCTGTGTCATCACTGTACATTGTAATGTTAACTTGTCAAAACGCAATATAAGCTTGGAACAGAAATAACCAAAATATGCACGGTTAGCATTGAAAATAGCCGCAACTAGCATGCAGTAGCCCATTTGCTAATATGGATAGCCCAAGCGCTAATGTAGCATAGCAAAAACGGACGGAAAATCGTTCTTAATATTGCATATTTCCAATGCTAGAACTGAAACAACGGTTTGGTAGACATCATGAAAGGGCAGTCTAAACAGGGTTCAACTTACAGACGATGCTTTCCAAGGCATAAGAAGAAAATGAGAAATGACGACAACAGCTAGCACGAAACCATGCGGTCTTCACTGGACTAGGTACTTCCGGTTTGTGTTGCCAAAATTAAAGTGCCGTAGAATCTAACCAAAAACGGAACATGACAAGGTACCTCCGGTTTGTTTTGCCACAATTAACTCATTTACACCCTTTGACGTATAAATACGTCAATTAGCGCATAGCCGTTCCCTCCCCATGACGTATTAATACGTCAATCACGTGTTTTCATGGGGGAGGGTGCAAGAGAGTCCGATGCAACTTCTCACCACAGGATTAGGCTTGACGGCAATGTTGAATAGCAAATAAATGGCCATCGGGTGGCAGTGGTGCAAAAATCAACCAGGATCACGCCGCAGAAGTAGTAGAAAGGGCGTACAGTGAAGGAGGGGCGTATGTGGATAGTGGATTGGAACATTAGCAACTAGCAACGATGGAGAAAAGGAAATAACTAGCTAAAAATAATTTTTTTTCGGTATAAAAGCGTCCTCGAAACAAAACAACAAAGGAGATTGTGTTTGTGTGGAAGAGAAAATGACGCTTCAGTCACTAATCGAAAGCGGCACCCGTCAAACGAACGTCGGCCTGCACAAACATGGCGTGCTACACGCAGCCCGCATAGCTCACGCCGAGTTTCGAGTTCATCTGATGAAGATGAACTTGCTCCACGTCAGCGATCATCGCTTGGCAGAGCATTTTGTGCCTCCCGATGCCCCACATCGCCCACAAATCGTCTCCCCGGCGACTTCCAGCGATGACGGCAAAGAGGCTGCATTGCGTCGCATGGCCGACGCCGGGCACACGTCAGCGATACGTTGGAATCGTCTCGTAAAGACGACGGCGAAAACGATGAATTGGAGAGCGATTTGGATCCCGATATGTCGGACGAATATGTGCCTTCGGACATAACGGAAAGCAGCTGAGAGTCCTCGCCAGAGCCGCTGGAACGAGGAGGTAACTGCTGACTAGCTTGCAAGTTCCCATTCAAAACTTCATCACTTCTTATGCCTCCTCAGTCACTTTTATGTACTGCTACATTCCCCGCTATACTATGAAGTTGCCAGTAACACTAATCATTTATGTACGGTTGATGCGTCTCGTAGATGTGGATGAAAATATGCGCTGACTTACATGTCGCCATAGGTTTAAAAAAAAAAAAACAGGACACATTTGGTCCGCTCAGCTCTGCTAAAACCACTTGTGTTAAATTCATATTCCATTTCATTTCAAATTGGATGCTGAGCAACATGGAATGAATGGTGTAAATAGCGGTGTGCGAGCATGTATGTGTGTGTGTGAGAGATGTTGAAATGTAAGTGGAAAGCAACAATAAAAAAAATTTGAAAAATAAAAGTGTGGTAATTGTACATACTTCTATACATTACAGATTGTCCAACCAGAAGCCAAATGATGACGACTCCTCGCTTTGGTGGTGGAAAGAAAGGTAAATAAAATTATTGTACCACACTCTGCAGCAAGATATATTTGCAACTTTTTATGTCCTATAATTTATAGGTCGTGCATCTGGACGTGGTGGGATGAATCGATGGTGACAAACTGGATGGAAGCCAAAAACCATCTTCTCCACAGCTGCACTTTTGTTCATAGTTCAATAGTTTTGTTGTGTGCAAATAAATTATTTTGCTACAAAAACATTATTTGTAATGTTCTTTTGTAGGAGGAACACATTATTGAGGTATTTGAGCTGCCACAAAAGCAAAAAATAGTGTAAAACTTGAAATGATGCTTGAAATGCATGCTTTTACAAAAAGCTAATTTTCTCTGGATTTCTGCAGAAAATCGGGCTTTTCCATAAAACTTAGCAGTTTCCTAATGCTGATTGCCAACGAATGGAGAAAGATAGAAACAAACTTCTTTTTTCTGCTGAAAGAAGAGAGTCTCACCTTTCTTTTGACAGGTTGCATGTATATATTATATAGCCATAGAACAGAAAATTCTGTGGGCCTTGCAAATCAGTCAAAATTCAGTAAAATGTGAGGGATTGAGGGGGTTGCTTCAGTGAAAAGGGGTGGTATTCAATGAGTTAAAGTCCCCTCGAATCTAACTACAAACGGAACATGACAGCCAGTCATCTACATGAAGTACATCTTGTGCAATAGATGTTGTTTTCGTCGCTGGTACTAGAATTCAATGACACCAGTTCCACCTAATCAACTTTTTAAAATCAGCAAGTCCATGTAAAACATGAAGACAACAAAAGTTGATGCATTTAAGACGGTAGCCTCCAAAAATCTCAAGTATAGTAAATAATGTACATCTTTATATTAATTTACAATAAATGTTAACCTCCAAATGTCGAGTCTGGCTGAATAACGACAGCGATATGCATTTTCACTCTGAGCATGTCATCAAGAATGAACCAAATCTATCAATAATGTGAATATTTTTGCATGACACAAATTACCGCACAAATGATGGCTACGGCAAAGAGCCCACCACCTCTCAGAAAAACGTAAACAGTAATCATTTAAAACATAATCATCGCAAGTCTATAATTTATCACTCACTCTGTTGAGCTAAAAAAGTATGAGCATATTACTTGCAGGTAACATTGAAAACACCGAAAGATTTCCAATCATTGGATTGAATGAAACTAACTCACCCGAATGTTCTTGAAATCATGTTCAGCTGACAATAAATTCATTTAATGAAAAAAAAAAGACTCATTAATACAATTCAAATATTTCTGTTTGTTGTTCAAACACAGCCTCGAGTTTATTTAGTTGAGTGTCCTTCCCTTCATTTTAATGAAGTAGCAACTTTATAATAAATGTCCAACCCTCTTAATTAGGCTTCACCTTTTCATAAATTCAATCAGACCTATTCATTCATATGCACGACTGTTAACGCTCATTAAAATTGTGGGTGAGCTGGAGCCTAGATCCCAAATGACTTGTTTAGATGGTCAAACATCCATTCACACTTACATTCGCATTTTGGGACAATTTGGAGTCTTCAAAAAAACCTAACATGCATATTTTTGCAATATGGGAGGCAGCAGCATGCTCACCCATTGGGGGAAAAAAGTACTTAATTTGATCATATATAATGTAATTGTTTCCTCTTCTCCTCAAAAACAATAAACTAAACTCTATCAGTTTATCACATTTTAATCATATGCAACCGATGGACATTTTAATTAAGTAAAGGACTTTTTTTTCCAGCGAAGGGTTGAATTGAGACTCTCAACTATGAGGAAGACATGCTAGCCACTATTCCATTGTGTTGCCTTCAATCCAACTATTTAAATGCAGGTGCTGTCTTGAGGAAAGCATTCATTCATTTTCCAAACCGCTTTACCCTCACTAGGGTCGCTGGAGCCTATCCCAGCCGTCTTCGGGCAATAGGCGGGGGGACATCCTGAATCGGTTGCCAGCCAATCGCAGAGCACACACATACCTGTCAACTTTTTGGAGCGCCAACCTGTATAAACTACCAAAAAAATCCTTATAAAGAGCAAAAAATCCTTAGAACATACCAAAGCATTTTATATGTCAAAATAACAGCAGAAAAAACCCACGAAATTTTCAATGATATTTATTGTAGATCTCCATAATACAATGTCTGGTTAATGTCTAATCATCATTCTACTTAGTGGCATTACTGTGTTCAGAGTTGTATTCCTGCGTTACTTTTTTCACCAACTCCAAATCATTTGGAGTTGGTGAAAAAACCCCCCGGAAATGTTCAGAATCCATATGATTTGTGCGATACGGCCATATACGTAAGATTCACCACAAAATCCGTATGAGTTGACAGGTATGCACACAGAGACGAACAACCATTTGTGCTCACACTCACACCTAGGGACAATTTGGAGTGTTCAATCAGCCTGCCATGCATGTTTTTGGAGAACATGCAAACTCCACACAGGAAGGCCGGAGCTGTAATTGAACCTGGTACCTCTGCACTGTGAAGTCGACGTGCTAACCACTGGCCTACCGGGCCGCCCCTTGAGGAAAACAATTGAGTATAAAAAACAAAAACAAAAAAAAAACAACAACCCTCTGTATTTCCCATTTTTTTCTTTCACCATTAATCTTGATGT
Organism: Hippocampus guttulatus; assembly: GCF_054856545.1. Lineage (NCBI taxonomy): Eukaryota > Metazoa > Chordata > Actinopteri > Syngnathiformes > Syngnathidae > Hippocampus > Hippocampus guttulatus. Next base: position 8,600,159 of record NC_141266.1, on the reverse strand, counting down.
AAGGAGAGAAAATGCAGCAGAACAGCACATATAGTGTTTTCATGTTGCTGTGTCCCAATCTGTCATTAATTTCATGACAAAAGCCCCCTTAACCCACATGGTTGGCTCTCACTTTCCTGGGGGAAGTTTTATGATTTCGTCTTATATTGTGTACTGGTCCTTAGATGTTGGTGCCAGTACCACTAATCCAGCAGGCCTGAAATGTAGTGCCAGAGGTTTCAGTAAGTGGACTGAGCCACCTGATGAGACACAGAGTGGAGTTCTGGCAGAGGATGGACCTTTTGAGCAGCCAAATCAGCACACGTATCTCATGTTTTGTGTCATTCAGAGCCACATGACACCAGAGACTTCGATTGGATTATTTTGATTTCAAATAGCAACAGCGTATGTACAGTATATGCGGGCTTTTTACGGGAAAGGAACATACCAGGATGATAGGGCGAGGGGATCGACCCTGTGGATTCAACTCCAATTCATGTTATAGTTCTCAGACCGAGGGGCCATTCACACTGGAGCGTTTTTTCAAATTGGAACGAAAAAATAACCTGCGTTTTGTAGCGTAGTGTGAACATCACCATCTGGACGGGAGACATTTCCGAAGGCAACATTTTTACAAGCCCGCTCTCATTTCAAGTCAGACCGTTTCTACTATTGGGCTCCTTGTTCTTCTCTGCATTCATACTCCTCCTCAACTTCCTCCCTAATTCCGCTTTTCCCCCCATTCCAAATGACCACGAATCCAAAGAATTTCTCCCTGCAAGTGTTTAGCACACTGGTCTTTGAAGCATGATCCAAGAGACTGAAATGTCTGCACTTTGTTGTTGTAAAATCACACCGCCTGTGTGCTCTACATTCTCCAAACCTTCATCTGTGAAGTAGGAAGTCATGTTCTGCACTTATGGGGCTGTCTGGGGATATTTGCACGAGCTTTTAATCCATTCCGTATACGTTTGTGGCACAGTAATGTTGTGTTAATGCTGTAATATATGCACATTTATGTTGCTCTTGGAGATGTTTCCCTCCGAGACAGGAGCTGACTAAAAAGAGAGCGGGCTGCCTTATTGTCACATCCAATAACTGGTGACTCACTTTCTCGCCTTTGAAAAAGGAAGCCGAAGCACATGCTGCTAAGTTGGAGATGTTGGAAAAGTTCTTCAGAAGATGGAGCGGGATATTTGCTGAAAGATGGCCTCCGTTCAAATGATAGTGTCAGGGGGGACGTTAAAGTGTTAAACTGTAGATGTTTTAAACGTGACGATTTACGCCTAGACCTCAAGAGAAGCCAATGTTTTAAGGTTTTTTTTCTGACGGCCTGTACAGGATAACGTGGCTGGTTGGAAACGCTATCATATGTCATTTTAACAGCACATCGAACGTAGGCCATGGAAAGCGCGGTGGCTTTTGTTTGCCCTTTATTCCCAAACATTTGCAATTGATTCTCTTTTTTTCACAGACAGCCCTAGAAGGATAGTGAAGAGACTGCAGAGGAGCTGCAGTAAACCAGGCAGAGGAAACACACCTTTCTTTTACAACCATGGAATAAACAGACAGTAGTTTATGGGCGGTGTGTTACTGGGATATTGCATAAGGAGGCGGGGCCTTCTTTTTTTTAAAGCATTTGAGGCAGATGTTCCAATGATTTTTTTTTTAATTTTGTTTTCTTCCTCCCAACAGCAACATTAAGACGCAGGCCCTTATCTGTTTGGATCAGGCCTCTCTTTCCCCTTTAAATTACATTTAATGCGCTATCAAAGAAAATTTGTTGGTCAAGATTAGTTCACTTCACTTCCCCAAATACCTTCACATTTACTGCCTGGCTTTTCACTGGTTATAAAAATATTGTATGACTTGGTGTATGACCCGAATCCGTTTCCCCCAGCTGTATTACTATACATTCCCTTCGCATTTACTTCATTATGGATGGGAAAAAAACCCCCAAACAGTTGCTGGCAATAGCCACATCAGCAACTGTCAGTGGTCTGAGAAAGATGAACTCCTCTTATCAGCTTTCTCGGTGCACAGCCTTCACCTCTGCCTCATACAGACCTCTCAAATAGCTATCCGCCTAAAGTCAAATAGCTACCCTAATTTTATGGCTTTACCACCTGTGATAGCGTTCAAAGGTGCATCCACGCAAAGATAACAGTTTACAGTAGTTAATTGGTGATTAAACGACAAGATGTCCTTGTAAAACGTCGCTACCTGTGTTGTCGTGTTTTAAAAGAGTTTGATTTTAAGATGCGGAACGTTTCATTGGGTTTTAAAAATAAATGTTTGCTTTCAGTTGATTTATTGGCTCAATTTGCAAGGAAAAAAAAAACACCAACCCTTAACACTGCTATGGTTTAGTGGACATCTTCAAAGTGTGATTCATTGCTCAGCATTGCAATGGAGTATGCACAAAAAGGGTTTTCTTTTTTAATTATTGATGAGATTAGGCGTGTTTTTCTTTTATGTTATGGATCTTTCTCAAGACTGACTACAACAAATGTAAGTGAAACTTAAAAAAAGATCGCCAACAGTTCATCTCATGCAGGCAGTTGTAATATTACAACTTTTCTCTTCTAAAATTATGATTTTTTGATAGTTATTACAGCTTTATTCTCTCAATATTTTGTCTGTATTCTCATAACATTCTCAAATAATCATACAAAATACTTCATTCAACAGGATGAAGTTTGAGTGAAAAAAAGGGACGTTTTCTGTTGCTTACAAGTAGAATAATCACGTGTACAACACGGTTTCTGCCTTGCTATCATCTTGCGCGTCAGTCAAAAAGTAGAGTGGGAACTGGTCAGCCGTTGTGAGATTTGCAGTCGCCCTCGCATGAGCCAGTGCTCTAAACCCATGTAATTACATTTTAAGCGGCACTGCCTTGTTGAAATCCCTCCACTAATTAGTTTTGTTTTTCCACCCTTCATATAATCTTCTCCTTTTGCGTGAGGCTTGGACCACACGCTGGAAAAAAAAAAAGAGGGAACAGAACAAGTTAGTCGGTAATATGGAATAAATAAATAAATATAAAATCGGTTGGATGTAAGAATAGAATAGTATCCCCCCTCAAAGCCCCCGCCCCCGTCATCCACCCACACAAACACATTAACAGAGACCACCTGTAAAGTGTTTTGGGGGTTGTTTCCTTTGATTAGGAATGTTATGGGAGTGCTGCACAAATAGAAACGCTGTCCAGACTGTTTTATTTTGTTTATTTGTGGATCCACCTGTGTTTCCAACCAGAAGAATGAACTTATGATTGTGATGAGAAACATATAGTGCAAAGGAAGTCGAGTGGGTCGGTCTTGAAATGACTTTGACGTCTGTTTCTAAGACTGCGATCAATTAAACTGTTATCGACCAAGTCACGTTCTACGTTTCGAAGCCCTTTGCGGCCGAGCATCTGACCCTTCTCTTCATCCCTTTTCTCTTCTCATGGCTCTTCCCCCTCGTCTCTGTCAAATATTTATAGCTGATGGGAGATAAGATTATTTCAGCTCGGGACCTCTCTGTGCCAGCTGCCGCTGACCTTTGCTCACAATAAAGACTCAGATGTATTCTGGACAAGGGGAAGATTGTTTAATTTGAAGGTCATCAAAGGCCTTTCTTGATAGGAAGGTAAAAGGACAGAAAGGTTGTGTTCTTAGCTCGCATCAGCAAGTTGATCCAAATATCGAAAATGTGTTTCGAATTCATCGTGGGCGTTTTTCAGTTTTGACGAAGCCTGACAGTTTTCCGTGTTTGTCGTTTGTGTGAGGATTTGTTATGACGCTCGCTATCAACACAGTGAGAGAAGGACGCGGTGCAACATCGGCAGGGTACTCTGACTGTAAACCTCTGGAAAAGGAAGAAATGTTTTTTAAGATTCATAAAAGACATATGTTAGTGTCTCATTGTACAATCACAGACATGAAATGGTACAGCGAATAAGGCTGAACACATGACAACCTGTCACGGTGTGACCACAAATAGCCTCCTTGCCAGTCATCATCATGAGTGGAAAATCTTGTTTAATAAAAAAATAAAGTACACCATCTGGGCTTTTCCGATTGTTGCAATATGTGCCGATTTGTCTCAAATTATATTTTTGCTAACCTCAAGCATCCCTCAAGTTTTTGCGGCTGCACAAACACTTTGGAGCACTCTGAAGCAGATGCACCGCACAAGATAATGATAGCGGCGTTTGCACAAGACGTCTTTCAGCTGGGAGCAAGTAGAATACAATTTCAGTCCTGAATGACTTCAGCGTGTACGCGGCACAGTAGTTTCTAATCATATCTTACGGTTTTATCATGCATCTTCTTTTACTGTCCTCAGCCAGAGTTCAGTCAGGTAATGTGAAAGTACAGTATCTACCTGCGCACAGGCAAGAAGGTGGCACTGATTTACTCAAAAATGACAAGACAATTTAGTTTCCGCTTTTTAAAACCAATGGAATTGGAAGAGAGTCGGTGCATTGTTTGCAAATTGAATAAAAAGTCCGGCCTTTTCAATGCACTGACCTGACTTCACAGACAGCAGCAATAGTGCCACCTAATGGCAAATCAAACAAAAACTAAAAAGCAAAAAGTAGTGAGTTCTTATCAAGGCTACTTACTGTCTATTGATTTCTTCACAAGAGTGACTTTGAACCTTCGCACCAATTCCCTGATTAAGAACTCCTGCACATGCACATATTTGCCTGGCCAACGCTTTATAAATGTCATTGCCTCAAATGACAAGACATGGTATGGGTTTTTTTTCTTCAATAATTTCTGATCATTTAATGAAATGGTATTGATCGGTTCTATTGATGTGAATGGTTCTATATCAATGCCATAGTACAGTACCAGCCAAAACATATTTCAACTTTTCCTAGGATATGGTAACCTAAACAAAATAAATGTATACCACACATGCACATATATACTTATACACACAGACACACACACACATTTATATATACTGTACCGGTATATATATATCACTCTAAAACAGGAGAAGCCTGCAAATTCCCACAGCAACAAACAGAGGATCTGATGATAATAAAATAATATAAATGACATTAAATACATTACGGTGCTGTATTATGAAAACTGTCATATGAATGATCAAACATTGTGTTGATTTTTAAAATATTAAATAATATTTTAACATTTAAAACACCAACAACAATATAAGCAATAATAATCATCATGTAAATGTGACTATGTAATTGCTACGAGTGCCCTGTGTTCGGCAGCGGCAACAACAGGTGGAGGAAGCTGCAGTACCCAGGATTCAATCTCTCAACCTCAGAACTGTGAATACCTACTGATATTCAAGTGCACCTATTCTTCTTCTTATTATTATTATTATTATTATTTTATTACACATTGTGCTATTATTGCTACATGTTGACTATTGATCAAATATATTTCATTTACCATATATGCTATACCATAACTCTGACAGTTTCTTTGACAACATTTTGAAAGTGATTTACTTTGGCATTTTACAATTTGAATTTTGCACTAGTTGGAATGATGCACACAAAAAACCTGTGAGAAAAGTCCCTCTATTTGTATGCTTTTACGTTTTAACGGCCCAACAGCCATACTGTCCGCCTGGAGCCAGCCATTTGCTTTCTGAGTCTGCAGTCTGTTGATTTGCTATCCCATACAGTACGTCTGTACACTCGGAATACAGGATGTATGCGTTTGTACAGCAGCTTGTCCAAATGCACATATGCATTTATTGGAAAATATATCCATCCAGCCATCCCTTATCCGAGCCGCTTTATCCTCACGAGGGTCGCGGGCGTGCTGGAGCTTATACCATCTGTCTTCGGGCAGGAGGCGGGGTACACCCTGAACTGGTTGCCAGCCAATCACAGAGCACACAGAAACAACCAACCATTCATGCTCACAATCAACACCTAGGGATAATTTGGAGGGCCCAGTCAACCTGCAATGCATGTTTTTGAAATGTGGGAGGAAACCGGAGTACCCAGAGAAAACCCACGCGGGCACGGGGAGAACATGCAAACAAGAAATATGTCACAGAGTATAAATATTGAAATGACACAGGATGGCCGGAGCCAGAATCGAACCCTGCACCTCTGCACTGTGAGGCCGACGTGCTAACCCTATACTGTATATTAAAAAAAAAAACGTGTGTGTGTGGGCGTGTGTATATATATATATATATATATATGTGTGTAGAGAGAGAGAGAGAGAGAGACTCCTCCGCATGTGGCAGGATGCCTGCCATTACGACCTTTCAAACAGTGCTGTTTGGGAGCATAAAAATGAGCTGATTGCAAGCCAGCAGGGCACCAGTTCCCCACTTCTCGCAGATGCCTGTGATAAGATAATGACACAACGGTTATCAGGCGTCCACATCGATGTGTTGACCGTGGGATCACATAGCCGCCAGCACCCTAAGCTGACGACAGAGCAGCAAACAGGCGTATTAGAGCAATGAGGCCTGCAGGCAAGTAAAGTGTAGTTCAGAATATAAAGTGCACTTAACTACTCTGGGATGTTGATGAAGCTATATAATATTGATTGTGATATGATAAGGATTGGGTTGTATTGTCCATAAACAGTCCCGCCCTTATCTTTTGCATGTCACCGTCAAAAGGATTTCTTTCTCACATGTGCCATTCAAAACGTAAACAAAATGAAATTCACATTCAAAATTTCACCATAGTCTGTTCACTTTTTTTGTTTAATTGTTAGCTGCCCTCCGTCAAAGGTTGCACTTGTCCTTTACTCATCCTTGCTATTGACATCGCTGACACTCGTTTCGATAGCCCAGTACAAAGGTGAAGTGTTTATTGGTGCTATTCTCCATCTTCTAGAAGCTCTGGGCAGCAACCTAAAGAGTGTATTACTTGGACTATTTTAATGCTCTGATAACCAGCATCCAAATGACCTATTATCTTGGAAAGAAAAGCATTGCAGTGCTACGAGCTCAAAGGGTAGTCAACGCAGTTCGTCAGCCTTTCCCTTTAAATGTTCTTTGTGTTTCAGTGTTGTTTTCCTCCCTGGTGCTGCATCTATGACAACGATTATCTTTGCCATCATGGTAAATGACCTGCGTGACTGGTGTGCTTTGAGCTTGATAATAATGCATGGGCAGTTACAGAACTTAACATCTTTGTGTGTTTGATAACTTAGGGCACAACATAGCCTTAAACTAACAATATCGAAAAAACAATGATAGAAATGTGTTTTGCTTGAAACTGTCAACTTTATTTTTAAATCCAACCTGAGTTTATATTATTGGGGTCTTTTTTGGTTGTTTTTTCTTTTTACAGTAGTATGGTGATTCTAATATTTTGAGGCCTTAAACGTGACAGCAAACATGGAAAACAAATCTCACTACCATTTTACTCTTGATTATTATTGGCTTTGGTCTTTATAAAGGGAGTCACATGGTGGCCCAATTACTCACGGTTCTTAGGATCTGTGTTCAAATCTTGGCTCTGTGCTTGCTAATTTTCCCCCTACCTTACAAAATGATCATTTTAGGTTGATTGACAACCCTAAATTCTCTATAGACGTGAATGTGAGCGTAAATGATCATTTGTCTATATGTGCCCTGCCATTGATGGGAAAGCTAATTGGGAAATCTTATGTGTGTGTGGAGTCCCCCGATTAAATTTAAACTTCCTCCAAATCAGGTGGAGTGCATGTTCATTTTGAAAAATAAAAAAGTTGGTGCCACATAAGTGGATTGCCCTCGTCACACAAATGCACCTTCAATAAATGCTGTTGTAAAACCAGCAGTGAGCCAACCTTTCACAAAAATGACAGTCTGGCAAAATGCTGAGTGTGGTTGGAATGGCCACAATGCATCGAGGATTTTGAAAACTGAATAATGGCTTCATAGAAAGGTATTTTTTTAAATGTCAGAAAAAAAGCCCTTTTGTCACAATTTTATATGGTTGAAGACCCAAGTGCAGGGAACAAAAGGAAATTAAAAAAAACATTAATTCTCTCTCTAATAATACATGCGGTTTCTCATAAGCATGAATAGAAAAATATACCTTTTAAGCGGCTTTAATACATCAAAATTACATTATTTGTATGAATAAGAACAGCAACATCTCTCTCTCGCGCTCTCTCTACATATATATACTGTATATATATATATATATAAATTTTCTTCAGTGTAATATTAAAGATGATTTCATATTTACTATTGAACGAATACATGTTAGTGTGGCGGCACATGCTGGTGCCTTTGATTGCGTGGGATCCATTCCTGGCCCCAATACCTCCTCCTTGTTTGTCCAAAGCCCAGATATAAAAATAAAAAAAATGTGAGTTGTAATATTGATAATAAATATTTATCTGTCTCCTGGATATCTAATACTGTATTTCAGTTGTGAAGTTTTATCATGATTCACAAATGATTTGTTTTCTTTGTGATTTATTGCTGTGGGAAGATTAATTGAAATTTAGTACATCAGACCGCGAGAGGGAGTGCTGTTGTTTTCCTGCTTTGTAGCATTCCTAATTTTTTCCCCCCTCCCTAAAACAGGCATACAGTATGTGCCTCTGGTTTTATGGACTTGAAAAAAAAAATCTCTTTTTTTATTGGTTGGAGTATAACGGGCCAACAACCTCAGTTGCTCAATTGTCACGGCGTCAGTTCACCCTGAGCCTTTGTTGAGCCTCTGTTTGTGCACTGGCGAGACATCATCTATAATGAGCACTGATTAGTTAACTCGAGTAGAAGCCTCTTACTATTTTTGTCCCCGCTGCTCAGCCATCCATCAAGGCCCTCACCCACCCTCCCACACGGGTGGCATTCTTCAGAGGTGTCTGAGCTGCAGGAAGAGGACTACAACTCAGCTACAGGGAGTTCAAGTTCATCTTGCATGCGGCATGCAACCGCAAGGGTTCAGTGCCCTCATCACAATTTTCCCTTTTACCCAATCGCCCACTGTCAATTGTCATACACACATCGGTAATTAAACCAATATACAGGTAACTAAAAGCAACATAAGGTCATTTTGTCTGTCTCTCCTTCCCGTCTTCTTATTTCCTTCACACTCCCTTTCAAATTTTAACATTGCACAGATGTGAGGAGGTGGTGTCGGCGCCTGACAGCCACTATGGGGCTTAGCCCTTCGACATCCACCTACACCAAGTGGACCTCACCCTCAGCCTGTTTTTCTTTCCACTGGGGAGGTGAATAAATGGTAGAAGGTCACAGAGGAGGAGTGTGCCTTTTTAGCCCGAGAGTCTGGTTCTGTGATGTCAGCCAGTGTTTATTTGTAAGACGGTGCAGAATCAAACATTTTCGCATCAGAGTGGTGAAACAAGTTCAAGTGAGAACCAGGTCACGCATGTGCTTGGCTGTAACATAAATTCTTTTAAAACAGAGCACGCAAAAGCGCTGCACTGTGCTTTTTGAAATTGCCATTTCTGTTGCGATCACAATTTTATAAACCACGCAGACAACCGAAACCATGTCACGCAAGGCTTCGGTCCCGCCAAAATTCAAGGTTGTTTGCTTGTTCTTTTTGTGTTTTGGAGACGCACAAAAGAACTGGCCTCAGCAAGAGGTGTTGGAGGGAAATAAGAATGAGAGAAAAATATGCACTGAAAGTTAGATAAAGGGAGCGGCATCACATTGAGAACTGCAAAAACATTGTCACTTCGACTACAGAGTGTGTTATGATGTCCAAGGGTTAACTTCTTTTAAAACTTGAGTGACAGTTAAGAATATTATACGGTGAGATGTGTGAGTTACATCTATAACATGAATCATCTCCAGAAAAAAATAAGAAAATTCGACAGCAAATTGTATTCTGAAATTTTCACATGGTCTCCATGCATAATAATTATTTTATATTCAAATTAATTTAAAAAAAAAACGAAGTGGGCCGTTGCCTAATTTCAGATTTCAGGCTCATTATTTACATACTCTACGTGAAACAACATCTGTCAGGTACGGAAATCAAGTTTACGTACAAATTGGTAATAACTGACCTTTACGAACGTTACCATAATCTCACGGGTCTTGCTGTACCTTAGCCATTGGGTCAGGAAAATGTGCGCACTTGTTTTTGTGTGCCTGTCGGGAAAGTGTACCTTCCGACAGCACTGGGGCCGTTGTGGTGTTTGCACAAAGAATAAACTGTCTTTTATCAGATTGACAAAGTTACATGTCGGCCATTACCGCCTCCAGAGAGTCTTTAAGGAGACCAAAGATAAAGACGAAGAAGTGATGGTCTTTGTGTGATGCCCTTTTGTGAGAGGAAATTTAATGAAAGTGGTTCCATTGGTAGCAGATGGAGCAGTTTCCTGGACCTCAGTCTTGGTGGAAATATTAGACTGCACCACACACACACACACACACACACACACACACTCACAGACACGCATACATCCACACGCCCACTAAAACATCCACACATCCCAACCTTCTACAGTTAATGTAGTCAGCAGATTCACGGCATGATAGCAACTAAGAGATACGTTTGGGATGTGTTTATTCACATGGTAACATCACACACCATTGGTTAATATTTTTCTGCGTATTTGCTAGCACCATTTCTTTCTCTCTGTTATTATCTGCCTCTCCTCTATTAAAGTTTGAAAACATTTTGATACACTCCTTTCAGAATTCTCAGAAACCTTCCGAGGATCTTTTGGGCTGATAAACTTGGTGACTTGTTGAAAAAAAAGCCGCTGTGAAAAAAAGAATTTGTTTGGCTTTTTACAGGCTGTGTGCGAGTGTGTGCGTGTTTGGGTGGCGTTCCCGTACGCATGAGTAAGCGAAAGTTGTAATTTGTCTTTTGGACATGGACATGTGAATGGGGCCTGAGTGTGTGTCTGTGTGTGTGGGTGATTCCACGGAGGGTTGAGTGGCTGAGTGAGATGACAGTCATAAATTCTTTCACTTTAGGGCCTCTTGGTTACATCATTAATCACATTTATTGATAACCAGTTGCCTTGAATAACCCCCGTGTCAGTCTTAACCCACAAGAACACCACCTACACAACACTTAACAGATTCCTGGATACACGCAATTTGTGATGTATTATGTTACGTATTGCATGAAGAAAGCAATAGGTTATGTTGGAATGCAGGGCCAACATGCGGCGCTCGACATTTGCTCTAAATTTAAGGAAAATTGTAGGAAATGAATGAGATCGTCCAAAAAATGAGACGTGAAAGCGGCCCAGCTTCAAAGTGCTATTTTACTACATGCGTTTGTAGCTGAAGAGCTAAACAGGCTCATTCTTATTCTTGCAACATATGTTGATACTTTACAATGTGTTTCGTGCAGCAATTCAGCGTTAAACGTAAATGTCCGCCAAATACAACTGACCATTTAACAAAAACAGAGTTCATGCAACGAGCCTTGCTTAGGACTGCACCGGCCCGAGGCCTGAGCCTGGTGCAGCCTACTCGGATGGGAGGCGAGAAAAAGAGCAGTCCAGTTGCAATCGATTCAATGCCCTGAGAATGAAATGAACTGAACGAATGAGAATGTCCACCAGCATAAAAACAGAACACGCTGGAATTTGTAGTAGTTTCCTGGAGTAGCCATAATGATACATGCTTACAAGAACTAAAATAAAATAGAGCATAAATTGAAAATAAAAAGACAGGACCCAAGTCACGTGGAATTTTACGCACAAAACCTTTTTTTTCAGTGGTGCAAACACGTCATTTTGAACATGTTTATTATTGTGATATATCGAGCGCACAGCACGTCTTATCACATTTCTAGGGTGGGCCTCAATTTTATTGACCGGTGCTTGGAGGCATTTGACCTACAGCCATCAGCACTTCTCTCCCTCTCCTTATCGCTCTCCTTGCTTCTGCTCCCCATTCGTCCTCACTCCCCTCACTACATCCTTCACTACAACTCACTGCTTTCCTTTCACAGGACCAGCCCCCTTCTCATTCCATCGACTTCTTTACTGTTGGGAATGTGTAAGTCTTTTGATGACCTCGCTGGAGGTCATAAATTTAGTGATGAGTAATAGTGCAAGCGACACATAGATAGAGGTGAAATGAAGAGATTGCAGCCGGATCGTCCATCAAACACTCTATAAATTGTAGAGCTGATAAATCCTTCCAAAAAGTTCACATAAATATGAACTGCTTCTCGCTGACAAATAAAGAATCCATCACATGCGAAGCCTACGTGCTCGATGTTTTGCTGACTTCGATGTTAGGTAAGAACTTTACAATAAGGATACCTTGATAATGGGAGTCTAAACAGGTTATGAACTATTTTTGAGCATTATTGAGCATTAAAAGAAATAAAATACTTGCAAGAGTCACAAGAGTATTTGGCAAGTTCAAATTACTTATTAAGACGGTACAGTCACATAGTATTTATTGACTGCACTGCAACGAGTAGCAGGCACCTGTTTGGGATAGCACGTTTATGAGTGGGGACTTGGGGGAGGGGGCTCGATTATCCTTAATAATCATTTTATATTTCCTACAAATCATCATCATAACTTAAATTCGTATGTTGAGTAAAAATAGCTGAATGAAATGAAGGGTAGATATCCGATATTTCCTTCATCATCGTTTTTAGATCATTTTTTTTCTGTAATACAAAATAAAATCTATGCAGGCTTACTATCTGCCAAGCAGGGGGGGTCACTCCTGTAACTGTGTTTCAATACTTATGGGGCAGTCCCAACAAACTAATCAAAAGTATACCATCAGTGTAAACTCATGGAAACGCTCCCCTTATTGCAAAGTTGTGGCAACTTGAGATTGATTGAGCAACTTCAGTTATGATAGCTCGATATCCAGCATGCATTTGGCACGTGTTCCTGGTACTGGCTCATAAAATAAGAAGCAAGGGCACCTTCAAACCTTATTAGATTTTTGCTTTCCTCTCCTTGGGAACAGATGGGTCTATTACTGAACTGAACAGATGAACCCAGTGGGCCAAACACATTCTATGAATGACTTGACGGCTTGTTGTATATGAGCGTGCGTGACTTCTTTAGCTCGTGTGAGAGTCTGAAAATGCAGACGGGGCTGTACGTAACACAGTGGCCGGTCTGCTGCACACCACAGTTCAATCTTTCCAGCCCATATACATCACAACTCAGCACGATCCCCGTTTGCTCCCAGATAATGCAATCAGAACTGATAACTGCCCCTGACCCCTTCCCCGCTGACTTCACCCCACTGGCATGCCCCCCACGTTCCTCACATGCTGTGAGCCACCGCTTTTCAAACATTCGCTTCGACTCTGTGGGGTGGACGAGGGGAGAGAGAGCAGTGACACGCTGCTATCCTTTAACCCCTTGTGTCTGTCTGCACAGTTTGAGCGCAGCATACAGTAGATAGACCACAACATTCAAGCACCACCGCACTACACTCAATCTACCACTGTCGGGCAGCAAGAATTCGGAAAACTAGCCGCATTTTCCCTTCCCCCAGCTTTCTGGTGTTTTCATAGCTGCTGATGTCAGACCATACTTATTTTTTTATTTTTTTACAAATTGGGAGACTGAAATTACGTCCCATCAGAAGGGAGCATAATCCTTAATATCAAAGAGTGGCCGATGGCTTGAGTATTATGGGCTAGAGGAGCTATGGGGGGTGGGTGGGGGGTGTATGGGAGGAGAGGGGTCGTTACAAATCACTGCATGATTGAGGAGAGCAAGTTAAGGGCAATGGAGGGTCAGGCGTGATAGTTCTGGCTGGTGGCTTTTGTGTTGTGGGAGAAGGGTATAATGCTGGGAGATGATAAGATTACCACGGGTTGGTGGCTGTGCAAGAATGTTTGGAGGGAGTGGATATGGAAGCGTGGGGTACATAATAGGGGTATCCCCTGGGTTGCCTGGAAACTAGTGTCGAGCAGTTGTAAATATAGCTCCTTGAATGCCTGATAGCAACCTATTTATGTAAATGGTATTTACCAAGCGTGCAAACTCTAAATTGATGACTGCAGAAAAGCAGGAGACGAAATGACAAAAACTATATGGAAGTATCTTGTCAAGGAGCATGCCACAGTGAGATAACAATAGTGCACATATGGAGGCCTACTTTTCCCAGAAAGGGCAACCAGCTCCCCCGAGTGCCCGTAATTGTGGTCATCTCTGATATTGACTTTGTCATTTTTACAGCTTCTCTCAATGGTTCTCATGAGCGCCCTGCCAAGAAAGCCTCAATGCATTTAATCGTTTCGGACATACATAGTCTCTGTGTCCTGGTACAATGTCATTGCCAGAACTGCTTGTATGTATTGCGTGTCTGCTGGAAATGACTGGCTGTTATTATCAGGGTAATCCCGAAATTGGAGACCGTATTAGACTTGGGCATGGCGTTCAAGGGAGGGATCCCGCCTGTGTATTGACTACCGTCGCTTCCAATTAGAGAAAACATTTCCCCAAAGCCTTCCAGATTGAAAGGACTAACACATTCCTTTGTGCATTTTCACCTCCAACAAAAAGGCCCTTACTGGCTAAACTGGATGATTCCAAGAATACAATTTTGTCCTCGCTAACCTCCATACGTTTCTTAGCTCTCCTCGTCTCTCTCCTCTCATCCTCACCTTTGGCCTTGCCGTTGTTTTCCCATGAATCCTTGTGTAATAGGTGTGGATATTAGCCCGGTCGGCCCAGTGTCGGGTGACGGCGCGCTCAGCTCTGGGTTCTAAACGTAGGGCTGTCACTGTAGCCCCTCAAGACATTGCTGATGGAGTCATTTGTTTTTGCACATTAATTCAATTCTGTCCCCAGACCAGGGTCGGACACCTGCTTTCCATTGCGGTGGAGAGGACGGGGGTGGGGGTGGGGGGGGGGGGGGGGCGAGCAAAAGGGCTGAGCGTGGGATGGGCCACCTGCCAATGTTATTACAGTAGTGCAGCACCCAGACAAAAACACTCACACACGCATACAGAAAGTTTTTTGCCTTGTGTTTCTGATCAATCACACACAACGTACCTGCAAGGACCATGTTGCGTGCTCAGAATGTACTTGAATACATTTCATGATTTGGACTTTTCTAGAAAGGCGGTTCATGCTCGCGCAGATTTGTTCAATCTTGTAATTCAGCGTTTAACTGTGTGAGGTGGATTGATTTTCGTGATCATTCAGCACTCTGGCAGTCGTAGAAATTCTGCGAGTGATTTCCATGGCTGGAGGTGAGTGGAGCGCTGACCCCAACACTGTACAACAGGCAGTCTATTGTTAGATGTGCTCAACCATGTGGAGGGTGGCGGGTGAGGGTGCTCAACTCGACAGTACACTGCCCCCCAGCGCTCAACACGTCCTCTTACGGGGGGAAAAAAAAACAGGAAAATTAAATCATGGACTGCTCACTGCTGCCCTGAATATTCAACAAGCATCACTAAAATGGTATGCTACACTTCCGAGCACTTAAAAGTTATTGAGCATTTGAATAACTCAGAGGAGTGGTTCATTTATATTTTCAACTAGTCACACATGCATGCTCATAGTCACACACAAATTACACATTAACATCCACGAGATAAAGATCTGCTCATCAACAGTAACCTGCGGCTAGAAACCCAATAGCCTCTTAAATACACAAGCTCTGTCAGTGCTTTAAAACCACCAGGCAACTGTGTGTGCCTATACTATTTACTTTGAATATACACTGACCACCCAAACATCATGATCCACTTACAGGACCCAATGAGCTCCAATATAAGAGCAGTAGCGAAAATTCAGTCTTCACAAACATCACAATACTCACCTTTGAGAATTTTTCATGTAACAAAATGTTTATGATTGTGATTATAGTAGTGCACTGCATTATATTAAGAGGGCTTTTGTAATATTTGGCCCCTCTTATGTAGCAAACTGCGGGAAACATACAGTTCCCATGATACAATGCAGCACCGCATTGTACTGTACATTATGAATGCGAGTAGGCATACCCTTTTATTTTAAATACAATCAGTAAAGCCCCCCAAAAAAATGTTGCTGAACCAAGAGTTTGGCTCAGTTTTTCTTCATGACCAAATAGCACCCCACAAAGTACAGATATTTAATCCAAGGCATTACATTAGGAGGCCCGTACACCATAATCAGCAGCACCAGAGAAATGTGTAGTTTTACATTCAAGGACAATGTCGTCTCCTGACACAGTCATTATTCACGTTGAGGCGATTACAGTATACGTACAGTATTTTTCCTGTGACATAAGGTAAATAGGAACCCAAAAGCTGATGTAACATGTTGCCGGCTCTGTAATCAGCCCACTTACTGCTGGGACGGACCCAATCACTGCCTGCCTGTCAGCCAGCCACCCAGATGTAGCCCCTGTCTTAAGCCCATGCTTGTTTAAGAAATCCCTGTCCTGGAAGTCGGGTTAGCAAACGAAGGCTTCCTCTGGAAATGACCAATTAGGAAGTAATATGGACCTAGTTTCCTCTATGCCAACTTGAATCTGTACGGCGTTGCTATAATGAGATATGATCTGCGATACATGGGTGGAAGTGGTTAGGAGAAGCATGAAATGGCTCTCCTACCCTCACTCCCCCTCATCTCCCCCTCTCTCCACAATCCAGAACTAAATTGGAGTACATAATTCTTGTAGAACCATGTGAGCATAATTGATTACACTTTCCCTTCTGCCACTCGCCGGACATGGTGTCGGTTGAACAAATCTGTAATGATCACGTTTATTCTGTCTTTCTTCTAAAAAAAATACTCTCGTAGATTTCCTCAAATAAAGTTGACAGTTTGTCATTTTAAAGAATAATTCAAGACTCCAAAAAGGTGAGAAAAATCTAATGGTGAATTCAGATGCAGGCAGTAAACTAGTACATAAACAAGCTGTTGCAGAAGATTGGGGGGGGGGGGGGGGGTTATGTTGTCACTAGTTATTGGTTTATTTATTGAACATAAAACATATACAGTAATAATTTGACAGAAAATAAGGTAGATAGAATAGTAAAAAGAAAGAAATCAGTCTTCATTCAACAGTTATGTTCAAGGGAGTAGAAAAAGTAAAAAACGTATCTAGTCCTACCCCGTTATGTGTTTATATCTAATAAATCATTTTTATATCAATCAGAAAAGAAAAAAAGGAAGAAGAAAGAAGTCTCCCTTAAGGCTCATACTTTACCCTTAACCGTGATATTTTTACAACTTTTGGTTTGTATCGGGATTATATACATCCACACCCTGGCACTCGTGTCAATTTTCTCTTGTATTCATAATGGATATTTCAATACCTTTCTCTATTTATCAACTTAGTTCTGATTTATCATTATATTTAATGTTTAGAATTTATCATTTTAACTCTGATTGATGTAGGTCGTTTGTACTATTTTTTTGAATTTGTTTTTGAACTCAGCAAGCGATTTACTCATTTTCAGGTCCGTTTCGAAATTATTCCACAGATTAACACCTTTGATGGATACACTTCTTTGCTTGATGTTTGTTCTTGTTTTGAGTTTTTTGAATAAGTTGGTACCTCTTAAATCATAGCTGCTTTCTCGAATTTCGAAAAACTTCTGAATGTTTTGGCAGAGCAGGTTTGCAGGCATTTCCCCATATTTCCACACAGTTGGAAGGGGAAATCAGCTGAAAGTCGTTAACAGTGAGAAACACTGGGCACAAATGCTGTACATTTGATGCGAGCTTCCCACTGTCAGTCACTGACAGTCAGTTACTGTCAGAAAAATAAGGCAATTTCATGTCAACATTGCTGACCTTAACCTCAATGGCATTGTCAACAGCAACTTGAAAAATACGCGGAACTTAACTGAGACATGCTAGCAATATGTGTTTATAAGTTTAGTCACTTGACATCTGTGTTTCCCTATTTTCCTGTTTGGTTTTCCATTGTGGTTGTTAAGATTTACTTTTTATGTTGATTTATATCAATTACTAAACAAGGTCAGTACAGAAAAATAACTTATGAACTGGGTACAAAAGACTAGATGAAAATAATTAACGGATAAATTGCATTTTTTTAAATGTTGGGATGAGAACCAAAAAAAGGATCAAAATAATAGTGACACCATTTTTTTAAATTATGTTAAGGGAGGGGTTAACAATAATAAATGAATCATCTTTCTCTCCCATCATCTTCTACCTCTAATTTTATTTAAATTATTGCTTTAAAATGTCCTGCCATGACAAAAATTGCCTATCAGAGACTGTTGTGGCAGAAGGCGGGACAAAGATTGTGTCACTCATTATCGTGCATGGACACACACACACACACACTCATATTACTGCATGCTTGTTAGCAGCTTGAAAATTGCAAAATTAACCATCGCCAGATGCGCATTCACCCGTCATCGGACGCTGAAGTGTAACCGCTGGTCTCTGACTGTTGCACCGTCCACCCAACTCAGGGATCGAACTTGTGCCATCAATATGTTTCCGGTTTGGGAGAGAAGAGCACTGACCAGTGAGAAAAAAATTCCAGTCCACCGCCTCAGCTCATCACTGTATTTGAAGGGGCAGGAAATGAGGCGACCTACTTTCTTCTGAAACCTTCGCGTGCTTGAGACTGATAAAGTCCTCCAGCTGTAGCATACACTTGCATAAAATATTAACAAGCACATTTTTTATTTTAGCAGCCCAGTGGTCCAGTGGTTAGCGCATTGACCTCACAGTTCAGAGGTTCAATCCTAGCTCCAGCCTCTATGTGTGGAGTTTGCATGTTCTCCTCGTGCATGCGTGGGTTTTCTCCGGGTACTCCGGTTTCCTCCCACATTCCAAAAATCATGCATGGCAGGCTGAGTGAACACTAAATTGTTCCTAGGTGTGAGTGTGAGCGCGAATGGTTGTTAGTTTCTGTGTGCCCTGTGATTGGCTGGCAACCGGTTCAGGGTGTCCCCCGCCTACTGCCCGAAGATAGCTGGGATAGGCTTCAGCGCCCCCCTCGACCCTTGTGAGGATAAGCGGATCGGAAAATGGATGGATTTTTAGAATGGATGGGGCCATTTGCATTCTAGGCTCAGAAGACAGCATTTACCACCAAAATGTTGTACAATGGTTTGATCTTTGAAAACAGAGGAGTAAAAAAAAAAAAAAAAAACTAACATTTTTTAAAGTTCTAAATCAGAGAACCTGAGACAATAAAGAACATGGGGAACAGACTCACACAAGACGTATGACACAACACGTGACAATGACCAGAGACGAGGTGAATGGAAAACAGGAAAGTAAATACAGACTGACCAGACAAGGCGGCCCACCTGGATAAGACAAAAGTGGACAATTTAGACTAATCTTCAATTACTGTCCCTGTCATGCGTATTTTAGGAACGTGAGAGGAAGCCGGGGTAATTGGGGAAAACCAACACAAGCATGGGAGAAACACCCAGCAGAAACTCCTCACGGGAATTCCTGAGCTGAGATTCTAACATTGAACCTCTCGACTGTGATTCTTACTTCCCATATAGGCCTACGAAACTATTAATATAACCACATGTTCTGATACTTCTATTAGAATCCTTTGTGGTCAATGACTGCCTGAAGTCCAATTTGAAAGGTCATAATTCTGGCAATTATGAAGGTCAGTTGAAATTATAATAACCCACAGAGAGCAGCGATGAGAAACAATTTCAATATTGCATGAGGGCCAACCCTATCGGCGTTCCATCACTTTGCTGTGGCTTCAATTCTCGTGAAACCTGCAATGAATTAAACCTAATTACTGCCGTCTAATGTGAGCTTGTGAGGAAAGCAATATGGCATGAATTTCTCTTCCTTCCACAGTTTCTTAATAACATTTTAGGCTTCTGTTCGGACAGCATTCCAGTAAGGACCCCTGGCCTGCAGCACCCGGCGTCGAGCCCAACACAAGGGGAGTCCGATTGGTAGCAAATGCAATGAGGCGAATCTCCTCCTCGATCTCTCTTCCACTTAAAACATACACAGTCATAACAGGCAGAGTGATGCATGCACGATTTCACTTTTGGTCCTCTGCACACACACGTCTGTATCATTAGCCTGTGTGGAGGAGCCTTCTCTTTGTTAATGAGGGATGAATGCACGGTCAGTGCAGACTTACAGTATCATCCCCTAAAGAATTAGAATAATGACTTTTGGAGTTTTGATGGATTGCTCACGCTTTCTGCAACTAACTTGGGGTTAATGTGACCAAGATGATGACATCATCAGGTCAGCAGTCCTCCCCGAGGAGGAGGTGAGAAGAAAAAAAAAAAACTCTACTTTATAAAAGCTCATCAACTCAGCTGCACACGGCTCTGTTATTACCCACTCTAGTTTTGTTGGACCGGTTCTTGCCATCTCCTCAGAGATTATTTCCTCACATATTAAATCAGCTCAGACCAAAACAATTTCAGTTGTGAGTAAATATGCACCTCCCCCCAAACTCTGTTCTTACATTCAGCCCCAGATTTAATCTCCCATATTTGTTACATTTGACACTTGAATGTCAAACAGCAAACTCGGCTCACAACATCCCCCCACCAGTTGCCTCGAGCACATTTTGTCTTTACAGGGGGATCCTTGTTGCTTAACAGCCTTTCACTGTCTGTCCCCCTTAAACAGAACCAGACACTCAGCAAGAGCAAATTGTTAAAACTGCTGCACAGTCAGACCCTTTTGCACCCTCAATGAGTTTCCATTTGAAGTAAGATCCAAGCCGCCTAATGTCCTTTAAATGTTTTTTTTCTTTTTCCAAAAGACAGCAGCAGTCGTCTTCACTTCAAAAGCAACGTCAAAGAGCTGTCGCCAGAACCTTCTGCTTTGATTGAGAATCCAATTGCCCCAGAGAGAAAATGTACGAGAGCGAGCCCGCGGGGGGCTTCATGTAGTGCAGGTGTTGATGCAGCCAGTCTTACATTAGATGTGGCTGGCCACTTGTTTCTCTAATGAGAAACAAGTGTGAGAAACAAGGACGAAAAGGACACGACAGTCAGAATAGCTCTGAAAGAGAGAAGATATGGTTGAAGTTGACCGCATTAGAGAAATTGATATTCATTTATGGAGTTGATAAGTTTGTTAATAAATGCAAGAGCCACTTTGACATCTTTAGGTTATTCCACGGGGGGGGGGGCAAATAAAGATCTCAAATCTAGTTCGGTAATGAAGTACAAATGCTTCTGTACTGTACTCGAGAAGACTGTTTAGATATCTGTATTTTACTTCAGTATCTATTTTTCTGACAACTTTTTTACTTTTACTCACAATATTTGAACTACTACTTATACTTTCTCAAAAGAAGTCCATCCATCCATTTTCTGATCCGCTTTATCCTCACAAGGGCTGCAGGGGATGCTGGAGCCTATCCCAGCTGTCTTCGGGCAGTAGGCGGGGGACACCCTGAACCGGTTGCCAGCCAATCGCAAGGCACACAGAGACGAACAACCATCCGTGCTCACACTCACACAGAGGGACAATTTGGACTGTTCCATCAGTTCGCCATGCATGGTTTTGGAAATTAGGAGGGAACCGGAGTACCCGGATAAAACCTATGCAGACCCGGGGAGAAAATGCAAACTCCACACAGGAAGGCCGGACCCGCGACCTCTGCACAAAAGAAGTCTTGTTAATTTTTTCAAACTGACAACATGGCAGCTTCCTGCCTCAATATTTCCAATTTTATTTTTCAAAAGCCTTTTATACCAACATAACATCTCTCAAACTAAAAGCATTCGACCAGCAAATAGGGGAATTGGGATGCATTACAGGAAATGGAAGTGAAATGTGTATACCTGTCAACCTCGGCTAATACCTGCCCTTATAAATGATTACGATTCCCCTTACAAAAGCAACAAAAACCCGTACAACGGCTTACCACGCATGCGCACATCATCTACCGCTTATCCGGGGCCGGGTCGCGGGGGCAACAGCTTTAGCAGGGAAGCCCAGACTTCCCTCTCCCTAGCTACTTCTTCCAGCTCTCCCCGGGGGATCCCGAGACGTTCCCAGGCCAGCTGGGTGACATAGTCTCTCCAGCGTGTCCTGGGTCTTCCTCGGGGTCTCCTCCCGGTGGGACATGCCCGGAACACCTCACCAGGTAGGCGCTCAGGAGGCATCCGAATCAGATGCCCAAGCCACCTCATCTGGCTCCTCTCGATGTGGAGGAGAAGCGGCTCGACTCTGAGCCCCTCCCGGATGACCGAGCTTTTCACCTTATCTCTAAGGGAGAGCCCGGACACCCTGCGGAGAAAACTCATTTCGGCCGCTTGTAACCAGGATCTCGTTCTTTCGGTCACGACCCATAGATGAGGGTTGGAACGTAGATCGACCGGTAAATTGAGAGCTTCGCCCTTTGGCTCAGCTCCTTCTTCACCACGACAGACCGATACAACGTCCGCATCACAGCAGACGCTGCACCGATCCGCCTGTCGATCTCCCGCTCCCTCCTGCCCCCACTCGTGAACAAGACCCCAAGATACTTGAACTCCTCCACTTGGGGCAAGATCTACTCCCCAACCCGGAGGGGGCACTCCACCCTTTTCCGACTGAGGACCATGGTTTCAGATTTGGAGGTGCTGATCTTCATCCCAACCGCTTCACACTCGGATGCGAAACGCTCCAGTGAGAGTTGGAGAGCCCTGTTTGAAGGAGCCAACAGCACCACATCATCTGCAAAAAGCAGGGATGCAATACTGAGGCCCCCAAAACGGACCCCCTCAACGCTTCGTCTGCGCCTAGAAATTCTGTCCATAAAGGTTATGAACAGAATCGGCGACAAAGGGCAGCCTTGGCGGAGTCCTACCCCCACTGGAAACGATTCCGACTTACTGCCGGCAATGCGAACCAAACTCTGACATCGGTGGTATAGTGACCGAACAGCCCGTATCAGGGGGTTCGGTACCCCATACCCACGAAGCACCCCCCACAGAACTCCCCGAGGGACACGGTCAAACGCCTTCTCCAAGTCCACAAAACACATGTAGACTGGTTGGGCGAATTCCCACATACCCTCGAAGACCCTGCTAAGGGTGTAGAGCTGGTCCACTGTTCCACGGCCGGGACGAAAACCACACTGCTCCTCCTCAATCTGAGGCTCGACTTCCTGACGGACCCTCCTCTCCAGCACCCCTGAATAGACCTTACCAGGGAGGCTGAGGAGTGTGATCCCTCTGTAGTTGGAACACACCCTCCGGTCCCCCCTTTTAAAAAGAGGGACTACCACCCCGGTCTGCCAATCCAGAGGCCCTCTCCCTGTTGACCACGCGATGTTGCAGAGGCGTGTCAACCAGGACAGCCCCACAACATCCAGAGCCTTGAGGAACTCCGGGCGGATCTCATCCACCCCTGGGGCCTTGCCACCGAGAAGCTTTTTAACCGCATCGATGACTTCAACCACAGAGATAGGAGAGCCCACCTCAGAGTCCCCAGGCTCCGCTTCCTCCAAGGAAGGCGTGTTGGTGGAGTTGAGGAGGTCTTCGAAGTACTCTGCCCACCGGTTCACAACGTCCCGAGTCGAAGTCAGCAGCGCCCCATCCCCACTGTACACAGTGTTAGTGGTGCACTGCTTCCCCCTCCTGAGACGTCGGATGGTGGACCAGAATTTCCTCGAAGCCGTCCGGAAGTCGGCTTCCATGGCCTCACCGAACTCTTCCCACGCTCGGGTTTTTGCCTCGGCGACCACCGAAGCTGCGTTCCGCTTGGCCAGTCGATACCCGTCAGCTGCCTCTGGGGTCCTACAGGCCATAAAGGCTCGATAGGACTCCTTCTTCAGCTTGACAGCATCCCTTACTGCTGGTGTCCACCAGCGAGTACGGGGGTTGCCGCCACGACAGGCACCAACCACCTTACGGCCACAACTCAGATTGGCCGCCTCAACAATAGAGGCACGGAACATGGTCCACTCGGGCTCAATGTCCCCCACCTCCCCCGGAACATGGGAAAAGCTCTGTCGGAGGTGGGAGTTGAAACTCCTTCTGACAGGGGATTACGCCAAACGCTCCCAACAAACCCTCACAATACGTTTGGGTCTGCCAGGACGGACCGGCATCTTCCCCCACCATCGGAGCCTACTCACCACCAGGTGGTGATCAGTTGACAGCTCCGCCCCTCTCTTCACCCGAGTGTCCAGAACATGCGGCCGCAAATCCGATGATACAACTACAAAGTCGATCATTGAACTGTGGCCTAGGGTGTCCTGGTGCCAAGTGCACATATGGACACCCTTATGTTTGAACAAGGTGTTCGTTATGGACAATCCGTGGCGAGCACAGAAGTCCAATAACAAAACACCACTCGAGTTCTGATCGGGGGGGCCGTTCCTCCCAATCACACCCCTCCAGGTCTCACTGTCATTGCCCACGTGAGCATTGAAGTCCCCCAGCAGAACAAGGGAGTCCCCAGCAGGAGTACTCTCCAGCACACCCTCCAAGGACTCCAAAAAGGGTGGGTATGCTGAGCTGCTGTTTGGTGCATATGCACAAACCACAGTCAGGACCCATCCACCCACCCGAAGGCGGAGGGAGGCAACCCTCTCGTCTACCGGTGTGAACCCCAATGTACAGGCACTGAGCCGGGGGGCAATGAGTATGCCCACACCTGCTCTGCGCCTCTCACCGTGAGCAACTCCAGAGTGGAAGAGAGTCCAACCCCTCT
Source organism: Hippocampus guttulatus (assembly GCF_054856545.1). Classification (NCBI taxonomy): domain Eukaryota; kingdom Metazoa; phylum Chordata; class Actinopteri; order Syngnathiformes; family Syngnathidae; genus Hippocampus; species Hippocampus guttulatus. Next base: position 8,575,665 of record NC_141266.1, on the reverse strand, counting down.
CGAGAGAACTGGTACCAGAACCCAGGCTGTGTGTGGAGGCAAGTCCGACTATATCCAGTCGGAAATTCTCTGCCTCACACACCAGCTCGGGCTCCTTCCCTGCCAGAGAGGTGACATTCCATGTCCCAAGAGCTAGCTTCTGCAGCCGAGGATCGGACCGCCAGGGTCCCCGCCTTTGGCTGCCGCCCAGCTCACATTGCACCCGACCCCTTTGGCCCCTCTCATGGGTGGTGAGCCAATGGGAAGGGGGACCCACGTTGCCTCTTCGGGCTGTGCCCGGCCGGGCCCCATGGGTGTAGGCCCGGCCACCAGGCGCTTGCCAACGAGCCCCACCTCCAGGCCTGGCTCCAGAGGGGGGCCCCGGTGACCCGCGTCCGGGCAAGGGAAACCTTGGTCCATATATTTTTCTCATCATAAGGGGTCATTGAGCCGTGCTTTGTCTGGCCCCTCACCTAGAACCTGTTTGCCATGGGTGACCCTGCCAGGGGCATAAAGCCCCAGACAACTTAGCTCCTAGGATCATTGGGACACACAAACCCCTCCACCACGGTAAGGTGACGACTCACGGAGCACATCATGCTTTATCAATCCGACCGTACGCAGCGATGAAAAAAAATATATACGACTGAGGATTACTTTTGCTGGTTTGCCGTGACAATAGTAGCGATCAACGATGGCATTGTCATTGGCTACAAGCAGGTGAGACGATCTGGATTTGAGCCAAAATGGTCTTTGTGAGATCAGTTCACAGTCCCCCCCCTCCGTATAAAAGTTGTAATACGCCATACATGATTTTGAAATGATTAAAAAAAAAAACGTATAAAATACAGGGAAAACGTAGAAGTTGACAGGTATGAATGTGACAGTTGCTTCTATAGAGAGGTAAAGCCGATTCGATTTCTATTGGTTGATTGACTGAGATCTTTCTTCCATCAATCAATTTTCTAATCCACCTATCCTCACAAGGGTGTGTGTGTGTGTGCGCGCTTGAATATAAAGGTCTTTGAATAGCTATGGTATGCTATTCAAAGACCTTTATATTCAAGCACGCACACACACGCACACTCTGGTCGTATTTGACCTGTTTATCCACTTGTTGCCATAAGTGAACACTAACTTTTTCAACTAAATAAAGTGCTCTATAAATACAGTCGAGTTGAGTAAATAGTTCCAAATAAGTACATTTGTAGGTAAATTGAGACATTATTTCAACATACAATATACAGGCCACTTTTTGTTGAATTTTTCTGAGGTGGAGTGCTGTGACCTTTTTGTAATGTAAAAGAGGTGCTTGGTTCAGTAAAAGTTGGGAAACACAGCTTTAGAAGAGGAAAATAACTATTGCAAGACATAAGTCGGTAAATATTTTGAAATTGTTCCGGAATATACCACATCAGGGGAGCCAGCGTTCAAGCCATTCAAAAGACATGGAAAAGCTTCTCCTGTCTTTCCACAGCCCATTGGTGCTGTGATTGAGTGAGTTAAAATAGCTGCTTCAATTCTGTAGAAGTCATCATCTTTTCGGACATGTTGCTTTTGGAAGTTGACATATTTTCAAGAGGAAATCGGAGGTGTGCGTGGGCAGTCTAGTAATCCTTTGAAAACACTTCAAGGGATCGTTTTGAGGATGCAATTCAACCGTCTACCAACAGATGTAAGTGTTGCACCACAAGATTTTGATTGCAGGCTACTTGCCTGCAATTCCCAACTGTCAAATTGACAATAATCTCCCTGGCTGCATTGTCCTGGCATGATGGCGTCGGTGAGTCACAAATGATGATGAGAGTAAACACACAAAGATGAGCTTTTATGTGTGGGCCCAAATAAACAGTATAATTGTGACACACCATAGAGATTCAATAGGCTTTTGTTTCCTGGCCACTTATTAGTCAGACAAACACACAAGCTCTCTTATTGATCAAATAAATATCCATTATTAGATAACGTAGCAAAATTTCTATAGTATACTGTATTGAAGGAAATTCCAATTCAAGAGACTGTGGGAATTTTTCGCTCAGCCTTGTTAAAAAAAGAATGCGATTAGTTTGATTTTGACCGAAATGGACCAGACGTTGCTAAATTTAGATGAGTTAATTTGTAGTCTTAATTAATGTGCAACACTGTTATAACAAAACCCATGAATGAATGACAATTTTTTAAAGGGAGAGTGTTAATCATTTTGGTTTAGTAAACCTAACATTCTTATCAGAAATGCTCAAAGCAAAATCTTTTAACAACCCAATTCACATTTCTTTATTTTAGGAAATGTGGGGCCGATCTCAGTTTTGTCATCACGTAAAATGTTAAATGTGCACCATTTCAAAAACTCTAGGTGTGATGCAATGCATGAACTAAAAGATAGCTAAATGCAGACCTGCCTGTCAGGATGAAAAATATGTAACAAGCAACATGAGGACACGTTAAAACCAATCTAACGTTGCATGCAATTATCTTGCTAGCGCAAATGAATAGAACAACAAAAAAAGAGAGTAAATGAGTAGAAAAAAAATCATGACTGAAATCATGAAGAACAGCCTCCACTATCATTCACTCCTCTCTATACATTCTTAGGACAGTCATGGTTTTTATAATGATTTTGCATTTTTGCACTGCACCACGCCCCACCAGTCATGAAAATAGAGCCCATAAAGTTATCTAAATGTGTCCTGCGTGTTCCTTCAACACGTCAATGTCTACTGTCATTTCCTCTGCTCACTTTGGTCCTAGTCATTAACAGGTTTAATGAACCAATTTATGCATGAACATAACCAGTTTTTAATTGCACCCATCACACAACATCCATCCATTATCCGAGTCACTTATCCTCACGAGGTTCGCAGCACCATTACAGCAATTTAAGACTATTACATTTACTTGGAGCTGAATTCACATTAAAATGAATTATTCAATATTGGCACACACACACACACACAAAGATTTCAGGGCAAGTCATATTATTTAGGGCTCTAGCCTCAGATGTCCTGGTTGTCTAACCACAACGTTCCGATACATTATTCATAAGGTGCATCACAGAAAACTCCTTCTATTCATTTGTCACTTAAGGCAGGTACATCTGCTCAGCAAACGTCACTTAGAATCTGCCTGGTGCTTTTGCCTGTCAAGGCTCATCCTGGATGGAGTGAGAGAGCCTTACGGATATGGGAGTGCATTATGTGCGGGCGATAAATTCTGAAGCCCTCACAAGCTTCCCGGAATGGATTAAAACCACGATGTTGTATCTGGACTAGAGGTCACCAACATGGTCCCCGTGGGCCTTATCTCACAATAGCTCACTTGTGATGGGACATTGTGATTTTCTAGGAAGGTTGTAGAAGTGATCACTGTCACCAATAAAAATAAACAAACAAAAAAAAAAGTCAATACTATGCCAAGCCTTGAAGGGAAAAAGTCCACCGCAACATTTGGAATGAAATGATGTGGAATGCCTGGATGCCTAGTGGAGTGGACAGATCCAGATCCAGCAATTAGATAACTGATAGTCTCTGGAATACATCGACGGGAAACAATGTCACTTCAGTCCTTTCAAATGATATCAGGAGTACACAGATCTGATATCAGAGACACGAGATAGGTGTGTGACAACAAAATGATTATTCCCCCCCCCCCCCCCCCGCCCCCAGTTAGGGTTTGTATGTGACCCCAATTGCACAACAACAGGCACGTTTGGTGTTAGCCAAAACTTGCCGTTGCGTTGTTTATTAGAGTCATTGCAAAATCAACTCAGGGAAAAACACAGGGACTTACTTAAGAGTTCAGGGAGAAGCACGAGGAATCCACAGGGAAATGGCTGTACAGGAACTGAAAACTTCAGGAGGTGCCAAGATAGCTCACTACAGGTAGTGACGGCATGAACTTGCATTGAGGACTGGTTTGGGAGTCAACTTATACCAGCCCAAACGAGCTGAGAGGCTACAGGTGGGTGATGAGCTGGTGAGTCTCAGGTGTGAGGTGCAGAGCACCCTGGCTGAGGAGGCTGCATAGCTGGCCCCTCCCTAACAAACGTCACCAGAAAGAGCTGGAAAAAAAGGAACAAAACAGTTTTAAAATGATGTCAATATAATAAGAATTGAAAAAATTACAACATTCTAAAGGCTGCAAAAAGTGGGCAAACCTGTCATCTTGTTTCTAATCCAAAACTAAGAAAAAAGAATGAAACCTACATCTTGAGGCCTCACAGTTTCCTAAAGTGTGGACTGAATCATAAAGATGATCCACCGCAAGAAAGTGAAAGCCGAGTATCATAATTGTAGTTAATTCATTAATGAGATTAATTCAGTAAGTTTTAATTATTTAGATGCAATTAAGTTGACACACACCCTCGCTGGCAACAAACGGTTGTCTTCTACCGGTGGACGGCTCTCCTGCGTCTCCCCCCCATTGCAAAATAAGGCGACAAAAATATTGGCAATGTATCATGTTCTTCGGCAACGTACAAATTGGATGTAACTTCATCTGCATGTCTCCTAAAAACAATGATTTGTAATAGGTCCATACATTTATATCAAGGCAGAGCTAATTTTTCGCAGAGGAGTGCAAAAAGACCTGTGCGATGTGATCACATGAAAATGGCCTCATAAAAAACTGCGGAAACGAGTCAGTTTTCACATAGCTATTCCAGAGCATAATCTGTGACAAGTTCGCTCCCATCAGGGAAGTTCTGGGAGAGATGGCTGCAGCTCCTTCCACTGATGTTTAACCCAGAGCCAGAGGGGGCTGTAGCTGAATGTTTTCTCCCTTTCTGTAGAAAATGCCCACCGGTTATGACCTTGGACAATAAACTTCTCAGGAGCAAACTCACCCTGGTTGACACAGTGAAAAAAAAGAAGAAGAAAAAAAAGGTCAAACTGAGCTACCCCTGAAATGTTGCAGGCGAGGGACAGCGTTCCACTTTGGTCAAAGTTTGTTTTTACAAACATCACCACTCCTGTTTAATACTGTCCTCATCCAAAAAACAAACAAAACAAACAAAATGACGATACATGATACCGGTGTCCACTCTTCACAACACAAGCTTTGTGAAGCGTGGATAGCTGTGTCTTCAAGATGTGACCAAAGGACCATAATCATCCTGGACGATAATAAAAACAACAGATGACTGGACAAGCTGGAAAAGCTAGATGCCACCTACACTTACCAGCAAATGACCAGGAGAAATCAATACTGAAAGACACCAGGCCACCCCCAACCTCGTGTGACAAAATACAGGACCATAGCAACTGAGAACATCGAGGACCCAAACACTTGTACAGTACTTGATTTCTATTGTTTTGATTGGCTTGATTGGTTGTTGTTTGACCTTACAAATCATAGGTCGAAATAGACCTGTAACACCATCATTGTTAACTATAGATGTCATTATACAACAGTTTAAAACTAAAGGAAGCTGAGAAACAACATTTTGTGTTTTCGGCAGGTGCCATCTTAGATTTGGTGCATACCAGCCACGAGGGGGAACACCCCAACTTGTATCCATATCAAGCATAATACGGCCAGCAAATAAGGGAATTGGGATGCAGTACAGTAGATGTAAGTTAAATGCGACAGTTGCTTCTCTATGGCATTGAAAAGCAAAATAGAGGTTAGGGCCTCTTAGATTTTTACGGGTTGATTGACTGACTGAGATCTTTCTTCCATCAATCCATTTTCTGATCCACCTATCCTCACAAGGGCCACAGACGTGCTGGAGCCTATCCCAGCTGTCTTTGGGGAGTAGGCGTCGAACACCCTGGACTGGTTGCCAGCCATCCGCAGGGCACACGTAAAACACAAAAAAACCATAAGCCCTCACACTCACACCGAGGGATAATTTAGTGTGTTAAACTTGTATCCATGGATTTTAAAAACACCCGGGCAAAAATGTAAAACCTTTCCACAAGTACACAATCTTCATGATTTTGCAAGAATCCCCCCTTACCAACAATTTGGATGATAAATAATTGTTTACGGGTATTTTATAACTGCTTTAAGACATTGGTCAAAACCGATCCATTAACATAAGTAACAGAAAGCTAACACATGAAGGCTATTCAGTGTCTTCACATTGAGAAATACCAATGAAGGCATTTACAGTGTTTAAATCTGTTGAAATGGTGCGGCAATATGTGGATTTGCATCCCTATGTAAATGCAAGTCTATCTGGTAGATTGTTTATTGCTGGGGAGGCACGGTGGAGGACTGGTTACCATGTCCGTGTTTGTGTGATGGTGGAATAGATGGAATAATTTATCTTGTTGGGAGGTGGTGAAGGTCAACATTTTGAGCAGCTACACAGAGTGCAGACTCGTGCATGAGCAGGCAACTTTGCTTCGCCGCAAAATAACTGGTCAGCATTCAAAGGTACGAACAGTTCTGTTATATGTCAAATTGCCATTACACTAACTCAAAAACGTCAAGTCCTGAAAAACACAAGAAATCAAAGTAACAAACAAACAACAAAAACCTGTGACAAAAACAAAACATGACACGTGCATAGAGAGACACGCGCACAATGATCTGACACCGACTGGTCGGGCAGAGAGTCCTTTTAACCAAAGACTAACTAATGACACAATGACCAACAGGTGTGCCACTGCAGGAGGAGTCCGACAGTGCCACCTGTTGGTCACAAACAGAACCACCCTAACAGTCCGCCTCACAGTGCGGATGTGCAGGTTCGAATTTGGCTCCAGCCTTCCTGCGTGGAATTTATATGTTCTCCCCGTGTCCGCGTGGGTTTTCTCATGGTACTCTGGTTTCCTCCCACATTCCAAAAACATGCATGGCAGTTTAATTGGACACTCCATATTGTCCTTTGTTTGTCCATGTGTGCCTTGCGATTGGCTGGCAACCAGTTCAGAGTCTACCCCGCCTACTGCCCAAAGACAGCTGGGATAGGCTCCAGCATGCCAGCGACCCTTGTGAGGATAAGCGGATTAGAAAATGGATGGATGGATGCACGTTTTTCTCTGAATGTGTATTTTTAATACAGTCGTGTGTTGATTTGTGCTAAGCCTCATGAGGGGCGTCGAGCCTCTGCTCCTGTGTGAGTCATTGTTAAGAGGAGCCTGTGCTAAATGGCTGTGGAAATAAATGATGTCAACGTTTCTGACGGTGCCATTGGCTTGCAGAACAAACAGCTTTTGAAAAAAGCTGATCTCCAGCTCCTAGCAACTCCCTGACCACCAAGAGACAACACAATACAGCAATCACTAGAGATTTACTTGAATGTCTTGAGCCCAGGAGCATAACTCAGGGATTCAAAGAGGTCGCGTGATGAGAGAACTACATAGGACTGAGACCGATTGGTGGAAGGAAAAGAGAGAGGACTGTAGCAATCGCACTCTACTGAGACTGTGCCATTGGCTTCAAACTGAATATACATGACATAATAAAAATGCCATAACTGATGCTCATTTGGGTAATAACCTTATCCAAGTAATAATCTACATAACAAGATTCTCCCTGGTAAGAGTAATGTCATTTTTCAGGATGCGATTATTCAAAATCAAAAGGGAAGTAGAGTCAACTATTTTCCTTCCAATAATGTTCTGTGCGACCCCAATCGTCTCAACACTGTATTCTGATTAATATTCCATTTGTGGAATATCAGTCGCTGAAGGTGTAGCAGTACAGTATTCTTGTCTGACTTATGTGTACAGATCAATTCCCATTCAGTGATGGTATGGTTGGTTGTTCATCTCTGTGTAGCCTGCCACTGGCTAGCGACCAGTTCAGGGTGTCATCCGCCGTTCACCTAAAGTGAGCTGGGACAGGCTCCAGCACCCCACGCGACCCTTTCAGGATAAGTGGTGTTGAAAATGGCATGCCACACGCACAGCAGTTTTACCCTGCGATTGTCTGGTAACCTGTTCAGGGGTATACCCCGCCCCGAAAAAGGCTGGGATAGGCTCTAGAACGGCCGCAACCCTCGTGAGGATAAGCCATTCGGATAATGTGTCACGAACGGTGGTGGAGGACCGCAAAAAGCAGGCAGGAGGGAGGAGCAGGGTGAACTTGACCAAGTGTATTAATAAAACACTTAGAAAACTAAATCCAGAAAAAAACAAAGCCCTGAAAACAACAAGAAACCAAAGTACAGTACAAACAAAAACCCATGGCTGACGCAAAGACAAGATGAAAGCACTACAAACAAAAACCCATGGCAGAAACACGAACAGAAACAGTGACATGAACAGAAACAAAGACCCGACGCAGAGCGGTCAGGCAGGGAGTCCTTTTAACAGTGAACCTACTAATGACATGAGGAGCCCTACAGAGCCACCTGTTGGTCCCAAACAGATCAACCATGACATCATGGAAGGATGGAATATGAATCAAGCAGAAAAAAATCCACCCGTTTTATCCATCTCAAAGGGTTGTGCCATTTGCTGTTGCCTGAAAATGACATCACAAGGCCTTATGGCTCAGCTTGGAAACGTCACATGATCAAATCCTGAAAGCAGCCAGTAACCTTCCTACTAACATTCAAATTTGACACTTTTGAGTACCAGAAAGCCTTGGCAAAGGGCTGCACTCTATGGGCAACATTGTACCCTGTAGTAATGTGGTGATCGTCAAATTTCAAATTTTGAACTTGTGGAGCCATAGCTTATTTTAACCGTGTTCCAGGAGTGCACAGTTATAGGACAGTATGCCTAGTCATTTGCCAAATGTCTAATCTAAAGGAGAGTTAGTGGACACCAGTCTCTGAACGGTCACCTGCTGTATAATAATGAGAGGAAAGTGTGACAATTAGTTAGATCTGGCAAAATAGACAACGTTCATCGTAACATCCTGCACACCCGTTTTCTGTATTCGCAGACCTCAAGTCACCTCTGGCTGAATTTCGGTTATGTGTCGTCTTGTTTGTACTGAACATGGCCATCCTGTTGTTGAGAAGTTTGAGTGGGAGGTGGTGGAGAGTAGAGAGTTAATGTGGGCTTGGTGGGCAGTCAAAGCATTGATGCATCTGTTTGTGGGCACTCACTGGGCAGCGTCACAACGGCCTCCTCATTCATGCTGCTGCCAGTGATCATCTTTTGATCATTTCCTCTCGGGAGGATTTATCACAAAATACTCAACTGCGGACACTTCCTCGTACATACAGAACGCTGCACTGTGTACAAAGACAATCTGCTTTGTATAACGATGAATAATTCTCTCAAATGAGAGCCATCATGTGATATTAATTACTATATACTGTACAAATGGGGAAATGTGTACTTTAGGATGATCATGGTTAATGTCATGGTTACGTAATGACTTGTTTTCCTCCCACTTGTCCTATTGGGCCAACTTGTCATATGATTCTACTTAAAATGCATTTCTTAACACATTTTTGGGTATAGATTTGTTTGTGGGGATGAGCATGTATCCCTTGTCCACACCCGATCCTCACCAGAATTTCACTGGTTCGCCCTCTGACCGTGTACCGTGAAGTGTAATGGAATTGTTTTTAAAAAAATCTTTGTTAGTATTTTTTTTTGTCGCTGTGAAAACAACTGCTGTAAATAAAAGTGTACAATTCCACTTTGAACAAACATTTGTGTCCATTTTGAGTTATTTGAAGAGACTCCTGTCTTGTCCAGGGAAAGCAAGACAACAAGTATTATAAAAAATGATGAGATTCATTCGAGAAAGAAAAAACAAAACAAAACATGGAGAGACACCGTTCACAGATCTGTCAAGGGAGCCTTCTCCCCCCCAGCCCCCGCCCCCTCCCACGCGTCTCGCGCTCTCTTTTTATCTTGTTGGGATGTCAAATTCCCATTCCACTCCTGTAATCCAATTTTCAATTGAATTTGAGCAGTAGCACAAAAGTAACACAGCTAATGGTAGAACAGAAAATGGTAGCATGTCATGTGGGGAATGAAGGGATTCAGAGCCACGGATTTGCATCATGAAACAACCACTGAAGCTGGTTTAATTGACCTACATCAGACCCCTTCTCATTAAGGCCACTCCTGTCCTGTCTGGAAGAAATCAAAACCTGGATGGCACAAAATTTCTTGAAATTCAATGAAAAGAAGACAGAGGTGATATTGTTTGGTCCCAGTGGCCCTTGTACATTCCATCCTGTAGACTTGGGCCCCCTGTCTCCTTATCTTAAGTCAACAGTCTCAAACTTGGGCCTTAAACTGGACAGTGATTTCAAACTCGATGGGCAAATTGGTGCCGTTGTTAAATCCAGCTTCTTTCACCTTAGACAGCTGGCCAAAATAAAACCTCTCCTCTCACATGAACACTTTGAGACAGTAATTCATGCCTTTGTCACATCCCGGCTCGATTACTGCAACGCCCTTTACTTTGGAGTCAGCCAGTCCTCCATAAAGCGCCTTCAGCTGGTCCAGAATGCCGCTGCTCGCCTCTTGACTGGTACTCGTAAGAGGGAGCACATAACTCCTACTCTGGCATCCCTTCACTGGATCCCCATACATTTTAGAGTTATTTTCAAGATCCTCTTATTTGTTTTCAAATCTCTGAACAATCTCGCGCCACCTTACCTCTCTGAGCTCATCCGCCCCTACACACCTGCCCGGCGCCTCAGGTCTGCGGACCAGACATTATTAGAAGTACCAAGAACTAAACTGAGGCTCAGAGGGGATCGAGCCTTTTCTGTTGCTGGTCCCTCTCTCTGGAATGACCTCCCACTGAACATGCGGCAAGCCTCCTCGCTGCCCATCTTCAAAACCCTCCTCAAAACTCACTTGTATTCTTTGGCATTCGACTCAGCATGACTTAGATTTGTTCTTGGTTTTACTGTTTGGTGCTTTCTACCGCCTTTATTACCGATTTGTCTTACTGTTTATTGTGCATGTTAAATTGCTCCATGTACAGCACTTTGTATGCAGCGATGGCTGTTTGAAAGTGCTCTATAAATACTGTTGACTTGACATCAGACTTAAATTGAGGCGCATGCTAACTGGCCAATTTTTACATTGAAAATTGTAGTTTAAATAACATTTGATCACACTTTGTCTGCGCTTCATGGTTAGAAGACAATGCTAGAAAATATTGATAAAGTACCAGAAAGTCTGCCTCTGCAGTTGTATACTTCTTTCGTCTTCATATACAGTAGTGCGTGGACATAGCTTTTCAACTCACTGGGCCACAGTGGTAATGGAGACAAATGTTGCGAAAGTGTAATGGAAGTTCTGAGTGGGTCTGTCTAAAATGACTGTGCCTTACAAGTGGCTACTTATTAGTGACCTACTTCGGAAGTCATTTGTATTAAAAATGGTATTAAATCACCAATGCGTTCTGTCTGATTACAGACAAAAACAAGCTTTGTGTTCCTCATGAGACAAATGTTTTTTTGTCCTGAACAACAGATGTCTAATTTAGGTTTAAAGTGTTCTGAGCTATGTTGCGTTTAATGGAAAATCACATTTGAAATGAATTGGAGCAGTGAAGTGGCTGTTCAAAGTCAAAGGTGTCCTCTCCACGGTGGCGGGAGTGAGTTCAGAAGACTCGCTGCCAAGGGTTCTTACCTCGGATCAGTTCATTATCTTTGGCCGTCTGGTAAGTACCCTCTCTCTCTTGAAAGCCTCGTTGAACCTCTCACACATTTCCCAGGCAATTACCATCTCATCTTCATCAGCTACGCCATGGGGGGGAAACAAGTTTCGAGGAGAAATTGGCTAAGAAGCACCTGGGGGGGATGAATTTTGTTGAAAAAATAAAAGTTTTGCCAACAAGAAGAAGCTCGGGATAAGCCATGCAGAAGGACTTATGGTGAAACAAGCTCGAATTGACCAAGATGCCCATTATCGTTCTGCTTGGGTCTTCCTAGACATACTGTCTCCAGTCGACACTAAAGTGATGCTTTTTCATGACTTTCATGACGAGACCGCATACATATGAGGTGAAATAAAAGTGACTATTGGACGAATAACAGGATTTGCACAACAAACAGACAGTAACACTCGGCCAGTGGTTCTTAACCTTGTTGGAGGTACCAAACCCAACCAGTTCATCTGCAGGTTCATCAAACCCTTCATTAGTGAAAAATAAATATGAATTTCTTACAAATTCAAGACATAAAAAAAGATTAAAAAAGAAAAAAGTAAATAAAATTACATGGCATAAGTATAGTTTTTTTAAATTGTTTGACGTACTATCACGACAGTCACACGGTGACTACTGATTTCCCGTAGCACTGATTGGACAAGCAATCAAACATGATCATCTGCAGCCAGCGATGGCCAAGCGGGCGTGTCATAACTAATTGCGATCTTGAGTCGGGTGTGTCTTAACCTCCATGGCAGAGGCTCCGTCAAACCCCTGAGACCGATTCACCGAACCCCCTATGGTTCGATCGAACCCAGGTTAAGAACCACTGCACAAGACATATTTCACAATACACGGATCCATCGTACATGCATTTGAATTATCATCATCGTAGAATGTAGTAATATAGGCAGAAGTCATATTTTAGCCGGTGGAGACGATGATTGTCACTCTACGTTCAACACGGTGATTTTTGAAATCGTGAGCAGCACTCAGAGGGCATGGTTGTTCCTTTCAAATATGTGAAGAAGTTGAGTTTAAGATGAGATGTGTGTGGCCAAGAGTTCACTCTGAGACATTATGAAAGCGCTCTGTGGGTGGCGAGCCAAGCCATGACTGTGGTGACAATATAATGGGATTTTTAAATGGAATAAATCCTCTTTTTGGCACGAATATCCACAATGATGGGTTAACAACATTAGGTTTGCACAAAGCTAACTGGCTTGTGAAAACTATTATCTATCCATAATTCTATGCTACATTAAGTCAATTTTCCATAAGATGTGCCCTTTTAACTAAAGGTCCTCATCCCCCCCCCCCACCCCCTGGCTCTGCTTCCACTTATAGAAGCAAGCAGCCAGCTGTCGGGAACACCTGCCACCGAGCGAGGCAGGAGAGGAGGCAACACGTGACATCCAGTTGTCACTCTAATGAAAGCTGGGTTCTACCCAACAGAATGAAAGTTCAATTCCATGATTGAGCACTTTTGACAGAGCAGAGTCACAAAGTGTTTTTTGTAATTTGGGAAACAGCAGGCGAAAACCGGCATGGGAAGAACATGCGAACTCCGCACAGGGAGGCCACAGCCCAACTTGAAACAGGCTCAGTTGACAAGTACAGGAGCAAGGCAAGGCAATGTGCTTTGCACAAGGAAAATAAAAAAACATCACAGACAAACATTTGCAAAGACAACAGCTAATGACATTGAGTAGAGAAAACAAAAGTCGCACAAAGAAAAATCCTTTAAGTATATACACTGACAACATTTAAACACATTAAGAGAAAAAAATCATAACCAGGGAAATAAAAGTAGGTTTCTCAAATAACTCAAAGGATAAGAGAAAAAAGAGATAAAGATGTTTAGAGACAAAAGTCATGGGAAAACAGCAAAGCGTTTAAGCATTTAAAGTATTGCATTGTACCCGGTCTTCTTACACCTCCTTTTGCATCCCCTTGCATCATTTTAGGCGGCCCAAATCCAATTCCGCAATGCCTTTTTGGAGTGGAATCATTGCACTTTGTAAATCAACCAGCTGAGAGTTCATCAAAAAGATCTAAGAGGAATGTGATTTTAATATATATACATATTTTTTTCCGGCCTGATGCATGTAAAGTCTCTCCTTTTCTCTGTCTCATTTATTTTGTTCATGTCTCTCTTACTGGCTCCCATCAATGTTATAAGGTATCTCTGTTACAAGACGTGCAAGCAAAATAGCAGATGATGAAACACAATTCTTATCATCTGGAAAGAGTAAAAAAAATATAGAAAAAAAGACCCGGCATTCTGGGGTGCGGGAAAGCTGTTTCCTTTCGGAACTGTGACCATCAGAATCAGAATCAGAATCAGAATAATCTTTATTGGCCAAGTATGTAGAACACACAAGGAATTTGTCTCCGGTATAACACGCTGCATTAGTATCATCGTAAATAACAAATCATTGAACCATTTTAGAGTAACCAGTAGCAGTATTTGTAGTACAAGAAGAGTGACTACGTCAGTGACTGTAGTCACTCTTCTTGTACTACAACGCGGCAAGGATAGTTTGCATTTGTCTGGACAATTCCTGTTTTTGTTGAAGAAATGAATCTCCTCTCGTTTCAGGTCACTTACCTTTCCTCCTATGCCAGTCTGATTTGTCAGCCCCGCCCTGATTGTTTGCACCCGTTGCCCATTCCCTTGTGTTTAAATGATCCTTGTCTCACTTTGTCCTGTGCAAGTGTGTTTCATCCTTGTGCGTGCACTCCAGCCTCCCGCCAGAGATCTGACCAGTCCTCACCTTGTTTCCACAGCCATTGACATTATGAGTCGCTGATCCTCAAATAAATATCTTTTGAACTTTGGACCCTGCAACTGTGTCCTGTGTCCAAGCCTGGTTCTGACACATCATAATGATGTCTTCTTATCTTGCATATTGCGAAGGCACAAGTATGCAATTGCTCCGACGGACTGTGGAAAAGAGGCCCTTTATGATCAAGAATTTATGTTTTGATGGAATGAATTGTCTCTAAAATGAATATCCTCAAGGCACCGCGGCAGATAAATGTCGCAATTGCCTCTGGATAATCACCAATCAAAATAGGGCAATTGATGTGACATTCAATTTCTCTCGTGGTTGTCTTTGGTCACCTTCAAAATTAAATGGCCACAAAACGGAAACAAAATAGACATAAAACAAATAACATGACAAACTCAAGGCCTTTCCTGTAGGCCTACATTGCCAAATGAGAAAACACGAGTACAGGGGTGTGCAAGCCTGGTCCTCGAGGGCCCCTATCCAATGGGTTTTAGATATCGCCCTCCTCCAACAAACCTGATTCAAATGATCAGGATCATTATTTGGCTTCTCAGAGCTTGCTGATGAGCTGGTTTTTGAATCTGGTGAGTTGGAGGTGGGAGAATTTTAAAGCATGCTGGAATAGGGGCCCTTGAGGACCGGAGTTGGACTCCCCTTCTCACATAACTAGTTGGTGAGGTCTTGTCTTACATATTGGAGAAGAGAGTGACAATTCCCTGTGACAGGTAGATAATGCTGAGACCCTCCTACACATCAACATTTTTTTTATAGTAATGAAAGATACCATATGATGTCTGCATACATATCTTTGATCTGTGGGGAAAAAAATCTTTTCCATCTAATATAGTCCATGTGTATAATCCAGTCTCATTTCTTGCCAATATTTCTTTTTAAGAAATTACTTGTTTCAATGACATCATGTGTGTTTATTCATGCATGAAATGTTATAGTCATCAACAGAGCTTGCGTGAGCCCATGCTCTGACCGGCTCCCACCACTATGACAACTTGCACGATATCAAGCCACGGTGGCGGTACAAGAGCTGCATCAAATATTCAGCAATGACAAAGGCGATAATGATCCTTTTTGATTGACACTGTTAAACAGTTATTGAAAATCAATTTTACATGAGAGAATGAAAAGAATATAAGGGAATGCTGCAGTGCAGTTATTCACCTTTCGAAAGGTACCACAATAATAAACATTTTAGAATCAGATTCTTTCTTTTGACATTGTGAAATTTAATTTTGTGAAGGTACAATATTTGATACGCTTCTTGAATAAGACATCATTAGGATGCGCATGTAGTCTTCTTGATGCTCAGTGTACATTGTTGTGGGTTCATGTTTTTAATGAAACCTGTAGAAATGGTACAGATGTCAATGAAGGGCAGTTTTTGAGCCAGTTATACACTATTATAGTCCGTTCTATTTTATACTTCTAGAAATAGTATAGTGGCCTGTTAAAAAGTTGAAAATTGTTCTACTTTTTCCTGCGTGTTCATTGGTATTACACAGTACCTGTTTTTGTGACTCTGCTGCATCTTCTTTCTTTGATGATTGCATTGGTCGTGAACTTTTAAAAGAGAAAAAAACACAACTGAAATACGTGTTCATGTAGAGATGAGCACTACTATTCTCTGCACATCAAGTTTGTTGGAGCCAAAAAAATAGAAACATGTCAAGAAGTAGGCACCATCATTTATTTGTGCATGAAAATTGTCCTTCCATGCCCCCCAAGCATGCAAGAGGTCTCTCTACCTGGCAATCCAATTCTACTCAAGTATGCGGTTGGGCTGCTGCAGGATTCTGGAGAGAGCCTATTGTTTTGATTAAAAACAATCAAGATGCTATCTCTCCCTCCCAGTCGTTTCCTCTCGGCATGAGTAGAAATTGTGAGAGGAGAAAGGTGGCTGATGAATTGCCTGGTTACATCATGTGATTCAAAAGATAAAACCTTGGATGGAACATCCCAACACACAGTTATGCATTACATCGAGCTGTATGCCAGAGGCTGAATAATATGTCGTCATCATGCAGTTATTTTCCACTGTCACGTTCGAAAAAAAAAAAAGCCTCGTTCTTCCTTACCAATCTTGGCATCAACCATACACTGAACATGCACACAAAAAAATACATCCACCCCCTGAAAAAGAGAAGAAATGATACAATAGAAAGGATGGTATTTACTTCACTCGCCTCCCCTCGAGTAAACCATTTGATTCTTGAAGGGTACAAGAATCAGATGTGTTCAGACCAGTTGTACAGTGTACTATTTTTTATAGATTGCATTTTTTTCATATCTGAACCAAAAAACAAAAGCAATTCTTACCCAGCAGTGGAGCCTGTCAAACACGCAAACTTGTCACTGTCATTTTTTTATTGGCTGCTGCGAGATGACGTTGCTTCTGTATGTCGCACAACAGGACTCCAACTGCCAGACGACTCTTTGAACGCTTTCCTCCGGCTTATACTGTCACGGGAGGAGCAGAATTTGGACCCAGAAGCAGATCATGATGACACGGAAGTTAAAAAGTCCAAGTCTTTCTCTACCAAAATACAAAGTAACTATAGAGAACGGGGATGGATGCAGAAGTCATGAGCTGACGTTCCCACTGCAAGAAAGCTTGACGTACTGACAACGTGACTCGTGCTTATATAATGTGAGACATCAGGCCTATATGACAGAATAAAGATGACATAACAGTAGGACCAAGGGACAAAGGGCCGCAGCAACTCCATAACAACTGAAACATCCAGTCAGTCACAAAAAATACCTAAATAAATCCACTTAATATCAACACCAAATGATCATATATTCAATTGCCAAAGGTGAAAACAAAGGACATTTTTGCTATAAGTAGTTAGTTAGTTTTGTCAATGTAGTTTGAAATAGTTTTTAAGGAAAGTGGAGTACCCAGAGAAACCCCACACAAGAAACGTGTAAACTCCACACAGGATGGCAAGAGCCCAGATTTGAACCCACAACCACTGCACAGGTAGATGTACTAACCAGTCATCCACATGCCACAAGATAAAAGACAGACCGAAATAAATGATTTCAATTTCATATACGTTCTAAATGGACACGTTTTTGACCATTTTGACCATTTGGGTCAGCAGAGAAGGCCTTGAAGCCCCTCAATGCATGCCACTGGTGTGTTTGATTTGTACTAGAGAAACAGAACTTTACAGTCGATGTGAAAGAATGAAGGAAGTACATATGAAGACACGTGAACTACAAAAATGTTATGTACTCCACTCTGAGGATGTGTGGTGATTTTGCCATGGGTTTTGGTTTTTTTTTTTTGGATGAGAGCTTGTGGAGAAGGTATTCTATTAAAAGATATCTTGGGGTCATGCTGAAAATGATTGGCTCTAAAACAGCCGAATGTAGGGAACTAATCAATTTCCGGAAGATGTTCCTGTGTAAATGTGAGACGCCCATTAAAGGTAGTATAGGCAGATAGATCTCGCGCTAGATAGCATGTCGATAGCCACAGCGTAACACTGACAGACTGTGCCATTTTGAAATCAATAATTCTTTATAACAGGCTGGAAGCTGTGCAGGCAACTGTGCTATGTTTCTTCCTTAATGAGCCAACAGGTATATGTGCTGGGTGGTTGTTGTTTAGTCGATGTTCCACGAGCATTTCATGAGAGGACATCCACACAAGTAATGGAAATTTGGCATTTTCTTCAAATGCCCTACCCCGTCATGCTCCAGTATCCATTAAAACGGGTTGAAATTTTATTGAAAAACTGCGGTTTGTTATTTTTTATGTATAGCTTGTTGTCTGCAATCCACACCATTAATTTGTCGAAGTCGCTCCAAATAATGGCAATGGCCCAGATTTGGTGGCATGATTTCTCTAAGTAAATGTCTATTTTCTGTTTCCATTTCTGTCAGTATCAAGAATTCTTGAGCAATCAACTTGGACAAAAGCCGCAGTATCATGCAATGGTATGATCACATTAGTGTAACTGGAGACTCCCACAGATTTCAGGAATCATCACTTCGGTGGCAATACGACAGACTTTAGGTGGTGGTTTCTGGCTCCTTCGGGTTTCTACGGCTAGTCTAGCTTCCTCCCACATTTCAAAAACATGCAAGTTCAGCCGATTAACGAGTAAATTGTCCAAAAGTGTGAATGTCAGTGTGAATAATGGATCACGATAACACTTTTGCTCTCCCGAGACCCTAATGAGGACATTCGGTATATAAAATGGACCGATGAAATGTTTAATATTGCTCTTCTGAGGACTGAAAATGATGGTTTATTTGTTATGTATTCTTCATGTCATAATAATTTGTTCTACATGAAGCGTGTACGCGGTTGTCAGTCCATTACAAATCTGATGACGGATCGCTTGCCGTTATGAACAGCTTTGTTGCAGCTCTGGAAATGTCATTCGCTATGTTTCCGTTTTTTGACATGTACTCATGGCTGATTACTAGGCTCCTGGATAGTAGTAATTATGAACATGGGGCAAGTATTATTATGTGATTCTAAGGAGGCAGGTGACCTAAGGCCATAAATAAAGAATGCCAGGAAATAATCTATTGAACACTGACTGACTATCAAAGAAGATAAGTGCAGTCACTTAAGAGTAATAAGTTGTGATATTTCTCATGAATGTGGCCATCTTGTTGAACTCATTCTATATCCATGAAGAAATTGGCCGCATTTAGTGTGACTCTTTGTATTTGGCATCTTGACATTGCAGCATTGCCTCTGCTTACATTAACCTCTTCAGTCTACACCAGTGGTTCTTTACCTGGGTTCGATCGAACCCAAGGGGTTCGGTGAATCGGTCTCAGGAGTTCGACGGAGCCTCTGCCATGGAGGTTAAGACACACCCGACTCAAGATGGCAATTAATTATGACACGCTCCTTTGGCCATCACTGGCTGCAGATGATCACATTACATTCCTTGTCCAATCAGTGCTGCGTTGCTCCATAGTCAACGTGTGACTGTCGTGATAGTACGTCATGCACGGTTCATTTTGTGCACAATTTAAACGTAACGTATACTTATGTCTTGACATTTTATTTACTTTTTCTGTTTTTAATAAATGTGTTTTTTATGTCTTGAATTTGTAAAAAAAATCATATTTTTATTTTTCACTCATGAAGGATTTGGTGAATGTGTATTTGAACTGGTTGGGTTCAGTACCTCCAACAAGGTTAAGAACCACTGCTCTCCACCAATTTTGTGTTTTGTGTGTTATAAAAGGAGCAATATGTTCTTCAAAAAGGCAATTTTGATATCTACCATATTTGTTTACATGACCTTTGCCATTTTTTTTCTTGTCTGAACAAGAGAGTGACTGTCCTTGGTGGAGTCAAGACACAAAATCAGCAAAGACAAAATATCATTGAGATGTCATTCTCTCTCTGGTGTTTCTCGGTCCCAGTGGCACCACCAGACAAATACTAATAGATTCCTGCATCCAGATAAAGGAAAACCTGATTCTTCGCTGATTGGTGGAGTAAAGGCTTGCCCTGGCATTCAAAGCAGTGTGGGCTTCCTGAGGAAATACCACGCATTCATCACTATCGCTGCAACTGTGAGACGCCTAATTAATGGTGCCCTTCGGAGCTAACGCATGAGCGTGTGAAAATGTGTGTTTAATTTGAGTATTAAGAGCATGAAAAGGTAATGAGGTGCTATCAATGATTTAGTTATCTCACGTGATTGAAAGAGGGAAAACCGGTCTTTTATGCAAGGCATATTGTTGATATTGATATTTCACAAGAAGAGGGAGAGTCGCCTCCTCAGTCAATGACAGTTGGTGAGAGCACCAGCGGACTCACCCGGAAGGTGCCTTGTCAATGGTACCACAAAGGTCAAAACCAAACCCTTCTTCACACATATTCAGGCATGATCCGTAAGCGGCGACACGCCACAACCACGAGTGTTATTTTGAGCCTTTTGCTTGAATGGCGTTGAAGCTGACAGGCTACCCAGACAAGAAGTGTCAGATGTAAACCAGTGTATCATCCTTTCGCCTCAGTCACTTGCTCGGACTATTCCTCCATTTTTCTATGTCAGGAAAAGAGACAGTCTTCAAATGTTTTGCATTTGAAGATGGGGACAGCGGGACTTCACAAGGACGCAATAATAAACAATAATTTGGTCATGTTTGTAAGACAATACAGATGTACATTTGAGTCTTTGTCTCCAATCATCCTCAACAAAATGAAGAACGATGAGAGAACACGGCTCTCCTCCACTCTCATATTAATTAACCCTGGAGAACCCAAGAACCCTTTTCTTCTTTGGAAATGATGAATTCTACATTAAATGACTGCTATATGTTCACTGAACACCAAAATATTTTTTTTTCAAATATTTAGTGCTTTAATCCTAATTTAGGATTAGGGCCAAATTTGACCCTTTTTGGTATATATGGGTAGCATTTGAGTAGCAGAATTTATAGGGACCAAATTTGATCCTGTGGGTTCTCCAGGGGTTTTAACAGATGTTTTTGTCACCTGCGAGCAAGATCATATATACATATGATTATAGTTGTTGTTGTTGTTGTTGTTATTGCTTTACTTACCAGCAATGTTGGCTCCAGTCAATGGACTCATAATAAACAAAGGCAAGATCTCCCATACGATCAATCGACTCACATAAGATCCACTTCCTGTTTGCTTATCTTTCGGATTGTTTGTCTATCCCTTGTTCTGTCTGTCACTCATTTTTTCATAATTTCTATCCATCCATCCTCAATCCATCGGGTCACGTGGGCAGCTCCTTTTGCAGGGAGACTCCCCCGCCCCAGTCACTTTGCCCAGCTTTTCCAGGGGAATTCCAAGGCGTTCCCAGGCCAGCTGCAAGACATGATAGTCTCTCCAGCATGTCCTGTGTTGTCTTCGGGGCCTCGTCCCGGTGAGATGTGAGTGAAACACCTCACCTAGGAGGGAGATGTCCAGGAGGGAGACGTCCTAACCAGACTCATTTGACTCGACTCGAGTTCCTTCCCTGAATGACCAAGTTTGACAACATATTAAAAAAGTAATACAGCCCTACTGGCATAAAAAACTATCCAGGAGAAGTGCAGAGAAAGAAAAAAAGCAATTATCAGCTGTAAGAATGCAAGTAGTAAAAGCAGGAGCTGAGCAGCTGGTGCCTCCACACTACGCTGTCAGAAATCAAAGGCACCACTCTACAAAAAACGAGGCTAGCCGTTAATGTCGACTAACCTTGCAGTTGAAAGCTCCTCTCTTGTCATTTTTATTGTGCTGAATGACTGAGATGATACATATGAAGTCCATGATAAAACATTCAAGGGCGGCCCGGTGTGTCCCTAAATTGTCCCTAGGTGTGATTGTGAGCCCACATGGTTGTTCGTCTCGGTGTGCCCTGCGATTGGCTGGCAACCGGTTCAGGGTGTCTCCCGCCTACTGCCCAAAGACGGCTGGGATAGGCTCCAGCACCCCCCCCCCCCCCCCCGCGACCCTTGTGAGGATACGTGGATCGGAAAATGGATGGACAGACATTCAACACACACATTTTTCCTCTTTTGGTGTATGGCAACAGCGCAACCTTCAAGGCTCTCCTTAATTAGCTGTTGTTTTGTGGCCGTTGGTATCACCCACATGCATAAGGATTTGTGATCGTTAAAACCACATAATAGGTGGTCACGATAATCTTTGATAAACATCTGATTATAGGGCCTTTACTGGCTTTCATCAGAAAGGGGAATTGCTCAAATTAGGCCCAATTATAACCCGATATGTGTGTAGCCTTCTTTAGCTGTAAGTCAACCGTCTAAAAACTCTCCTCTTAACTGTTGCCATAGTCAGAGAATCATCCTTCAGACAAACCAAATGGGAGAAGGGAGGGGCGAGACAGTTCCATCTTCCTCCTCAGGAGTCTCAGTGACCTACATACACTTATATTTGGATGACACTGGCGGATCCTGTCCTTTTCCTGATCCAATAATGGGGAATCGAGCCTGTGCCAGCTGCAACAAAGTCCAATAAACTACGAAAATCCTCCTGGATCCCCCGCACCCTGCCCACCACCTTTTCCAGCTACTCCCCTCAGGCAGACGCTACAGATCCATGCGCACCAAATCCAGTAGACACTTAAACAGCTTCTTCCCTCTAGCCATTAACTCCTTAAACAGTCACTGACGTAGTCACTCTTCTTGTACTACAAATACTGCTACTGGTTACTCTAAAATGGTTCAATGATTTGTTGTTTACGATGATACTAATGCAGCGTGTTATACCGGAGACAAATTCCTTGTGTGTTCTACATACTTGGCCAATAAAGATGATTCTGATTCTGATTCTGAATGGTCCTCTGTGTACCAATCATCAGATTATTTTAATATCATCTTCAAAATCTCATGCATTAATCTCTCATTATTTCTATTGTGAAGACATACTCTATATACAGTACTATGTGCCTGAACTGACTTTTAACCTAACATGACCCAAACAAGCAGTTGTAGCTGACAATGTCTGAACTGAGATTAAAACCTTCATTAGTTGACTCCGGGTACTCCAGTTTCCTCCCACATTCCAAAAACATGCACAGCAGGCTGATTGAACACTTTAAATTGTCCCTACATGTGATTGTGAGCGTGGATGGTTGTTTGTCTTTATGTGCCCTGCGATTGGCTGGCAACCGGTTCAGGGTGCCTGCAGACAGCTGGGATAGGCTCCAGCACCCCCCGCGACTCTTGTAAAGATAAAGACGATCCGAAAATGGATGGATGGATGGATATTCACACAGACATATCCGCAATTTTCACGCGTTTTTCAGATCCAGACATATATTTGTGATTTTCACATGTTTCAGAGATGCTCAACTATACTGTTACTATATTGATCAGCAGACACGCCATTTCAAGATGTCCACACGCATCGGTCTCACATATTCACGTGTTAAGAGGCCATACCTTTTCTGTCCGCGAGGAGGTACTGCTGCTGCCTCACTGAACGGGACGTCACCTGTTTATTGTTTAAAAATTGGAAATTTAAAAAATAGAAAACGAACCTTGATCTGAAATTTTATTGTGTTTATAAAACACAAGAGAGGAAACAAAATACAACGTTCACCCTCAAGCTCTTTTTTTTTTCCTTGATCCGGAAGACGTTCTTCTTTTGCGAGTTCTCCTTCTTCTCCGCCATAGTTGCAGCAGTGGCCAAAGAGGCTGGTCGAGGTCCGTGCAAAGTATTCCAGAGATGTGTTCCATATGGGATTTCTTATTCCATTTTGGGGGGGGGGGGGGGGGGGGGGTCAATTCTATCAACTAGAAAAAAAAAGGAGGGTCAATTTCTAACAAATTTCTCGGAACAATTAAGGTTAAAAGAAGTATAATAAAATTCTTCACAAATATATTATCCTGCAAAGCATTATCTGACAAAGTTCAAAAGGGACATTATACTGTACTAGACAACTCTACAAAGACATGATTTTAAAACGGGAAAATATTAATTTTGTTCCTTTAGAAGGCAACGAAAAGAAGATTTAGAGTATTTTTCATCATAAATGTGTTTCTCATTGGAGCTACATGCTACATTTCATCCAAGAGACTCGAAGAAGCCTACCGGGCGGCCAAGAGTGAAGCACAGAGAGAGATCCGGAGGATCCAAAGTCAATGGTGGGTCAACTTTGCCCACCAAATGCAGAGTTTCGCTGACCGTCATGATACCAGATCCTTCTTCGAAGCAACGAGGAAGATCATCGGTCCGGCTCACAGTCCACCAATGGCTGTGAAGGCAAAGGACGGCACAATCCTGCAGGAAAAGGAGGATACTCACCAGCGATGGAAGGAGCATTTCATGGAGCTCCTGAACTGTCCAACATGCGCAATAGACGGCTTCCTCGATCCTGTCCCCCAGCTACCCGTGCAACACTGGATGACGGAGCTGCCGGCTCTCCGGGAGATCTCCGGAGCCCTGAGGAGGATGAAGAAGAACAAAGCTGCTGGAGTCGATGACATCCCCGTAGAACTTTTACAAGCTGGGGGTGCACATCTCCTCACCCGCCTCCACACCTTCATCCTTCAATGCTGGGCCAAGGAGACGGTGCCTGGGGAACTGAAGGACTCCGTCATCGTCACGATATTCAAGAAGGGCGACAAACTCGACTGTGGAAACTATCGTGGAATTTCCCTGCTGTCAACTGCTGGAAAACTCATCTGTCGTATACTGGCCGACCGACTCACCGGTCTCGCTGAGCGGGTTCTTCCGGAGTTCCAGGCGGGCTTCCGTCCAGGAAGGGGAACCGCGTACATGGTGTTCTGCGCCAGACAGCTCCTGGAGAAGTGCCGGTAGCAGCGGAGGGAGTTCCACGCCATCTTTTATGATCTGGCCAAAGCGTTTGATTCTGTGCCCCGAGCAGCACTCTGGAAAGTGCTGGAACGTCAAGGCTGCCCCCCCAAATTCATATCCCTCATCCGGATGTTTCACGATGGCATGAAGGGTTGCGTCCTGACTCAGGGCGAAATGACTCCCCAATTCCCGGTTCGGACCGGAGTCAAACAGGGCTGCACGGTGGCGCCGACGTTGTTCTGCCTCTACATCGCCGCGCTCATCCACCACGTCACCCCTGTCCAGGAGCACGGAATCACTCTACGCTACCAAACTGAAGGGTCGCTCTTCAACCTCAGCCGTTTGAGGAGCAGGCGGGGGGCCATGGTCACGACCGTCAGCGAACTCCAGTATGCTGATGACAATGCTTCGGTCTCCAACTCCTCCGGGGGCCTCCAGCTCATCGCGGACGGCTTCGCCGCGGCGTACAGGACCTTTGGTCTCTCCGTCAACACCAAAAAGACAAAGACCCTCCACCTGAACCATCGTCCACCCCAAATCACCATAGACGACGAACCCATCGAGCAGGTCTCGGCGTTCCCTTACCTGGGCAGCATTATCCAGGAGGACGCCGGCCTCACGGAGGACCTCACTTACCGTATCCAGGCAGCCCACACAGCCTTTGGACGCCTCGGTCGTCGGGTCTTCAGGAATCACGCCATTTCCACCAACACGAAGATCATGGTGTACAAGTCTGTCGTACTCCCGACCCTTCTCTATGGCCCCGAATGTTGGACCCTCTATCGGAGCAGCATCAAGAGGCTCGAGAGGTTCCACCAAGGACGACTCCGATCTCTCCTCAACGTTTCCTGGGAGGAGAGAGTGACCAATAATGAGATCCTCACCCGGGCTGGCCTCACGAGCATCGAGGCCATGATCACCCTGGCCCAACTGCGGTGGGCCGGCCACGTGCAGCGGATGAGCGACGACCGTCTCCCGAAGCAGCTCCTCTATGCGGAGTTGCTGGAGGGCACCCGTCCCCGCGGTGGCCCGAAAAGACGATTCAAAGACCAGCTAAAGGGTCGTCTTCAGCGGTGCCGGATTCCTCCGGCACAGTGGGCTGACCTGGCCGCGGATCGGGCGGCCTGGCGTGGGGCTGTGCGGGGCGGGGTCCGGGTCCTCGAGACTCGACGCGTCGCTGCGGAGGAGGACCGGCGAGCGCGGAGGAAGGAGAGGGCCCAGCAACCGCCCGGCCCCCCAACCCACTTCTGTCAATCCTGCGGGCGGGGCTTTCGGGGAAGACTGGGCCTCCACAGTCATCGGAGACACAAGCACCAGGAGCCGTCGCCTTGTCCTGGGGGCCGCATTCCTCGATAACGAGGGCCTTCACCGACCGACATGCTATCTCCACAAATGCAAACAGTAAACAAAAAAAACAAAATTGACATGAAATTGATCAATAGAACAAAAACGCTATAAAAACAATCACTAGTTGCACTACTTACAAACTTTAAATGTAGGGGCTGATGTATACCTCCTGGCATATACGTACAGTACGACTACTATTACTACGAGGACTAAAGTGGATACATTTGCTGTGTGTTGAGGGGGTGAGAACAGTGTGCAACTGCAGCTAAGAAGAAACATTACATACAGTACATGAAACTATTTGATGACAGTGAATCTACTTTAGATGCTCATCTTATACATGTCATACTGAGATGAGTTTGACTATTTTAAAGTTTGAAACAAATTATTGTCATTTAGATATGATGCCAGTCATTGCATATGTTTGTCTGTCTTCTGATTATTATGTAGTAAATGAATCAGCATCAACCATTTCAGGGTGTACCCTGTCTACTCCCCCGAAGTCAGCTGGGATAGGTTCCAACAGCTTTCGACCCTCATGAGGATAAGCGATCGGATAATGGATGGATGAATCGGCATAAAAGGGAAACAGTAAAACATCATCTTCCTGAAGAAAAATGAAAAACTCTTAAATGTATTTCTTGTTTAATTCACTTTGCATGACACACACATGTGAAGTAACGATGTTGCAAAATCACAAGATCACATTTGTCTCTTCCTAAAATCACACCTTTTAGAGCTTACTTCAGATTTAACAACAAGCAGGTGGAGGCTGGATTACATACACCGTCTAAGACCAAAAATGACCACGGCATCCTTTGTCTTTTTCATTTCATGTTTTTGTCAAATGCTGTTTATGCACGATGGGATGACATGCTCTGACGCCACAAAATTTGCTGTTCCACTCAGATCTGACACAAAGATTATTGCACGCAGCTACAGAGAGGCATAGGTAGGGTAAAAAAAAAAATTGAAGTTGGATATTTTTCATGGAGAAATATATATATATATATATATAGAGAGAGAGAGAGAGAGAGAGAGAGATTGCTGTTCTTATTCATCCAAATAATGTAATTTTGATGTATTAAAGCCGCTTAAAATGTATATATTTCTATTCATGCTTATGAGAAAACAGCATGTATACCGTATATGTGTTGATATCTTCCCCTTCCCAAAATAAGACCCTTTGTCATTTTTTTGATAAAAATGATATTCTTGGATAAATCATGCAAGCATGTTGCTGGCCACCTCGCTCATCCTCACTTAAGCCGATCATACAATTCTACCCCTGAAAATATGTTGTTCAAATATATTCAGTACTAAACATGACTTGTTTTCGGAAGGTGAAGTGCACTACATTTTTTTGATCATTACGCACACTTGCTCTGGTCCGATGTTGTGCATGACATGTGATTGCATGTAAAATATTTCAGCATATTTTAATTAACACTTCTACTTTTATGCTTACTACGGTGTATCTGGCGCAACACAGCAATTTCCTAGAAAGGACTGAAAAATAAAAGATATCTAAAAAAAAAAAATCCTTATTTGAAATGCATTAGTTTTACTGTATATGCCACGTTTTAGGTTACTGGTGATTTTGAGCTCATCCCAGCTGGCTTTGAGTTAAATGATCGCCAGCCAATCACAAGGCACATAATGTATAGACAAATGACCACTGAGACTCATATTGACACCTGCGGACAATTTCAATTTTTCATTTAACCTACCCTGCCCTTAATGTTTTGGGAATGTGGAAGCTGGAGTACCCAGAGAAAAGCCACACAAGCACACGTAAAACATGCAGACTCCACACAGAGAGACTGAAGCCAAGAGTCAAACCCAGAACCTCAAAACTCCAGGGCAGATCTCCTCACACCGAGTTCACTGGGGTTTTTTTTAGGATTCGAGCTGAGGAAACAAAGCAATATCCTGTAAAGGACTGATAACAAAAACATCTAAAACAAATGTTCTTTGTTATTATTGCATGAAATTCATCATTTTTAAATGATCTCAAAGTTCCAGTTCATTCCTATCAATTCTGATTATAATTTCAAAACAGATTCAACTCCCCATGGATAGTGTTTCAAATTTCCCACAACCCTTGGGTTGCAAGATGGAAGTTAATGGGGCTTTGACGCCAAATGCTTCGGTTCCCGGTCCAAGTCCTCACGCAGGCACCCGAAGGACCACCCTCAGTGTATTGATTCATTCAGACTGTGCTCGCTGGGTGAACTCCGGCTCATGTTTGACAAGCTGGCCATAAGAGACTTGACTTTGTGCGCATAATAGTTCCTCAGGTTGACTGAAGGCACCTCTTTGATGCCTTCATCGAAGTCGCAGCTTCGCATTGCGATCTCCAGCTGTTTTTGTCTCTTGTAAAACAGGGAGAATTTATTAAAAATGAGTGTGATCGGAAGCACTACGACTAAAATCCCCGCCAGGATGCAGGCTGAGGCTGTCAGCTTGCCCGCTATAGACAAGGGCACCACGTCCCCGTAACCCACAGTGGTCATGCTGACCGTGGCCCACCACCAGCACGCTGGAATGGTGGACAGGTCCTCGCTGTCTTCGTTCTCAACCGTGTAGGCCATGACAGAGAAGAACGACACCCCAACCGCAAGATAGAGAAGCAGCAGGCCAACCTCCTTGTAGCTGTTTCTCAAGGTGGCCCCCAGGGAGCGCAGCCCAGTCGAGTGGCGCGCTAGCTTCAGGATGCGGAAAATCCTCATGAGCCTCAACACTTGAGCGACGCGGCCCAGGTTGGCCAGCGCCGGACTGCTCTCCACCACCAGGTTGATGACGAGTGTCAAGTAAAAGGGAAGTATGGACACCAAGTCGATCAGGTTCAACGGGAGCTCGAAGAAGTGCACAACGTCCGGGGCCGCCGCGAACCTGGCCACCAGCTCGAGTGTGAACCAAGCAATGCCCAAGTGTTCCACAATCTCAAAGCGAGGGTCCTCCGTGGACTGCCCCTGAGCGTCCAAGAGGCTGAACTCGCTCATGCTGTTCATGCACATAGTGGCAATGGAGCCGAGCACCACCAGGATCGAGAAGACACTGATAACGCGGCTGGCCACCGAGTAGCCCGGGTTGTCCAGCATCAACCAAACGCGCCTGCGTGTGCTCCCCAGTGGCTGCTTGTCAAATTTTGAGGCATCATTGTAAAACTCCAACAGCTCGTCGAATGAGGATGCGGTGCTTCCTTCGTCACTCCTGTCCTCCCACTCTTCTCGGTCCTGGTCCATTTTCCGACAGTGGTAGGCGCCGCTGCAGCAGGAGTCGAGAAAAAACTCGTTAATGCCCCAGTACTCGATCTCCTGGCTGAAAGAGAAGATGCACAGCTCGGCCATGACGTGCAGCCGGCCCGTGTTGTAAAAATTCAACACGTAGGGGAAAAGTGCGGGATTCCTGTCAAAGTAAAACTCTTTTTCTGCATCATCGTAGTCGTCGCACAGCTCCAGTATGGACTCCTTGGACCGGCATTGGAGAAGGCGCGCCAGCCGTGTCTCTGGAAACCTAGACAGCGTGTCTGTGTAGAGACGCTTCTTAAAGCCACCCACGTTGATGCGGATGGCGGCATTGTCCTCCACAGGAGCCCTGTCGCCAGGTTTCCTCAGGGCCTGACCTGTCATATCTGAGCACATCCGCACGCACGCACACACACACACGCGCGCAAAGAAAAATCAAAGAAAAAGGGCTCTATTGAAACATTGGTGGAAGCGAACTATTTCCACGCTTGTGCTTTTTAATCCCCACGGCGTCTTTTTACGGCACAACCATGTGTTCCCCTCAGACGTATTCACATAAATTAGCAAGCAAACATGCAAACAAAGAACTTACTGCAAACGCGTCACCAAATCTTCGCAGATGATTCCCTTGATAGCATCTTGGCAATTTGTGGCCAAGTTGTCTCCACTAGAATGGACAAATGGACATGTATTTCCTGGAAAACTGCAATCACGTTGATTGGGATGAACTCCTCCAATTGGAGTGACGCCGAATGTGAAAAAGCAGCCATACAAAAATAATTGACACTCCTTTCTCAAATATGCAAGAATACAGTCCGCTGTGTTTCCACCATCACAGCCACGGATAAGTCTGAGCTGAGAGAGCCGCCAGGCAGACACACGCCCTGACAACTGCTTTTGTTTGAACAGGGGGATTCCTCTCTCTGGCTCGCTCTATTCCTCCCTCCTCTCTCTTGCTCTCTCTCTTGCTCTCTCTCTTGCTCTCTCTCTCTCTCTCTCTCTCTCTCTCTCTCCAACATCTCTCTTCTATCTGTTGCTGCGCAGCAACACATAGCTCTACCACTGCACCACCCACCTCCCTCCACTTTTAAAAATCAGGGTGATGAGAGGACGACAGTTCTTTTAAGAGGAGTCACCACTGACCCGGTAGCGCACATGTACAGTAGACATTGGGCAAACAGGTGTCAGTAAATAAATAAGAGCGTTGTCGAAAAATAATAAAAGCGCGCAGGGAGAACAGACGACCTCGTTTGTCACATGCAATGACCAGAGTCGATGGAACTGGGTGGGAAACGTACAGCCCGCTTTTCGTGCATTTATGACAACAATTACAGTGGTACCTTGACTTACGGATTTAATTCGTTCTATGCCCAAGCTTGTAAATTAATTCATAACTCATCGGCATCTATGCCACACCTATGAGGTATTTGGATTATTTTTCCAAAGGAGAAGCGCACACCAACACAACTTTGTTTCCAGTATAAGAGGGAACTATGCCTTTTGTGGACTATGCATAGAAAAAAAGTGTGGATCTTCAAGTTCAGCTCAATAAAATGGTAGTTAAAACTAAAGTGTTGCATTTCTAATTTTAGTCGTGTTTAAGAAAAAAATGGTTTGTTGTTGGTCATGTGACTGGCAGGCAACATGTCTGGCGTGCGTTGTGCTTCTCATCCAAAGTCAGCTGAGATCGGCTTGAATTCACCCACTCAACAAGTGCTACGGGTGTTTATTGTTGCTTCAGATGTGTTGGTTTCTACCCAAATTAGGCAACAGCGGGGCTCGGTGCTTGTACACTGGGGTTCACCCAACTAGACTAGAAGCAAACCTCCCTCTGCCTTGAGATGAGGATACGGGCCTTGACTGTTGTTTGTGTCTATTCTCCAAACATTATCTCAGAAGGCCCTCCCTTTTGGGAGTCCTTGGGGTGGATGCTACCGAGTGCTCCTGCGGGGGATTTCTCTCGCCCTGCTGGGAGAATTCAACACTCATGTAGGCATCGCACAGTGAGACCGGGAATATCATCTTCAAGCGTCATGGTGTCCCAAGTGCACCTGGCAGCAGGAAACTCTTGGCCGCACGTAGATGGTCAACGTTGTGATGTCCTCGGACTTGCAGCCGCATGCTTTGGACTGTCAAGTGAAGCGAGGCTGGAGTGTGTTTGGTGCCAATAGTGAGGGAAGATGGTGTTCTGGCCTGGCGGATGTATTGTGTGGGTCTGCTTGGAACATCTGGCAGAGTCCTCCGTTAGAAGGAGCTTGAACATCCACCAGTGGCAGAACTTACACAACATGATGTTATTATGCTATTGCGAGCCTCAAGAGAATAAACTTATCCTCTCACAGTTTGGAGGTATTTGCAAGCTGAACGGCAGCCTCGAAACCACACACAACTACAATGTCGGAGCATATCAGATTTTCTCTATTAATCCCCTTCGCTCATGGGCTTCATCTGCGCTTGTGTGGGAATGTTTCTTATTGCATGCTTAGGTCTCATCATCCCTGCACAGTGTTTACCTCACGTTCTATATGTCGCTGTTTATACATTCAATATTGTATATTTCATCGCTACGCATGGCGATGCAACCTAATCCCATGTCGGCACCAATGTCTCTTTTCTGCTGCATTCCTGGACGCTGTTAAAAGGTCACAACATTTAGGATTTGACTCCTAAGTGATAGCCGGATGAGATTTTTTTAATTGGGTTTTCCCTCTTAATCCAAGTTCTGACAGCACACAGTGGAAAGTGCACGGTGCTATTATTTTGCCGTAAACATGTACAGAGTCTCATGGCAGATTTTGATCATATCCCAATCTTAGGGCCGGTTTTAGATTCATTTGTTGTGACCGAATTTGTATCGATCTGCTCAGTTTGAATAAACTCTCTTGGCAGGTTTCCAATCATCTTCCCCAGTAAAAATAAAATAATTCAAAGCATAATACACATCTTTAGTGAGGAGGCATACGCTCGATAGTGTTTAGATAATTGAAGTTTCCTGAACCAAATGAAGTATAAATTGACTTTAAAAACAAAGAACTAAATGAATTTATTAATTGTGATATTGAAAATATTTTTGGGGCATTGGAGAATTTCTCTCCAAAGAATATGAATTCTATAAACCCAAAGCATAAATAATCATCCTTGTCGTAAACTTGATGTACACTTCAACTCACTTGTATTCTTTGGCATTCGACTCAGCATGACTTAGATTTGTTCTTGGTTTTACTGTTTGGTGCTTTCTACCGCCTTTATTACCGATTTGTCTTACTGTTTATTGTGCATGTTAAATTGCTCCATGTACAGCACTTTGTATGCAGCGATGGCTGTTTGAAAGTGCTCTATAAATACTGTTGACTTGACTTGAATTGACTTCAGTCAACGGTCATAAACGTCACCCCTAGCGTTCTGCTTACACATGAGAAACACCAATTAATACCAGCTTTTATCACTTGTTTAGATTAATGTAATGGACTGTACACCATATGCAGCAAAACGCCACTTTTACAACTTCAAATTGTCAATTAGTTCGCCTTCTAACTGGATCAAGTAAATTTGACCAGACAATTCCCAACTTCCGACCCCTTGACTGGCTCACTGTGCACCTTCGTAGTGATTCTAAAATTCTTCTGGCTGCGCTTAAATGTCTTCATAGTTTGGCCCCTTAGTACCTGTGTGATTTGCCGGTGCCATACTCCCCATCTCGTTAACCGAGGTCGGAGGATCTGGCTCTTCTTGTGGGTCCAAAAACAAACAAAAAAGCTGAAAGGTAATCAGGACTTTTCAGTGCCTGCGCAAAGACTAACGGTCTCCCTCTGAAGATCAGACTTGCCAATTCAAAAACTCATTCATTCTCATTGCCATTTAACTCCGTTTGTGAGTTGACTTTTTGGACTATTTTTAGGCTTACTGTATGTAGTCTTCTGTGGCTTTTTCGTGTTTGTTGTCTCTTTGTGCCTTTTTTTTTTCGATCAACATACAGCACTTTGGTTGACTGTGTTGTTGTTTCTTTAAGTGCTACATAAATAAAGTTGGATTAGATGGGAGTTTGCCTTAACTCAAAACATTGTCAGTTTGGGGAATCTCAGTTGTCATTGCTTATGAATTCTGGGCATGGACAACATTTGGCTTGAAATACTGAAGGCTCGAACTTTTATTGGATTGTGTTCGCTGGCCGGCCTTTATAATGTGTTGTGGTAGTTTGATAGAGAATATGATCTGTCAATTAAATTTATAATAAAATGTGTTCTAATATTAGATAGGAAGATGTGTTCCAACAATAACCTCTTGCGGGAGTCTTTGACTGCATTGGAACCTCGATTTAACCCATTAAAAGGCTGGAGGGGTGGTCCAATAAAGTTGATGATGTATTCTTTTAAAATTGAAGTACATTTTTGCAGCCTACAAATGCCTGATGCAGTACAAAGTACAAGTTTTTCATTGCATAAAAATGCTGAGTAGAAGATAAAATCATTTAAAATTCATATTAAAAAAAAGCTTGAAACTGTTTGAAATGTTTTCAGGTTTATCCAAACTGACCTAACCGGTGCTGGGGGAGGTATGGTTGCATTCATGAACCGTGACTTCAGTGTGCTTCCTTGTTTTCATCTCTGTTATGATTGGATGCCATAGAGAAAGGCTTGAAAACAAAACTAACAACAACAAAAAAATCAATTGTATACTCTACAAAAATCAGGATAGCCTGATTGCCCAAATCAGCAACAGCCATAGATATGAACAGGTAGATTCGCCCTTCATGATGTTAAGCTAATGTCCATGCTTTCCATTGCCTTTGACGGATATATTTCCCCTGCCATCATGGCCACCACGTAAACACATTTATTAGCGGATCTAGTCTGTGTGGGATATATACATAACAGCAGTGGGACAAAATGGAAACGTGTCATTCTGTTGATTGCAAAATAGTACCAGTAAATGCCAGCACTCGATCCCGGAGATGACAGATTTTGACAGTGACTGTAAAAAGGGGCTTTTGGAGTGAACTGGACACTATTTTTCTGTCCGTTAAGTCCAAATCCATTAAATCAAGGTTCCACTGTATTCCTATAAGGGCTAATAAAGTGACTCCATCTGATTGTCAAACTGCCAAAGCCTGCTTGCCATGGAGCAACTGGACTGGTTGCTCCATGACATCACAACTCTCACTCTCTATCCATCACTTGAAAGATATGGCATTAGAGGTGTAGCTTATAAATGGATAAAAAGTTATTTAGAAAACAGATATCAGTACGTGCAACTCAACAATAAAAAAACGAATCAACTAAAAATCACTCACGGAGTTCCTCAGGGGTCAGTGCTTGGTCCAAAACTATTCATCTTATATATAAATGATATCGCAAGGTCTCAAAACAATTTAAATGTGTCCTATTTGCTGATGATACAACTTTCTACGGTTCTGGAATAAATCTGAAACAGCTCCTGACAACCGTAGAAAACGAATTAAACAAATTAAAAAACTGGTTCGACAGAAATAAATTGTCACTTAACCTGAAAAAATCGAAGTTAATTGTTTTTGGCACAAGACCAATCAAACACCAAGCTAAAATTATGGTAAACTCAATTGAGATAGAAAGAGCGTATGAAACCAAGTTTCTCGGATTAGTAATAGACTCAAAACTATGTTGGAAGCCACATATCGATAACGTAAAAAGAAAAATAGCCAAAACCGTAGGGATCCTCTACAAAACCAAGGAAGTGCTAAATAAGAGATCTTTGTACACATTATACACTTCATTATTATTACCATATATGACCTACTGTGTGGAAATATGGGGAAATGCCTGCAAAACAAACACACTCCCTATTCTCAACCTACAAAAAAAAGCAATTCGAATTATTAATAGATCAAAATATACGGAACCCACAAATCCACTATTTATCAAATTAAATACGATGAAATTTTATGACCTGGTTGACTTTAAAATCGCCCAATTAATGTACAAAGCACACAATAACCTGCTCTGCCAAAACATTCAGAAGTTTTTCGAAATTCGAGAAAGCAGCTATGATTTAAGAGGTACCAACTTATTCAAAAAACCAAAACAAGAACAAACATCAAGCAAAGAAGTGTATCTATCAAAGGTGTTAATCTGTGGAATAATCTCGAAACGGACCTGAAAATGAGTAAATCGCTTGCTGAGTTCAAAAACAAATTCAAAAAAATAGTACAAACAACCTACATCAATCAGAGTTAAAATGATAAATTCAAAACATTAAATATAATGATAAATCAGAACTAAGTTGATAAATAGAGAAAGGTATATAAATATCCATTATGAATACAAGAGAAAATTGACACAAGAGTGTCAGGGTGTGGAAGTATATAATCCCGATACAAACCAAAAGTTGTAAAAATATCACGGTTAAGGGTAAAGTATGAGCCTTAATGGAGACTTCTTTCTTCTTACTTTTTTCTTTTCTGATTGATATAAAAATGATTTATTAGATACAATCACATAACGGGGTAGGACTAGATAAGTTTTTTACTTCTTCCTACTCCCTTGAACATAATAACTGTGTTGTATGAAGATTGATTTCTTTCTTTTTTTATCTACCTTATTTTCTGTCAAATTATTACTGTATATATGTTTTATGTTCAATAAACAAACAAACAAACAAACTTGTTTTTCAATGCGCATAATAACATCATTACAAAGGATTATACTTTTTCATGATTATACATGAATTGTGCCTCATCCACCATTGAGTTGCAATCATATACGGTACTTAAATGTGGGTCAGACCAGTATAGGGCATTCATATTACCATCGGATTCTAGTTGTCAGTCCACTTTTTCTTCAATCAATAATGATTACTGTGATTGAAGTCTGATTACTCCCACTCTTCCCTCCAGCTTTCCTGTTTCATTCTGCTTTGCTGTATTTTATCATTCACTGTGTATTTAATTATCTATTGTTCTTTTAATCCTGTCGGTGCATAACATATAATGTGTTATTACATTTTTAACTCCTTCATACAGTATATGTGTGTTCGGGTGATTTTGTAGGTTGGTTATTGAAATCGGGTTTATTAACAATGTTTTCATTTACATAACACGACGTGAAGAGAAAACCATCATCCATGGATTGTGTGCCTTTCACGGTGTCCTAAACAGATTGGAGCGGTATAGTATAAAAGGATGGTGCAGGGAACGATTAGGAGATAAAGACGGCAGTTGAGGATGAGACCAAGAGGAAGAAAGAAAATGAAGTTTTCCATTCCTTCAAAATCAGAGGCGTAGGCTCGACAAAGAGTGCGTAGGAGTCTTTTTATGTCGACTACATTTGCTGCTCCTGAGCTTTTCTCAACAAAAACCTCACTCCTTCCTTGGCTTGCTTTTTTTTCAACAAACACAGTATTCAGCCTCTATTATCACTACCTTTTGATCGCTGCCACATCTGTTGTTCCCCACTCGGCTTTTCCTCATGTTTACCCTCCGACATTGTTCTCAATCAGGAAGGTCAATGAACAGCAATATTTTGAACTCCTCATTTGGTGTGATGTGAAGCTCTCTCTATAGCCACAGGGCAAAATGACAGCGTCCAAATGCATGAGATAATCTGCCATTTAAAGCTCACCCTGATTGTCCATCAGCACATGTTTAGAAACCTGCAGTGTCTTGAGAAAGTCTACAACATTGTCATTCAAAAGGGGAAGCGGTTCAGTCAGTGAAAGTTTGACAATTCAAATAAAGTATGTTTTCCTCGATTGTCCCACTTCCCTTTCACGCCGCAGCAATCCCGTCAAATGGCTGTCGTTGCTATAGCAAAGCCAGCTGGCAGACTCAAAACAGAGGACAAAGAATACATTTTGTGAAAAGAAATAAAAATATGTCGTGCCACCGATTCACATTGACTTCACAGGGTAGAGAGTGTCATAAGTGCACTTTGCGGGAGCAAGATATAGTATGCATCTCCAGGTATACTGTAGCTCTGATCGTAGTAATGTATATAATGTATGCTCTGGTTGCAAGCCTCTGGGAGCTGTTATTGTTAATATGAAAACATAAATCTGCCATAATAATGGCATGGCTAACAGCAGAAAACAAATGTTCCTCACAGAAATAAAGCAGCATCACTCAGATAGTTGATATGAAAGGGCACTCCATATTTTCTCATTCGATCTGTTTGACCACCAGCGAGCAGACCTGCACCTGGACCCATACAAAGAAGACATGTCTTGGCTTCATGTGCAACATTCGTCGAGACAAGCCTTTCTCTTTCTATTTTTCAGGTACCGTAGCTTCCCAAAGGGGAAGGACCATTGAGGATTCATACACACCTGTTGACTGTTGATGGGAGCATGAGAAGCCAGTTCAAAGATATCAGGTGGCTGTTTGGAGTCTTATTGTCAGAAACATTGGAAATGCATCACAATTAAACCAAATGTTTTTCCCTCATTTCCTTTATACTGTATATGTATATGTATATTTGTTATGTGTCCAAAAGAAGTAAAATGTTTTCAAAGCATTGCTGAAAATGGACATTAACTGTATGTAAACACAACAATCTGATTACATTTTGGTACCTGAAAACCAACATGCATTCGGACAAGAGCTGGTAAGATCCAGCCAAATGTACAGACCCACTCGCGAACGAGATGAAACCCAAAGTTATTTGTTGCTCACAAGTGTAAATATATTTTATGATAGCTTTTCATGGGACAACAGTGAAGGAATGACGCTTTGCTACAATTTAAAGGTCAGTATAGAGTTTGATTTTCCCTCGAAATAAATCTAAACCATTGGCAACAACACTTAGCATGCCCTTAAGTGAAAATGTGAAAACTGTACCCAAATTCATATTTCATTTATTTTGTTTGCATTTTTCTTATCGCCTTGCCCATCTTCATGTGGAGAAACATTTTATTTATTTATTTGTTTATTTTTGGGCAGATGCTCAGAGTTCGTTCCCATGAGGGGCCACATTGAACTTCCAGTGACTTGTATGAAGGACTGCTCTGCAAATCTGCCGATGTTAATCCAACACCGATGGGTGTTCATTTTAACACGGGCAAAGTGTCTATATGCATCCACATTGCCTGGTGTTAAAGTAATGTTTACTCAAGTGTGTCACAGCAACAAAATGTAGTGTTGACTGTGCAGGGACAATGGCACAATTGAGTGTTTAAATGAACACTAATGTGTTCATGAAAACACTACACAGCGTGGGGGGAAATTGCGCCAAACCTCACTACCTTAAATGAAAGACATTACAGGATTTCATCCATCCAACCGTTTCTTGATTCGCTTATCCTCATGAGGATCGCGAGTGTGTTGGAGTCGATACCAGATGACTCTGTGCAGTAGGCTGGGTACAATTTTAACTACCGGTAGTTGCCAGCCAATCGCAAGGCACACAATGAAAAAACAAACATTCACATCTGGGGAAAATGTAGAGCGTTCAATCAACCTGCTGTGCCTGTTTTTGGAATGTGGAAGGAAACCAGAGAAAACCCACGCAGGCATAGGGAGAACATCTGAACTGCACCAAGGAAAGCTGGAAGCGGGATTCAAACCTACGACCTCTGTACTGTAAGGCGGACGTGCTAACCAGTCCAATACCGTGCCAACTGGCAGATTTCAATTCAAAACCAATCGATTACAAACCATACAAAAGTGGCTTAAAATTAAATATTTTTAAAATGTAGGAATAAAATCTGTGCCTCATTTTTGATGAGCAATTAGGCCGCTCCTGTTTTTTAATGTTTGTCATTTTGGTGGTACTTGAAGAGCCACTATTTTTTGAGGTGGTGCTGGGTGTGAAACGTTTGAGACCCACTGGTCAAACACAAATCCAAATCATATTCCATATGTCCCCTTTAGATATAGTTTATTGTCTACCTTTGTAAACGTGACAAACGGTCCCTCACATCACTTTGCCATCCTGCAGGTGCACACGAGGTGGCAACATACAGTATCTTACTGTCATCATGAACTATGAACTGTAAATATGAACAACCATTTTGATTTATTATTTTATTTTTCCAAACTTTTAACGATTTTGCCATGCTAGAACACACGCATCAGGTGCGGCACCTGATCTCCAACCACATCTAATAACAAATAAAAATATTGTAATAAGGTTCAATTAACCTTATTACAATATTTATTATTATTATTCAATTTAAGTTTTTTATGTAAACAATAGTAAACGCTTTGAACTTTAAGATAATGATCTGATTTGAATAAAATGTATATACTGTATGTCTAATGTCAATAAATGATGTGATTCACGAGCAGAATATGTTGCATTCAATGACACCCGTATTTGTACGTATCATAGAAACGTGGGGCTTGTAACCAAATTGCCGTGCCTCGTCATGATGGTACTAGTGTTTAATTAACCCTTGTGGAAAAAAAAACTAGATTCACTCTAAATGTATTCTCCGTTCAAAATGTATGGTAATTAGCGCCAGTTGGTGAAAGTGTCCATATTTCCTACGGCAGCAAAGCAATCAGATGTGTCAACAAAAAGTTAAGTTTGAATAAATTTGTCCCTAGTAGTGTTGCGCTGCGGCGTGGGCAGAGGATGCACGGCATGGAAAGGACTGAAAAGAGGCGGCCAAAAATGTAGAGAGGAAAACTGTGCGAGACAAAAATGTCGAAACTATTGTACAATATGATGGCAAATTTAAGTGTTTCGTGTGACGCTCTTAATTTGAGTATCGCTCTGGCTCACCGGGTTGAAGTCATGGAAAATCCACTTCAGGTAAATGTTGCTTGATATAAAACATTAAACATTATTTAGAAAAAGATAACAATGAATATTATACCTATGCATTAACTCGTGTAGTAGTACAGTTGCCAGTGAATACACTAAACACAAGGTTTTGACGTCGAAAAAGAAAAGTGCGAAGAACTATTTTTTGTGGATGTTTAATTAACTAACCAGCATATTTCAGCGTTTGGGATGAGATTCGATCAGCATGGCACACTTGACTTAGTTTTTGGGTGCTCTCGTTTTTAGAGATTAATACTGCAAAGCATTCTCCTGTGTGCACAGCACCATAGATTTCTAATTTGATTCGAATCTGCGCTGCGGACGAGCATTTGACACCTTTAATATTTTTTTTGTAAATTCCTTCGCCGATTTAAGGCTTTTGGTCGTCGTCATGCTGAAAGGTGCAGCATGTCCTCTTAATTAAGCCTGAGGGTTTTGTGCCGAAAATCGACTGATATTTGACGCTGTTAATTCCGACACTTCCACATAGAGAAATAACAGGCCAAAACTCGATACTGCGATAACAAAGCTCAACTGTGAATGTGGTGTTCTTTTGGTGATGTGCACTGTTTTCACACCAAACGTATTTTGGGAAATTATAGTCAAAAGGTTCAGCCTTGGTTTAATCAGACCATAGAACATTTGCCCTCATGCTTTTAGGAGACTTGATGCATGTTTCTACAAGATTCAGCCAGGCTGGGGGATTTTGCTCTTGCTTTTATTCTCCCTCTCTTCAAAATATTGGATGAAACAGGGACATGAATGATTCATCTTGGTCTAATATTTTCATAGAAAAAGACGGCCTTTTTAGGAGGTGTTTATATAATTTTTTTTGTTTGTGTTTTTTTTTTATACCTACTGTGTCTACAGTGGTTGTAAATTGATGGGTGAAGTGACAATGATCCAATGACCTCCCTTTCAAATTAGGCCTACCGTAGAGGTAAAAGGAAAGTTCGGGGATATTTTTTTCATTTTTCAAGACGTCGCCTCCCTGCAAGCCATATGGAGCACTTATGCTCGTAAAATAAATTAATCTCTTCAGAATGCTCAGTGTTGTCTCTAAAGCTTTTTATGGAATGAGTATTGGAAGCCAGCCAGCACAGAGATATATTAATCCTGACTTCTGTCACTATTTTCTAAAGTGATCACGGCTACACTGTTGTGTAGAATGTCCCTCTCTTTCGGCTTTATACCGTGACTTACTCTCCGAGTACAGATAGTTAATGCCTTTAACAGTTGGTACATGCGTGTCATTGTTTTGTCATTCGTCTGTCTTCCCACCTTTATGTTCACATTCTCCTCGTGCTTTTCTTCTCGTCTAATTGTGTGTTCCTGTCTTGTCTTGTGTGTGACATTTTGGGGTGGCAGAGAGGAGAGTAACAGAGGAGGCAAGAGAGGCACAAATAGTGAGTAATGACTCACGGGTGGGCGTTAGAGAATGGATCTACTGTAAGAACCCTGAGGAGCTGGATAATGGTCCCAGCCTCCTTTGTCCCACGCTACCCACTATGCCAGTGAACATCTTAACAATATCATTCTGTCTTACCACCTCAGCTAGCATCTGGAGTTAGACCGGTTTGCAGAAATTAAGTGTAACGCACCCCAGTCAAAGTGCTTATCCAGTTGGTTTCATTCGTCGAGTCACATTAATGTATCGCGATAATGAGGGTAATGGTGCTTAGTGTTATTGCTGTTCACTGCTTCACTGAACAACAGATGATGTATTCCTGTAGGGCATCTACAAAAATAGCCATCCATTTTCTGTACCGCTTATCCTCTTCACGGTCATAGAGAGCTGGAGCCCATCCCAGATGGCTTCGAGCAAAAGACAAACTATGCCCCGGACTAGTCGCCAGTCAGTCAATGGGCACGTATAAAAACAGAAAACCTTTCAGACTCACATTCACACTGCCACTGAGGGGGAATTGAACCCGTGCTACCTGTATGGAAGTCAGGCCAGTGAACTGTTACACCAACAATGACTAAGCCAAAAAATAGAAATAAGCACATTTCTTTTGAAATCAACAGGTCAAATGTATGTTCCCAAAGGATTAACACTATAACGTGACAGTGTGAAATAATAAATCTGGTTGCCTATCATTCAACCTTTGTGAAAGTTAATTGTGAGGTTGGTTTGACAGCAGGAGGAGCTTTCAATGAGTTCTGAGGAAAAGTGCTTCAAAGGGAAGCTAAAACAAACATTTTTAAAGCAAGGATACATTGCGTGTGCTTCAAACAGAATAATGAATAATTGTAAGGGGAACACCATGTTGGGCTAATTCATTCTGAGTCGCAGAATGGAAGTGCAGTGCATTGCAGAAAATGTGCAGACCGCTGTTTATAAGGTGCAAGAGGCAGGTAAGGATGACAGCCAGTCAGCTGCTGTGAAATTCAAAAATCTATCATGTATTGTAATAATAATAATAATAACAACAAGAACTATAGCATGCACAATTCAACTGTAAGTGAAACACACAAATGAATATCCAACTAGTATAGTGGTGGCAGCGTAATGCTTTTCTTCAGCTGCAACATGGACTTTTGCCAAGGTGGAGGAATGTAAATCGTGTGCTGCTTATTGCTAGAGAATTTAAAATGAAGATACCAACCATCGGCATGGTGTATCAGCATCAGACTAGATGAATTACCAAACTGAATCCTCAGTGACGATGTTTCAGTTCACTCGCTTGACTTCCATGCAGGCAACGTGGGTTCAGTTTCCACATATGGACGGTGTGAATGTTAGTGTCAAATGTGCCCTGTGATTGACAGGCGACTAATCCAGGGTATGTTCTGCCTTTCTTCCGACGTCTGCTGAGCCAGACCTGAGTTCACCATGACCCTGAACAGCCTCGGAGGTGAAGAAAATGAGACAGCCCTTCCTCATTATTGTCAATTCTGCTGTCGCTCCCCAGCACCTCCAAACAGGATGTGGATGGCTTCATGCAGAGGTCACCTAATCCTTGACTTGGACAGATTGCTATTGTGACTTGGACACAAAGGGCCATGTTGTGCCCTTCTGCGGAGGAGGATCAGTGCACTCGGTCATACCATTAGCTTCCAACTCCATTTTGCTTCCTTCATCTTTTTAGATCTCTTGGCTTTAAATGTGTCATAGCGGGGGGTGTGATTTGATTTGGCAATTACATTTTGGTCTTGTTGTGCAACCGTTGGCATTCGTCTGCATTTAGAGTATATGGCCAAAATTAATAACGGGTCGGGTGGGCATTTGATTTTAAATTTCCAGACTACATACAAACCTGCCCATCTAAGGGCAAGTCTTTACAGACTGAAATGAAAGAATCTCAAGAAAAGCAATCGTGTTCCCCTGCGCATAAAGACAGAGTGTTGTTGCGAACAGTGAAAATCAATGTGTTATTGACACCCCCCGTAAAACGTTCATAATTATGTAGTTGAGTTGTTCAGCATCTTCACTCTTGAGCAGAAATGTATCCCATACCTGGCTGTACCTGAAAGAATGTTTCCAAATGGTTGGATGCCAATGCAACTCCATTGGAATCCGCTGCAGACAATGTGAACCCAATTACCGCCAGCAATTTTTTTTCAAAAACAAATTGCAGTAAGATGAAAGTTTATTATCAGAGGGGGGGGGGGGGGTGAGAGGGTGTGAGACTTGCTCTTGGACTTTCGCCATATCTGAGGTTTTATTATTGTTCCATGCAAAAACTGGAAGTAAACTGTTTTCATTCCCTTTGCATTATTGTTACCTTTAATTTTGAAACCATTTATTTTACACGTTTACTTTAAAAAAAAAGGTAGAGTTTCAACTTCCCCTTCAGGTCTTACTACACTTCTACTTGAGTAGTGAATGTGAATACTGTAATTTTGATACATCTGCCCATTAGAATGATTTTAAGATGTGAGTTGATGTGAGATGCAACACAATGTCCCTTTAAAGTAAAACTATCAAACTGAATCAATGCTAAAACAGTCTGTCCAATGCATCTCACTCACACACACACACAGTTGAACTAAACTCAGTCCGAGAAGCGCACGACCCAGCCACCCGGCAAGCTGCATTCTACCTCCTCCTTCT
Source organism: Hippocampus guttulatus (assembly GCF_054856545.1). Classification (NCBI taxonomy): domain Eukaryota; kingdom Metazoa; phylum Chordata; class Actinopteri; order Syngnathiformes; family Syngnathidae; genus Hippocampus; species Hippocampus guttulatus. The sequence goes on along the minus strand of NC_141266.1, from coordinate 8,531,671 downwards.
CCCAAATCCTGTTATACCACTGATGCACGATGATCATCAAACATCTTCCCACTTTTAGACAAAGCCATAAACACAAGTCATAATCCTGTTTGCTTCTGGCGTGGCTCATCCTTGCTTTATGCATTTAATAAGTCAACAAACGTACATTATGAAGTCAAGGTGAATGTCTAGCAGAGAGCGCAAAGGAAGTAGAACAGAGACAATAATTGAACATGTGTAATATTGGCTCAACTGTTAATTCTGAGTTCAATAATTAGCCCAAAGTGTGCATTAGTGTAGATTTTAACTTGAAGGACAGAAATGGACTTTGACTGTACCTTTTTTTGTGTGTGTGTGTGTGTGTGTGTGTGTGTGTGTGATACTGTGTCTTGTTTATGTGCGAGTAACATCTGAGAGAGGCCTGTATGGCACTGTTCCATGTCCGTGCTTCCCGTCTGTTTGTTGCATATTAATGTATAGGAAGAGAGACTTTGATATTCCCAAAGTCTCAACTGTCAAGTGAGGCACATATGCAAGCACTCGTGCTTTTGAACAAGATCTTCACAATCTTCTATGTGACTTTCACAAAAGTGACAGCTGGCGCGGCAAGAGTTTCAGTATTGTGGGAGTTGTTGTGTGACTAGTAGAGCGTGACCTAATCTCCTGGCTGTTTACGGTTTGCCTCCACAGGAATATCTCCTCGGAATCATCATCTCCATATGTGGGAACGTCCTCATCAGCATTTCCCTCAATATACAGGTAGGATGCTCCGCAATCCTGCTACCCGGCACATGACTAAAATTCAATTTGTTTTAACAGTTTAACAGCAAATCTCCTACAGCATAGCCTGAGTTCCACAAAATTATGGAGTAAACGTGTGGCCTACTCATGTGTTACAAGTGCGAGCGAGGGCGTTTCAAGAAGAAGGCTTAACCATCATAGCTTGACTTAGTTGAACACTGTCATAGGTAGAGTAGACGTAACAATCTCTTGTTTGTATTTGCAATATGCTGGACAAATAATTGAGGACCTCATACAAACGGCATTTTAGAAGTAATTGAACGAATTATGACGATCTTGTTAAGGTTTGTATGTGACCCCAATTGCACGACAACAGGCAGGTATGGTGCAAGCAAACACTTGGCCTTGTTTATTAGCGTCTTGTACAGGATGCGAAACCCTGACTCAGGGAAAAAACAGGCACTTATGCAAAAGTAGTGATGGGTCCAGCGACACCGATGCGTTGACGCATGCGTCGGGCTCACAGAGCAAACCACGTGTCGGTGCATGTGCTGCTTCATTACGTCACGTGATTGACACGTGAAGTGCTCCGGCGCAGTTTGGTCTGCATCGGCTGCGTCGACACAGTCCAGGCTGCTAATTGACACGTGAACTGCACCGGCGCAGTTTAGACTGCATCGGCTGCTTCGCACAGTCCCGGCTGCACCACTTAGTCCAGGGGGCGTCGACTCAGTGCAGGGGGCGTTGACGCAGCAAAAGCCCGCACAGTGTATCTAAGGAAGTGCGTCTGGCGACACGATGCCGACTGCCGAAACAAGCCAGACCTCACCCTCGCTCGAATAAAAATATATGTTTGGGCAATACGGAAAACACACCGATTATCAGAAAAATGTGTCCGTCTGACTTCGAGCGTCATGTCGGCTGTCATATAATAGGCTATTATTATATGAGAAGTGCTTTATGAACGTTTGTACTGTACGTCATACTCCAGTTGATTGAGAGGTCACATAAAATGTAAACCTTGTCTGCTGACCATCATTACATCGGCTAGGCTAGCTTAGCTGTTGTCGTAGTTCAAAGCTTAATATGTGGCGTGGGTTGGGTCGGCGCCGCGAGTACGTGCTCGCGCTCACGCGCGCACAGCAGAGAGCAGTAGACTATCGACTGCTGAGACGAGCTTCACTCGAGTGACGTTGCTACAGTACGTGCATATTATGGAGCAGCTTCCGGACAAACACAAATTGTCCGCCGTGTAGAGCCATTTTGATCTCCTTTTGGAGAATAAGGTATTTATTAAAATCTCCTTGTCTCACCAAGTGCCTCTCGGATTTTTGACATGTCTTATTCCATTGTGTGTGTGTTCTCCACAACAGGGGAAATAGCATGCATTAAACGCAACAGACTGAAATTTAAAAGACTGGAGCATCTTATTTTTCTAAATCAAAATTTGTGAAGACAAAGCCCACAAGCATCCTCATTCACATCATTTTCACATTATTGAAACACATTGAATGATACAATATGAATGCATAGATGTGAATGATATTGTCAAGGGTCAATGTCATCTTTATTGTCAAACATGCTTTATGTATGACATGCAGCATAGATGAAATTTCTTCCTCTCAATCCTCAGTGCATATATGCATGCAAACATGCTGTGCATTAAACACACACAGCTAAGAAAGGATAGCAGCTACACTGTATAAAAAAGACATGTAATCTGAACAGTATAGACAATATAAACAATATAAACAGCATAAATAACAACATAAACAATGGCGCTTGTGGCTGGCTATTGTGGGTAGAGTGAGGTAGTGCATTGTATACACTTCATCATCAAATCAGTCTGTTCAGTCTGTCAAGTGGGTTGGCTGCAGGGATTTTGAAGGTCCAGCAGGTGGCAGTGGTCAGCGACACAGTATCAGCACAGTGTGTCATTGTGTCGACACGCCTCATGAGGCCTCATGGACCCATCACTACAAAAGTTCAGGAAGAAGCACGAGGAGTCCACAAGGAAATGTCTGTACAGGAAACGAAAACTTCAAGAGATGCTAACAAAGCTCACTACAGGTGGTAACGGCACAAACTTGCACCGAGGACTGGTTTGGGAGCCAACTTATACCAGCCCAAAGGAGCAGATTGGCTACAGGTGGGTGATGAGCTGACGAGTATCAGGTGTGAAGTGCAGAGCACCCTGGCTCAGGAGGCTGCCTGGCTGGCCCCTCCCTAACAGATCTGACCAAAAAAAATATTGTCTGGAAGTTGGCTCTTGGCAAAATTTGAATCGGTGAACAAAAAGGTACTCTGAAAATAGATATTTCAGTTTATTATCAAGATTACGATATTTATTTGAACTGTATTGTTTCCCCGAATCTGCTTCAATGCCTCAAATGCATACCTTATCACCAGACCCGTCACCAGACCCCATCCTTGAAATGCATGAGGGGGCAATTTTGATCTCCAAGTATACCCTAAAGACAGCACTTGCTTTGCTCCAACCATTTGGATATATTTGCGTAGCACTGCCGCTGCTAGTCAATACTCTTGAATGGCACCATTTCTGACAACCGCTGGCATATATTATCATAGACCTTATTTGCAATACATCTACATAGATGCCATCTTGGGTATGTTGATGCCGCAGTTGAATCGGGTGTGGTAAAGTCAAGCTAATTGTGAAGATGCCTCATTCACTTGGTCCTTGGAGACGTATCATCATGCAAGAACTCACCGGATTAATTCCAAACCATTGCTTTTGCTATTAAGTCATTCGAACTCCATTTTATGAATTTTATTTGCCGATTTTATGGCGGATACGATGGCCACTTCCATATATGGCGGATGTGCTGACGTCTGCTGTGCAGACTTCTAACAGGCCACCCGGTTCAACAGGTGTCTGCAGCAGAAATTAAAAGGGGAAAAAAAAGGAAATCAATCTTCATTGTAGATGTCCAAAGGGTTTGTGGCTCCCATGGTTTCTTTTATGAAACGGGTTCAAATAGCCTTTTAGTTGCCAACACCAATGTAATATGACTGTCCTCACTTGCCGTACTGTGATGTGGCACAACAGTCTTAATGCGTAATGTAGGAGACTAAACATCGCCTATATGAAAACTGCGATAAATTGTCACCAACATGTATGTTGACATCTCTACTGTGCTCATACAACAACCTCTGAAAATATTTGAATGATGGCGCAAGTATTACACATTTCTAATACAGATGGCATTTTCCTCTTTAGAGAGGCACTCACGTCCATCAATTACAAAATATTGGAGCGATAGTTTTAGATGTTGAAAACGGCATAAGAAGACAGGTCCTGATACATGTTTGTGACGAGTGATTGACTGACATATTAAAGCGACAGAAGGTTTGTTTTTTTTTAACACCTTGTTGAGTATGAGATGCCTGCCCCAAGTGCCAATCTACAGCAGTGCCCTCGGCTCTCCTTATTGACAAATACATAAATATTTTAGAGGTCTGCCTACCACCTTATCAAAATAAAGTTCAAGTTAAAATTGATATAAAGTGACTGAAATTTCAACGGGTGTAACTAACTGAGGTCGAAACATATTACAGCCTCAATTAAAAATATAAAATGCTATGCAATTGCAGTTTACCATTGTTTGGGCACTGTAAGCTGGTTTCTGGAGGAACACGTCCTTATTCGGATTGAAGAGCTTCATAACTCATTGATTTGCTTAATTGGTGTCATGCCACCTCTTTGATTAAAGGCTAATCAGCTGAAGGTTTTATGTTAATATTAAGAGATGCACAGCAACCCTGTTCTGACATATTCCTGAAAGTGTACACTGTGATTCATTGCCAACAGTGTGATGTGCAAGTGTGTTTTATACAAGTGTTTACTGCATGGATCTGGAGCTGCCGCAAACCCATTTTCCCTCTCCTCCGAACAGAAATATGCCCACGTCTGTCTTTCCCAGCAAGGCTCCAAGCCTTACTACACCTCTGTGCTGTGGTGGTGCGGTCTGCTTCTCATGGGTGTTGGTGAACTGGGGAATTTTGCTGCCTATGGCTTTGCTCCAGCATCCCTCATAGCCCCACTGGGATGTGTGTCTGTCATAGGTAAACCGTGACCTTCTTACACACTCATTTTCCATTTTGTCAAAGGTAGCTCGAAAGGCTGTGTTTCACCTTCCACCATTGCCATTCATCATGCAGTATGCCTTGTAAACCATTCCAATGACGGATCCGTTTGGATGGTAACGGCATTTTTATTTGGAAACACAACTCGCATGCAGCAGAATCACATACGACAGAAGAGACCAAACCATTGTTTATTCAAGCAACAAAATATTAAACTAGGGCAACATTGCTCACGAGTATATATTCTCTCTGCTCTGTGGCGATAATAATAACTATTACTGCGTCTTAGTTGGAGACCTCCTCCGCTTCTTGAGCTGAAATTCACAGCATCTTGAATTGAATAGACGGTCCTGAAAACCTCGACTCAATCCCACTCACCCGTTTTTAATATGCTTATATTTATATTTTATATTTCTATTTATTGATGTACTTTTTGTCTTTTACTTTCTCCCTCTCATAATTTTGCCGCTGAAAATTGGGAATTTCTCCATTGTGAGACAAATACAATTTTTTTTTATCTTATCTGAATTCAGTCGAGCTTAGTGCTGTCTGACATGTTGCAGCACTGCAGGTGCGCAACTCTAACGTCGGACCTTCTTACCTTTATGATGTCAAAAGTAATTAAAAAACAACTGCTTCTAAAAAATGTTTGCTAGAACGGAGACACAAAAGATGATCTATGCTCTCTATTCATTGTATTAGCAATGTAAAGATTAAGGCTATATTGGGTAGCCATTGGAATACTTGAAAATGCTGAATTTCAAAATTGAATGACATTTTGTATATTATATGGACTGGGCAGCACAGTGGATTCGTGGTTGACACATCAGCCTCACAGTCCTGAGGTTCAAGGTCGAATGTCAGCACAGGTCTCCCTGTGTGGAGTTTGCTTGTGTGTTTTCTTTGGGTACTCCAGCTTCATCCCACATTCCAAAGTCTTGCACAGGAGGTTAATTGAAGACCCTAAATGAAGTGTGAATGTCAGGGTGTATGGTTGTTTGTCTATACTGTTTGTGCCCGGTGAGTCAAAATCAGCTGAGATAGGCTCCCCTGCAACTCTAATGAGGACCAGTGTCGGAGAAAATGAATGGATGGGTTGATGTTCACATTTACTTTCTCCAAAAAAAAGGAGAAAGTAAATGTGGGTTTTAGGTGGGCAGCCCGGTGGTCAAGTGATTAGTACGTCGACCTCACAGTGCAGAGGTGGTGGGTTTGATCCCGGCTCCGGCCTTCTTGTGTGGAGTTTGCATGTTCTCCCCGTGCCCGTGTGGGTTTTCTCCGGGTAATCCGGTTTCCTCCCACATTCCAAAAACATTCTTGGCAGGCTAATTGAACACTGGAAATTGTCCCTAGATGTGAGTGTGAGCGCGGATTGTTGTTCGTCTGTGTGCCCTACTGCCCAAAGACGGCTGGGATAGGCTCCAGCACCCCGCGCGGCCCTTGTGAGGATAAAGCGGATCGGAAAATGGATGGATGGATGGATGTTTTAGGTAAGCAGCCTGGAAGCATTTTTAACTGTTACACAAATGTAAAAACAAGATAACCTCTATTAAGAGGAACACATGAAAACACGTAAATCTGTGCCACAACTATCATAACAAGTATATGATAACTCTGGGCCACATGTGGCTGCTTTGAAATGTGAGCCAGCTTATTTCACAGTACCTGCGTGGATTTTCTTCTCCAGTTGTTAAGGCTGGTCCTTCTTTTCGGATAAATGTCGCCAAAAAGACACCAAGAGAAATCAAAGCAAGCGCGGTTAATCCTTTGATGCGCTTTTAGCTTCACCTCGATGCATCTTATTCGTTCAATACTGTATTATATTGTACTGCTTATGCAACTGAGCAGCCCGGTGATCCAGTGGTTAGCGTGTCGACCTCACAGTGCAGAGGTTCAATTCCAGCTCCGCCTCTCTGTGTGGAGTTTGCATGTTCTCCCTGGGCCTGCGTGGGTTTTCTTCGGGTACTCCGGTTTCCTCCCACATTCCAATAACATGCATGGCAGGCTCATTGAGCACTCAACATTTTCCCTCGGTGTGAGTGTGAGCGTAGATGGTTTTTCGTCTCTGTGTGCCCTGCGATTGGCTGGCAACCGTTTCAGGGTGTCCCCCGCCTACTGCCCACAGACAGCTAGGATAGGCTCCAGGACTCCCCGCGACCCTTGTGAGGATAAGCGGATCCGAAAATGAATGAATGAATGAATGCTTATGCAACTTTACCTTGTATCTGGTTTATCCGGAGGCGATTAGGATAAAGATAGGAGGACAACGGCTCCTTGTCTACTTCATGACACCCATCATATCCTGTAAAACCGTATTATTGTTAGACCTTGTGATTGTAACAGAATTATAGCGGCAGGTGATGTTCTGGACTGATTTCCTTTACGACAATATTGTTTCCGTTCCTCTTTTTGTCGCCACTTTCGCACTTGCTCATTTGACAGTGTCTGCAGTGTGAACTGCTGGATGCAGCTGGCAGCTGCTCTGAGCACACTCCAAACACAGGTTAAACATTAAACAGCTTCATTTTTTTTTTTCACATCCCGCAACTCATCAGTCACCACAACGGAGGTGACGGCTGCTCATGATTATTAATGATATCAATTACCCAAATACTTCAAACAGTTTTCCTATGGCCATGTGTTGCCGCGTTGCAAATGGCTGAGTGGTTTAAATAACGCACTCAAGTAAACCACAATCTTGTGGAGGGCTAACCGCAGTGCTGTACTCTATTTAGCTTTACCAGAGTCCTTCATGCAATACCTTTAACGCACACATTTTGATGATCATTCCAGTAAGTAAAAATTATATCGCAAGGAAATCGCAGGTGTGAACGATTACTGTGCTCATTTCCATTGCAGGGTGATTGAGCCTTGAAAGAGCACCTCAGCCCTTTGACATTGCCAAAAATTACACAGTGAGCACATTACTCGCCGAGTTACAAACAGTGTGTTGACACCCAGGGGGTGTGGAGGGTTTTAGTTGTAGTTTTTTTTTCCCTCTAGATATGGTTCACAAGCTAACACACACCTATCCTGCGGTGCTTTTGCATGTGAGTGAAGGCTTGGTGAGGAGGGTGCACAGATAGCCAGGAGTCCTTGGTTGAGTAAACAAGAGGAAATCAAGTGCTTGAGGTGGGTTGCAGGTGAAAAGACATGTGAGGGAAGACTAAGACAAAAGATGAGTTCTGAAAAATGTTCCAAGCAGGGAAATGAAACACAAGCGACAAGAGTGACAGCATTGATGAGGCTGTTCTACACCTATCGAAACTGACACTCTGATATCCCAGAGTGACTGTCGTCCTTTTCCTCTGAGACCGCTTGTAACAATTAGGTATGACCGCATCCTTTCAAATATTGTTGTGCGGAGCTACGCTTCACCTCTCCTTGACATAGATGTCAATTCTTCACTTGGAGGAATGAGGCTGGCATTCTCTACTGAAGGTCACTTTACAATGCGGCGGAACGATTGTGTCACCGTAACACAAACTGAATTCGAATTAACCCAATATCAAATAAAATAATGAAAATGAGACTAAATTGTAGACTTGAAGTTAATTTTGGGGGCTCTCATAAGTATTTAGGCTCAGGGATATCATTGGAGCAACACCAGACGGCTGACTTATTTCAACGTACTCTGTGATTGACGGGCAATCAATCTGAGGTGTGGTCTACCATGATTTAATACACAATGTGTGATGTGGGTCTGATGGTGTCCACACGCACACACACACACATCTCACCCAAGATTGTTTACCTCAATGGTTCCTTTTGTCATGTTCTTTTTTTATCAAGCTGTGTGAATCTCAATTTATATGCTGTTGCTATGGTGACCTGGCAAAAGCCAACTGCTCCCAGAGGCACAGACAGTATTCCTTAATGTGTGTCTAATCTGTGCCCTTAATACTCACTGTATGAAATATTTCATGAGTGACAGTTAAAGAGACTCTTTGGAACCCTCCAATTAGTCACTAATGTCTTTTAGAGCATTATGCCCATGCCAGCCTCCGAGACAGATGTAACATTTCAGTCGTATCGACATTGCTTGAACTGAAGTGTATTGTGTATGAAAAGTGGTTTGGGTTTAGTTTCAGTTGCAGACCAATCACTTCTTGTGGAGCCTTTTAAGATCAACTGCTATGACGTGGCAATCGATGTGTGAAGAAATGGTGTCATTTTTTTTCACCACGTTTGATCGCACATATGTGTGTGTCATATTGATGTGTTTATCTAGTGTCACTGATTCAACTGTAAAGGTGACAGTCTGCCCGTCTGTCTTTTTGGTTGGTGTTTGTCATTATTTTCTACTACCGTACATCATAGCACCGGGACTGAGATAAAAGTCATTTACTCAGTAGGAAGATGACATTTAGAAGGTCCCCCAGCATGACACATTTCACCACTTTGCTTCAATGATTGTCCGTGTTTGTTTGTTTCCCTCTTAATTTAGTTTTGATGGTCCTATGCAGTTGTGTATGCGTGTGGCCATCCATCTGTGTGCATCCTTATTGATGCCTGTCTGTGGTCCCGCATCGCAATCAATCTCTGTCACACCCCAACACTGTAATGGTTACTACTCGTCAGTCCCAGTTCGCTGCATATCCTGAGGCAACACGATTCAATATCTCGTTTTTTGACACCGATATTGATGAATGGGTTCATTAAATATGCTGCATAGAATATCATGCTGTTATCATCATCATGTTCTTATCAAGTGTAATAAGCTCCATCCATCTCAGCATTCTGACAAATTTCACAGGCAGCTCAAGCTGCCAATTTGGTTTGTACAATTTTCCAACTTTGGTGTATTCTGCATAAATTGGTCATCAAAGCGGCTGTATATAGAATAGAGAAAAACCTAATCGATCAGACATCAACCGATCAGACCACTGCCCAGCACACCTGAGAATTCGGTGGCTGAAAGTCATCTAAACTTTACACCTGCTGCAACCACGTCTACCTATTGGTGCATGTAGTCTAATGTGATTTTGGTCAATTTGATCAAGCTCCACAGACATGTGCGGGATGTCATCTAGTGCATTCACAGGCATCCGACCCTCTAAATCATTGGAGAAATCACTTCATTGACCCCGTCATTTCTGTAATTCATGAGAAGCATACTTTGCATGCATTGACTTCCTGCATGTCTTCCATGTCAAGGACTGCGCCTCTCATGCATCGATTTTAATGGGAATGAAAGGAGCCGCTGTGACTGGTGCCCCCCCCCCCCCCCCTAAAAAAATTGTCTGTGTTAACGCCCACAACAGCGCAAATTACCCGTATCTAACTGTGCCAAAAATACCAAAATCCATTCTGGCTATGTGCAGATTTAGACCCTGCTTTGCTCATGACTTGCACTGGGCATGGAATTAGTTTCATCGGTCTGACAATAGAATCTCAACTCTTGTCACGTTGCGAGGTGGTGGTGGACCCCAAAAAGCAGGCAAGAGGGAGGAGCTTGGTGTACTTGACAAATTTTACTCAAACATAGAGAAAACTAAATCCAAAACAAACAAAGTCCAAAGTATAAAACAAAAATCATGACTGAAGCTAAAACATAATGGTGACCTAAACATGACTGAAACAAACATGACAGGACAAGCAACAATGACTTGACAACCAGTGGTTGTGCCGGGAGTCCTTTTAAACCATTACATAATGACATAACGACCAACAGGTGTGCAGCTGCAGGGAGAACCCTACAGTGCCACCTGTTGGTCACAAACAGAATCATGACAACTCTCCTCTCGCCTCATCCAACCAAATACATCCAAATCCTGTTTGTATTCCATCAACCAACTTTAAGTCAGTCCAGAGGATTGTAAAATAATTTCCAAGCATCGATTGTCATTGTGGTGCTTCAATGTTAAACTAATGGGAATATATTTCTATTTGTCTCTCCAGCAAGCGCTTTCATCTCTGTGATTTTCCTCAAGGAGACCTTGCGCGTCTCTGATGTTGTCGGTAAGCAAACATTCAGGAACACAAACACAACATGGATCCTGCCGACAGATTGTTTGATAAGATGAAGAAATAATTTCCTTAAGTTAAATTTGATCACATTTTCTTTTAAGCTATTTGTTAGAGTGAAGAATTATGGAGATTTATCGAGAAACTGAATATTGTTGTGACATATCCATGTAAACAAGGACTTTTATATGTGGATTTATTTATTTTTCATCGCAATCAGTACATATTTTGACAACATCTAGCACTCAGACGAGCAACATAAAAACGGATTGATGTGATGAAGTAGGTTAAGGAGCTATCTAATATTGTGGCTCTGCTGGTGCAAAAGCAAGAGGGCTAAATGAAACAAAACGTACAACACTCACAAGAAGAGCCCGTTATATTTGGATGCTCATCCTGATAGAAATGTTAACAAATAAAGTTGTTCCCGTTTTTTTTTCCTCCATTGAGTTAAAGTAAAATATTGCCTCCGCCCCACAATGCAAATGGTCAAGTCCCGTCTGTATAATAATGACGTAATTACCCAGGCCCTCGAAAGTAGCCATCTTAGTAACAGGGAGACAAAAAGTACAGCACTACACCATTTTTGTTCAAATGGTTCTGTTTTTGCTCTTTAGGTCAAGATTGAATGATACATATTGAATCCTCATAACAAACAATCCAAAAAGTTCTCTATTGACTATTTCGTTCAATTGTCTGTAGTCAATGTGTGTTTGGTCTGTCTTGTATCTTAAATAACATTCCCATTTGTTTCTTGAGAGTGTGTGTGTGTGTGGGGGGGGGGGGGGGGGGGGGGGGGTTGAATGCTGTCAAGCTGTCAGCTTGTCTCTGTCTTTAGGTGGCACGCTGGCAATAACGGGAACCTACGTCTTGGTGACCTTTGCCCCCCACACGTCCACTCACATTACAGCCCATCTGGTCCAGTTCTGTGTCATCAGCTGGCACTTCCTGCTGTACCTTGTATGTAACCTTTTATTTATATATATAGTATGCAATCTTATAAGAATGTGTAAAAGGAGTTCTACTTTCACGATTGAATCCACAGTGTTGATGCCAGTCATTTTATCCTGCGTTCAGAAAAAAGAAATGGAAAGGCCAATTTGTATTGGTATATGGAATATAAATAACCAATCATTTTTGTGTTTTTGAAGTTGAACATACAGTACATAAGAGAGATTCTGACTTGTTATTAGTGGCATGTGTACACAGTAGCTTTTCGAGTCTCTGTGCTTTCTGCCCGCCTTCTAAAAGGTACAGTAAAGGATAAAAACACGCCTGATACGTGTTGATCTACACATCCATTACCTGCGACCCGAATGACAAGGACAAGAGGGAGAGAAAATGGATAGATGGATGCAAGCCATTCACACGCGCATAGCGGTCTTCCCAGTTCAACCTTAGGCATGGATGTCGTAAACACACTGTAGCTGTTACCATAGGGATGAATGCGCTTCTGACACAAGCAACCGTCTATCTCATCCTCTTAACAGACACAGATCAATTCTACCCTGCCAAATCTCCATTTACATTCCAAATTCTCCTTTTATTTCTGCAGGACAATCTGTTTACATGCCGTAAAAGATAAAAGCAAGCAGTGCTCCCTCCACGTATTTCAGTCGGTGCTGGGTGTGTGTGCCCTGTGTAGCAAAAGCAGCATTATTCAGCCAGCACCACGTGATTCTAATTCACTCGAATCTGCTCCGCTTTGCTTAACTGATGCAAGGAAATGTTTCAGAAATTAGCGTCATACTGATTGAAGCCGAAATGAACTGCACTGAAAAAATCCTGCAATGAATACACACACACACACACACACACACACCCAAAGGCATAGGGGGGGTTTGAATTGATCTAAAGGTCAGGTTGCCCTTTTTCCACACCCTACTTTTGTATTCCCCTCTTATACTCCATTTTTCACCACCTTGTGGTGTTTTCTCGCAGCCCTTGAACAGCTGAAAGCTATTGGCTTCACAAGGACACAACTCTTCTCATTCAAAAACAGCGATTCATCCCCCCCCGTCATGGAGATTTGTTTCAATTAAAGCGTGCCGCTCTTTGTCATAGAGATAAGGTGGTCAGGGAAAGATGGAAAGCAATTGGAACTTTCATTTTCTGTGTGACGTTTGAGAAAATGCACTCTGCATAAATTAATCCCCCCCCAACCCCCCACTCTCCTTTCTCAATAGATGATAGAGGTCATCGCCTTTTGCATCCTGCTCTTTCTGTACAAGAAGAAGAATATGAAGAAAATTGTCATTGTGATGCTGCTGGTGGCACTGCTTGGTATGGACATGCGCACACTTGCTTGATTGAGGGCGCAGGGATCATGAATTGAACCAATATGGGTAGTGCGTTGATTCGTTACCAAAAAATGGATTTGTGGTCACTCGTCATTGATGCAAAAAAGACGTCTGTGCTCAATAATCAACACAAACACGCGAGGTTTATATTAGCCGTATAACGACATCTTAGTAAAGTGTTATTGTCTTTCTGCAGCCTCTCTTACAGTCATCTCAGTAAAGGCCGTGTCGGGAATGATCACGGAGTCGATAAAAGGCGATCTGCAATTCATCTATCCCATCTTCTACATTATGCTCGTCATCATGGTGGTCTCCTGTGCCTTCCAGATCAAGTCAGTGCTGCCTTTCCTTGTGGGATTTCCTTTCTCAAACTTTTCTCTTGGTCACAACAACTCGGATAAATCCTACAAAACAATTACGTCAATCCACCGATGTGTTTTATATTTATTTTTTGCGAGGATTCCCCACACATGTCCAGTATAATTTTTGGGCTCATCCACAGGTTCCTCAATCAGGCAATGAAAATGTTTGATGCCACAGAGGTGGTTCCAATCAACTTTGTGTTTTTTACTGCAAGTGCCATTGTTGCAGGTAGGTGTGTTCATCACAAGCGCATCACTCTGCCGGTCGCTGCGTTTAAGCACCGCCCTCCACAGGATTATATTGTTTTGCTTTAAGAAATAGTCTGCGTTTACAAATTGTCACGTAGCGAGGTGGTGGTGGACCCCAAAAAGCAGGCAAGAGGGAGGAGCAGGGTGTACTTGACCAATTGTATTCAAACAGAGAAAACTAAATCCAAAACAAAACAAAGTCCAAAGCATCAAACAAAAACCATGGCAGAAGCTCAAAACATAACAATGACCTAAACATGACTGAAACAAACATGACAGAAGCCAACAAACAGCAACACACAAACAATGACCCGACCATGAGTGGTCGGGCGGGAGTCCTTTTATACTGCTAAATACATAACGGCCAAGAGGTGTGCAGCTGCAGGGAGAGCCCTATAGTGCCCCCTGTTGGTCAAAAACATAATCATGACACAAATTAAATGAATATAATTGTGTGTGCATATACATACTGTATATATTTGGTATTATGGTAGTACCGGTACAATCCAAATAAAATGAAAAAATTGATATTCAAAAATATTTTTGTTTTTAAAAACATTTTTTCAACACCTAATGAAACAGGCAGACGGTATCACACAAATGAGGGTAGTGTGGTGCAATGGTGGTTCGCACATTGACCTCATGTTCAAGGGGTTCAAGGGTGAAATCTCAGCCCAGGAAACTCGGAATTCCAACTTCCACCCACCTTCCTAAGACACGCATGTTAGGTTCATTGAAGATGTTGTCCATGAACTAAGTGTGAATGTGTGAGAATGGTCATTTGTCTACATGTGATTGGCTGTCAACCACCTCTCAGCTTTAGACTTGTTCCTTTAGGAGTTGATATGGGATATTTTGTTTTACAGGGATAATCTTTTACCAGGAATTTGAAGGCTTGGCATTACTGAATATTTTCATGTTCCTTTTTGGGTGAGCATTCTCAGTAAAACATCACATATTTTAGCTTACAAAGGAGTAACTGTTTCTACATTGTTTGCAGATGTCTGCTTTCTTTTCTGGGAGTTTTCCTGATAGCCAGAAACCGGCCAAAAGGAAAGAAACAGGATTGCAACTTTATAGCAATGGAAATGGTCCCTGGTAAGCCATCCAACATTTAAATGAAGGTTTCTTTAATTTTATGATTCAATTTTATGTGAGCCTGAATTGGTAGTAATTAATACGTTTAGCTTAGAATATGCAGAAGAGCTGAAAAATATACCTCTTTGTTGATATTTTTCACTTTTATGGCAACATGTTCAACACACTGCTACGAGACATAACGCGTAATTTACTGCTTGTAAATTTTACATTGGACAACGACGAGGACAGAAACAAAAACAATTCCATAATGCGTATCAAAAAATTGCAAGAGGTTGACCAGAAATGGCAAAAAAGGTGCACACTGGCATGTTATTTCAAAATTTGTACAAAAAAAATACGTTTTGTCGAGCCTCCGGGGTGCGAAAGAAAAGGCGGGCGCGCGTGTGCAGTGTCCATTTCAGCAGAAGAGGAGTTGTTTACAATTTGAGATGGGACATGCCACACGGGTGACATTAAAAACCAACGCCATGCCGAGTATTTTTAACGAGCAGGAGGTGGGAGATGAGCTTAATTGCCCGAGGGAAGATCTGATGGCCCCTAACATGAACGAAACCGAAAAATAAAGTAGATACAAGAGTTTGTGAAAAGGGAAGTCACCGTCTCCCTTTGTAGAGACCTGACGCTGAGGCAATTGCACACTGCTGACTTCCGGGGATGCAGATCATGCGCCACCGTAGGTTAAAGGTCACCTACTTTTAAATTGTTTTTATTTATTTATGAGAAAGTGAAGCTGATTAGGATATTTAGGGTACAGTTTGCACTCACAAAAAAATCTATAACATTAATAACACACAGATATGTACTGGTCGATGGCAATCAACGTTTTGGGCACCCCTGCTATAGATTCATTCCGTTCGGCATAGTGTGTGTATATATATGATAGTGAAGTTGACACACATTTCGAGACCAAATGGCATACATATGTGAATCCCTTTTAAGTAAGCAGAGCATTAGCGGCAAGTGACCCACAATTTCTATGATGGCTGAGTGCAGTAGCCCTGCCATCTGCAGTCGATGCTACTTCTAATGAGCTCTCCTGTTTGTGTTGGCAGGAAAGAGATGCACAGACAGAGTGCAGCCTGAGACCAAAAGTCCAACATATGGATCGCTGGCAGCCAAGTTCATGTGTAACACAGGTGACCAAATAGAAGAGTCTTAAGAGCCCTTCCATCTGTTGATGTGATGATTAAGTGTGTCAACACTTGCCTCCTGCTGGGCCAAACGTTTGAAGACATTCTCTGGACTCGGTTTATCTGTAAGTAAGATAAATAGTCCACTGCTCCCAAGTGACCTGGAGCTATTACACACTTAGCAACTCCCAAAAGTGCAACTTCATGAGGCCTGATGTCAGTGGCGGGCCGTGCATTTCAACCTTAGGCCTTCAGTGACGTCACATACAGTACATTAACACAATATAGGCTCGTCAGGCAGCACTTAATTTCAGGAGCATTTAAAACCATCAAGTATGCATTCACAATTAAGAGCAGGAAACTAAATTTACAGATATTGTCAAAAATAAAAAGATTTAAAAAATACTAAATAAAATGCCACCCAAATTACGCTGTGTGATCATAAACAAGTGCGCAATGTCGCAGTTTCATATAAGACACCAACCACACAATAACAAAACAAACTATTCTTTGAAAATAAAATTAACAGATCATTTGCATTTTGAGAATAGGCTATACAACAGCAAATAACTGAAAATGTTGAGCAGCTGAGATTGAACGAATTTTAGTGCACGAGGCTGACTACAATGCGCCATTATAAGTTGCAGGTGAGCTGATTTATTTGATACATTTTGGTATCTTTGTCATTTTATTTCGTGACCATTAATACTAATGAAATAAAATAACAAGAATAAATGTAAAATAAAATTCATTTACTCACCAATGTAGTGCCTGTTCACTGAGCTGCAGATCTACGCGAGTGTCCCCAAACGTTCTTAAACGCACCGTAGCTTGTAAGTGCCCAGCCGTGCTCTGATGTTTCCTTGCTGCCTTGGTAAAACAACTTAAATTGGTAAATCCAGTGGAAGGTCCGTCTTGAAAATTGTGTGGAAAGTAGTCCTGCAACCAGATCAACGTCTTCTCCTTCGGCCATTTTGGGTCAAAATGCAGCAACAGCTCCCTCTAGCAGGCGCTAATCCAATCACCGAACGCGCACGTCCAGTGTCGACGTAAACCCTTCTAGCTGGCCCTGCTACGCAGACTCGTGATCTGATTGGCTATTGCAAGCTGACTGTGCCGGTTCATTTACAGCGCACAGGGGCCTGCTCTGTTTAATCTGAAGGCCCCGAGCAAGTTTACTTTACCTGGCAACACAAGCTATCTGAAATATAATTGGTTGAAAACTCTACCATAATAAATAAGTTATTTATCGAGTGGCTTTCAATGTAACATTGAAAACCACTCGACTAAGTGGAAACAATATGACGTAAAGAATACAGAGAATAATTTTGTTGACATATTTATGAAAATAAAATAAATTAAATTTGTTATTCTCAGAAAAGTAAATTTATTAAATTTACTTTTCTAAACATTCTCAGAAAAGTAAATTTATTAAATTTACTTTTCTGAGAATGTTTAGGCCAGCAGAGAAGGCCTTGCTGGCCCTGACGGAACGCCACTGCCTGATGTCAACTTAGATTAGATAGATCTAAGAAGATAGAAACTATGCCCAGAACTGAAACAAAGAGAGTTCATCAATGTGCGATGACTGGTACATCAAAACAAAATGTAAAGAGGTGTGCTATGTGTTGAACGCATGTCTCACAGTCTGTGGTTTGACTAAACACGTTAATGAAAACTTGTCCCACATGTAAAACATACATTTGACCTCAAATAAACCGCAAACCACATCAAGACCTGAATCTAAAGTTAAGGGTTGCTAGGCAACCAAACCCTTACTTCCCTCCTGCCACCCACACATTATGGGATGGGTATACAAGATTTGCTGTTCAAGTAGGAGTCTGCCTTCTCTCAAAATTGCCTCTGTTGTGTCACATAATGTTAGTGGTAAGTTTTTGTTCCCACTGGTGGATGTGATACACGTAGGCTAAATTGTTGGTACCCACCGCTGAAGAAAGAAAACACAACGGTGGTAACTGAAATACTGTCACTTCTGGGGGGCTGTTATCGAGGACAATTTTACTGTAAATAAATTAAAGTTGGGCACTGGTTGATCTGGAATTAAAATGATGGTACCCTTACTTTGTTGCGCAATGTTCTGAAGCAGTCCCTGCAATCAATGATTTGAGAGTCTGATGTTCTGCTTTTCATCATTCGTGTGTTTTTCGAGACGTGTTTTGGAGGTCATTCTCCTGTTGGAGGAGCCATGACCTGCGACTGAGACCGAGCTTTCTAACACTAGACAGCACATTTC
Organism: Hippocampus guttulatus; assembly: GCF_054856545.1. NCBI lineage: Eukaryota > Metazoa > Chordata > Actinopteri > Syngnathiformes > Syngnathidae > Hippocampus > Hippocampus guttulatus. Next base: position 8,513,481 of record NC_141266.1, on the reverse strand, counting down.
TCCAGAATGTTTTGAGTCTTTGTTGTACCCTGCACAGATTCAAGACATCTTGTGCCCATGCAACACTAGAGCGTAACAAAGTCTGCTCCATGTCTCACAGTTGGTACTTCCATTTTTTTTGTGACCTTTTTGTGAAATAAAGGAAAACTCCACAATAGGCACACAAACTTGAAATTTGAAAAACACATACCGACAAGCCCACCAATAGATGAGTAAACTGGAACTTTCTGGCAGGTCACATCAAATCTGTTTTTAGCCCCCCCCCCCCCCAAAAAAAAGGCAGCATACAAAGAAGAAAGACCAACATGTATCCTGCGAAACATGGAGGCTCAGTTATGTTGTGTGGCTGCTGTGTTCCAACTGTCACGTACGGAATATGACAAATCCCAACACTGCCCAAGCATTCTGTGCTGACACCGCGGTATATGAGAGGTCGGTCTCCATCACAAATCATGGTCCCACATGTGTGTTCGCCATTCATTTCTTTAATAGAGAGGAACAAACTATATACTGTACTGTACGTATATTGTAATCGTCCATACAGTCATCTACAGAGAGGGTCTTTTTAAACCAAATTCAAAAATGATCTCCAGAGAGTGGCATTTTAGTTTCAACAAATGTTTACATCAAAAACAGAGTCCATAGAAATACATATACTGGGTGACAACAAATGTATTTCAATACACTAAATGAAAACGGTTTTAGTCTTCAATTTTCTTGATTCTGTAGATTTGCCTTATGTAAAAAAAAAATATTTTTTTTAAATCAGTTTATTTTACAGCACAAATTAAACATGGCATATGGTTTGATTTCGATCATTGTGCAAAGAAAGCATCATGCAACTTTCTTGTCTAGCCGTTCCCCATAAAGCTAGAAGGAAAAAAAAAAGCCTCCAAATCAAGCAAGTTCTGCATTTGTTCCACTCAAACCTCGATGTTAATTTTTGCAAAGCGGTACTGCAGAGACATGGGGTTGCGTAGCAGCACCGTTCCTCTGTGTTCCAGAGGCTGACTAATGAGTGTGTGAACCAGGCCAGTGACACTCACAAAGCCCAGAGCCTCCCCACAGCCTGCCGACAGGGAGAAGTCGGCTTGAGTCACCCATCCAAGTGTTACTCGGGAGCAGTGAGAGGTGACGCTCGGTAAGGGATTTGGCCACACTCCCAAAACAACATCAGGGGCGGGACATGATAGCTGGGGGTCATTCGACGTGGTGGTCATTTGTCCGGAGGTTGAGGGAGTGTCAGAAGCCACTTTCTTGGTACCCTTCTTACCACGCCTGAGCGTGCTTTTCAAGTGATCCCTGTGGGGTGGCTCCTGAGGGCCGCTACTGCCAGGCCCTCCTCTGCTCAGCAGCTTAAGGTCATCTGCGGTTGGCACGGACACCATGGCATGGAGGTCTGGTTTGCCTTTCAACAACAGCGACAGACGTACCCAAACCAAGCTCATCCCATGACTTGCGAGGAATGATTTCTTTGCTGTATGGTCCAGAGGTGGCATTTCCCTGACACGGTATGACCTCTGACCTTGAGACGAAGTGGGTCCGCACCAACTAGAGAGAAGCCTCAATGACTTCCTGGTCCTAGAAAAGAAAATGATCGGAATAAAATTTAAAAGGGCACTCTGTTGTAACTGTTATCCTTTGCATTTTAGAATCACCAAAACAAATTGTCGCTTCAACCATATTGTAGTGGATAACCATTTTGTTGCAAGACACTTTTCTGTGCGTTTCCGGTTCATTGGTCACATTTGTCCTCTTTGCCATTATTGATGCCCTTCTTGCCTGTCTATCTGGTGGCATTTGGAAGCGTAACAGAAACAAAAACATGTTAAGCCATTAGATGCTCACTGAAACAAGGGAGTGCCTGACAAAGTAGTGCTATGAGATGTTTTGCTGGCCAAAAATAACCCTCATGCAGAGAGAAAACAACTACGGTACTTTTTTTTTTTTTACCTTTTCTCTCTGTAAGCGAGGGACGGGCAAGGATTGATGGAGAGTGAGTGCCAGCACGCAATAAATTTTGGTCAAACTCCAAACTGTCCAACCACTGAAACTCTGACTTCTACTGTAGTTGAAAAACCGGTTGTACAACTTTCTAAATAAATGAATAAAGAAAGAAATAAGAGACAGTACTAATGCTGTTCGAGCTTCGTGTAGCTTCTTACACCATTGAATATCAGAACATCTTCACAAGATGGGAACATGTAATCAGCATGAACAAAAGTGTGCTATATTGGTTCAAGTCATGTTCATTAGATTACAGTGAGTTTGTAAATGTCCAAATAACATGCAAAGTTAAACGAGTCCCTTAAGGGTCTGTGCGAAGGCAGACATTCATCACTGCTTCCCAAAGGCAATGTCATTACTGAAGACTCCAAACGCATTATATCGATCAACAAACCTAATAAACTGAGTTATTCAAGCATAGAAATGCCTTGTACGTTCATGTTAAAACTCAACGGAATAGAAATTGCATTTGGCACTTTAGAAACCCTCAAAATGAATTTGCTCTGGTCTCGAACACAATAGGAAGCAAACTTTGCATCATCTTTTCAAACAGCCTTTTCCACATACAAAACGGTCAGAATGTGTTATGTGTTGCGTCAACGAGGATGTTCAGATAAAAAGAGACTGGTCTCGGAGCTAAATTTGAGTCAAGGGACATTTACACATGAACACTGCAACGGTGCGATTCAAAGGTGTGGCATGATAAATGTCAGCAAAGACAACCGCTGTGTACTTTGAGTAAAACCGAGCTTGCTTGTTTGATCAGTATGACACGGGAACCAGGGTGAACATTACATAACAAATTGTCATGAAAAACACCAAATACCTCAGGACAGTGAAGTGTGTTTGCTGCTTGGTCACAGGGACTTGGTGATGTGACGTTCTCTCGGCCCGCATTTCCATGTCACCCAGTGATGTGCTTTGAGCCTGGATGCCTCCTTCACTTCCAATAACATCCCACTCCTCAGCCAGCTGTTGCCACGGGCAACAGAATGGAGCCAGGCAGCCATGTTTAATGTAATTGGTTCTTTTGGCAGGCGGCCGTCTAGAATGGAGGGCAAATGGTCAAACCCTAGTCAAACCACAAATCCCCCAATTTATGAGACAAAAGTGTGAGTGTTGAGCAGCAGCTAGCAGAGGATGACAATCCCACTTGATTACCACACGCTTATATACATCGGGGAACTATCCACGTGGCGGAAAATTGCCATTTCATTCTTCAAGTGACCTTTTGAACTTTTCCAGCAGCTCCGACTCTTGCTCCCCCTGAAAACGGGCCCCTGCAGGACAGTCGGGGTAATCGTGGGGGAAGTGAGGAACGCCTTTATTCTGAGAGTGTGTCAGACTCATTTTTAGTCCACCAATGCGAACATCTCTGTAAACCTGGCAGACGGACAGAGGTAAGAGAGAAAAAGTCAGCGCTGCATTTGGGGCTTTGGGACTGAAAAACAAACTAAAGCACGGGGGCTTCGGGTTTGCCTTTCATTGCAAGGTACATTTCACATTTTCACAGGCCATGTTGAAACGAGCAAAACTCTTGAAATACGGACATGCCAAGTCAAGAACATTCTGATAAAGCTATCAAAGTGGGGGATCAGGTTACAGACAGTTTAACCTCCCAAGAAAAACAACAGGTTTAAGAAAGCACACTGTTGGTCCTTGCTTGGCTTTCTATCCCCTTCTCAAAAGGGGGGAAATGGAATCTCACACACACGCATGCCAAACAGAAGTGTGGCTCCCAGTACTGACCAGTGGGATCCAAAAAGCCATGCCCCAGCCTTTCGGAAGCAACAGGTCCCATCCAGCACCCCAGGAATTCATCTCATGTCCCACCTGCTTGCCCGGCTGGTGAACCAACAGGATGGGAACACGACCCTGCAGGGGAACAGGGCTAAGCCTGGACCCGGGCACAAGCACTTCGCTCCTCATACGGTTCAAGTCCTGTGAGATGGATGTTAAGGCATAAGTCAGGAAAATCAAGTACTGGACACAAACTAAGAAAACATCCCATTTTCTGATACCTGCTCTGAAATTTTATTCTCTGTGACATTGTTGCGCACAGACTGTTCCCACAGGAAACTCTCACAACAGTGTTCTGGTACACCGCGCAAAGACAGCTCCTTTCTCTTCTCGTCACTCACCTCTGGAAGAAACATCACACACACACACACACACACACACGAGCATGCCCCTGTGTAATCCTACACTTCAACAGATGGGAGAATCACTCGAGGCTTCTTGCATATCGTGCCATTTTGCGGAAATGTGTCGCTTCGCTTGGTCGTCATCTAAAAGAGTGGCAACCTCCCAATTTATGAAATATTTTCATCTAATACATGCATAATTGTGTTAACCCGCCTCCTAATGACAACACACAGAATATTCAACGAGTTGAACCTCCAGAATTTTGAAATCGGCAAAGGCGGGATTCTAAATGAAAGCCATTTCACTTGGCAATTATCTTATCTGGTTTCATGCTCGCGACGAGAGAATCCATCTCCTCCGTAATGAGACTCATTTGAAGCAGATAAAGAAGAAGAAACCAAGTGTCTTCCTGTATTGATTGCGCATATTCTACGCTGCTTATCCATTTCTGGGTTGTGACGGAGCTCGGGAGAAAACTGGGGCACACTCTTCTTGCTGCTGTGCAACATTTCTATTATTTACAGAAATGGAAAGTGTGTCATTCTGTTCAAAGCAATGACAATACAACTTGAAAAGGCAGAGCATAAGCCGTCATTTGTCATTGATGCCGTTTTTGGAGTGCAGGGCCCTGCCAGGATTCGAACCTGGAGCATCTGCATGGCTGAGCAGAGGCCCCCCAGGAGCACAGGACCAGAGGTGCACTCTGTGGAACGGCCTCAGGACAGAGAATGACAATAGACTTATTTGGACCTGCTCTTCTCAACCCCTCTTTGCCTCCCATGTAGGTGGACTCATGAAACTGAGCCAAAAAGACTTTCAGAGGACATACTGTACGTACGTTTCTCTACAAATACTTGGTTATCTGGAGCGCCTGCCAGACCATCCAAAGTGAAATTAAACAACCAAGTACTGGTCAATGTTTTCTTAAGCCGACTGCATATACTTTTCTTGTCGCAAGAGATGCGACCAAAAAAGAAAAAAAAAAAGATGCAGATTGTCTGCCAAACATCTCACAGTCTTTTTGTGAACATTAGCAATCTTGAGGAGAACGCAAAATCGGCTACCTTCAGAAATACTATCAATTGTTCGCCATTCAGTGGGATAGGGGCTTTAGCTGCCATGTTGTGAAGGTGTGTCTGCGAGGCGCTATTCTGCACATCTGCCCAACTGATTGACATTAAAGGCAGCCCACCACACACACTCATTTGTCTGGTCAGGACATGACTAGCCAAACTGAGCATAGATCTCAACTCGCTTTCAAGCAACAACAAGATGCACCATCGTGCAGTGATACTCTGATGCAGAAGCACCATCATCACCCACAGGTGAAACATGTCTGCCACCATTTTAAAGCCTAAAGGTAAGCAGAGCTGCATTGAGTTTTGTTGGAGGCAGATTAGCATTAGCTAACAATGTTAGCTTTTGATAAGGGCAACGTCATTTATTGTTCGGTGAAGTTGTCAATGCTGTGGTATTTGTGTTTGGTAATGCGCCATATACACACAGTGTAGTGTCTAAAGTGCAGCCTCGAGAGGGGAAAATGTTTTTATTGTTGTAACAGGCTTTTGATTTTTATTGCACATTGCAAGTAGAAGCCATGGTAGTCATAGATATATATAATACCATTGGGCCAGCAGTACAGTATATGGTGCCTCGAGCCCCTGGCTAATTTCAGACAGACAATAAATAGGGTGTGTCATGTGTTGTACTGATCCTGGGTTAATTTTTGATGAAATCCGAGCAATAACATCTCACCTAAACACCTCTAAAATGTGTTAAATTGTGAGATTCACGTGGTCTATTTTTGGCAGATTGGCTTAGGTCTACCGAGTGGTAGACTGCGATTTGCGAAGGAAGACTCAATATATTGTAGCTAGAAAATGAGATTCTGAGTTCTGGTGCAATTGGCTGCCAGTATTTCCACCATCTGAGTTGCCATGGGACAGATTTTACCTTGCGCCTCCTTTACACAGGACAAAGCTTTCACTCTCTTTGGCGGTATACTGAGCCGAGGGTCATCAACTGTCAGCCCCAGCACAATGCCTGGGGGGAGCTCTGCAGTTGAGTAGACACCTGGTTGAATTACAAATCAATGATTAGATGACAAACAATCAAACCGGCCGATTCCCACCGAGTCGGAAATTGTAAACCTTTCAGTGTGTGAAAGAGATCCGTTTGCTGCTGATGGAGCTTCATCTTGCTTTCTTCCTTGCAGTGATTGGGCCACCAGAGGCAGGAGGGCTGTGATTTGATCGATTCCTGATTTAAAAAAAAAAAAAAAAGCAACACTATATCACTAGCCTGGCCTACAAAAGATTCCGTTTGCCATGCTGATAAAATTCACAGCTCTTACATCGCAGTCTGTAGCAGCTTCCAAAGCTTCTGTCAGCACTGAATGGGACTGTGGTCCAATCAGGCGATATCGTACAATCTCCATTGTGAGATCACTGCAAAAGATAAACAAAATAATTCATGTCGCCTTTTGCAGATTTTTCAAACGAACCCCATCTGGAAACGAGACAAACTTGATCAATATTCCAGTTGAGCTTGATTTCCAGGTAACAGGGGTGTCGGGTGATCTGGTTCCATCACCCAGGATCTTCTTGGCAAGAGGGCCACCGGCATCCTTATCACTTTGCTTCCTCTTCGTTCCAGGCGTGTGCTTTCTCTTAGGCTTTGGTTCCCAATCTGTGGTGGAGACGACCTTTGTATCCATAACCAATGGCACAGGCGGTGGGACCACAGCCTGACATTGGCACACACTTTGGAACTCGGTAAGGACATCCTGGAAACACAAACTATGTGAGTAAAAGAAAAGGGTTGCATTGAAAAAGCCACAACAAAAAAATATCTTACCTGTTTAAGTGTGGGATGAACCCAGGTCCACAGATGTCTGTGAACCGAGCCCGGCGTGCGGGGTCTCCAGAGGAATGTGACCGAGCCCAAAGGCTGTGAGGGGAACTGTCCAGCCCTGAACAACACTAAGCTACCTTGTCTTTGTCCAGACAGACACAACCGTTGAGCAAACGTGGGGCCTGTCGAATGAGAAAAGCAGTACATGCTATATGACAAAACAAACGCTGTATTTGTGGTTGAAGCGGTGCACACGCTCACCAGCCTCCTTGCTGGTCAGCTGGGACAGACAATCAAGTAGCTTGTCTTCCTCTCCCTGGAGCTCGAGGCAGCAGTAGTACGACAGGTCCTGTTTTGGACAATAATATATCTCTTTTAGACAGTACCATCAATCTATTTTTATCTTGGCAAACCTCCACTATATCACCAGTAATCATTTGTTACTTTGCAACATCACGACTTTCAAACAATTGTATTTATTTATTTATTTTTTAAGTACCGTAGGTTTTTACAGTATACAGGCTTCTCCGAATTTAGAGTTGTGCACCTTCAGTGCAGTACTACATTGAGCCAGAACACGCTGGACAGCACTGAGGTATACCGAAAGGGATGCAGCATAATTCACAGACACCTTCAGTATAAAACAGTACAATGTTTTACTGTTTTAATGTACATTGTTCCCACAGAGCAAAGAGACTATACGCCTGTATTGTCGTATGCTCTGTTTCTATGTATTGCAGCTCTGTGTGTTCAAGGTTTAAATTGATTCCCCCCCCAAGTTTATAATTGCATGAACTCTTTCAGGGACAGCGGTTACTAGAGTGGACATCTATTCACATGTTGGTTTCTCTTATATTAAATCTTAGTATCAGAGTTGTGCATCAACCACTACAATGGGCCCTTATGTGTGTTGCCATCACTGCCATTATATATATTTTTTCCATGACTAAAGACGAATAAAATTCTGATGTAGGTTATTATTACTGGTGCATGAAAGTGTTAAACATCAATGTAAATTTCTCTGAGCCAGTCTGTGGTGTTCTCTTTCTTTTAGCATAAAGTTTAAGATTTCATTATTTAGATTGCTTTATACTTCAGGGTTTAATAAATAGAGGGTTTCCATTTTGTGTTTAGCTTTTATTGAAAATTTCAACTGGGAGTGACAAACGGCTCGAATCAAGCAGGGGTTGCAGCTTTGAAGATCTGCACAAGAGAGCCTTTTTGTTTTCTTTATAGTGATGTTCTACAATCGTCTCCAATTTGGTGAGAACAACAAAGTGAAAACGGGCACGAAGGAACTGAGTGTTTGAATAAATTTGAATATATTGAATGCATGTGATTTATTTTTTTGGTAGTCTCTTTATATTGCAGATTTTCACCCATCACTGGTAGGTCTGAAAAGTCTCCCCTGCAATAAATGGCCGTTCACTGCTTATGACCTAAAAACGGGCCATTCTTTCCTGCTTTGTGCGACGGTCCATACCTGCAGCAGACAATGAGTGCTCATGGCTCTGTAGCTGGGGCGGTAGCATTTCAAGGTGGGTCTGTCCCCAAGGCAGTAGCCCCACTTTTTGACCATGTGGAAACGCTTGGCGTGCCAAATGTGTGTCTCCAGCCACACATTTTTTCTCTGCCGTCGGTTGAACTCCAGCAGCATGTTTCCGTGGCGGCGGCGGGCTTTGCGGCTCTTGTTCTTAGCCTGCTCCTTTTTTTTAACGCTGCCCTGCAGGCATTTCTCTCTCTGCAGTGGGCCAAAATAAGTGTTACTCGAGTCAGAAAGTAATGCGTGTATGGAAGATTGTTTGAAACGGAAAACAGCAAGGGAAAAAAAATGCTTTGTGAATACGACCATTCTGTTGGCCATCTCTCTCAGCCGGCAAGGAAGACGCTTGGTGTTGTGGCTCATCGCTCTTCTCCTCATGTGCCTCGGCAGCGCTCCAAAGACATGACAGCTGCCCGTTGTCTTGGTAACAGCTTTCAGCATGGCACTTACCTCTGCCGCCCTGGCCCTGGCAAAAACTCCAGCTACGAATGCAATTTTGCAAAGGCAAGAGGAATTTTAACAATAGTTTTTCAAATGATGCAAGAAACCTCTCGTGTGTACAGTGAACCCCAACTATATCGCAGCTCATTGCTCACAAACTCGCACATGTGGATTTTTAAGCCACCGTTTTGTTTTTTTTAATGGGTTTTTACAGCATACAGGAGACTTTAGAATCGTGCACCTTCAGTGTAGTACCACATTGAATCAAAACGTGCCGGGCCATACTGGAGGCTACTGGAAGATATGTAACATCCAGTAATTGAGAGGAAGAAAAAGATGCCTCTTCCGTATAAAACCATGTTTTTTCATATTCATTGTTCCCACGGAATGTATGTCTGTGAGTATGATTATGTCGATGACCAAAACTCAAAACCTCCTATCTGACATCAGATTTGATGTAGATACGAAATGTTGCAATTAAAAAATAATAATAATAATAAATTGGCAGCAAACCTGTTTGGAAGGTTGGGTCATGTGACTTTTCTTTCACAACAACAAGGCAGCATTACATTGCAGATAGACTAAATCTGGGCATCCTTCTCTGTTCTTTGCATCCAAAGTGAAATACTGCATTCAGAAATGTTGCGGGTCAGCGTTGCATTCCAGCCACCATACATTGTTTTGCATGTGTTGCTGCTGCTCTGTGCAGTTGAGTGAAGGTTTACGTAAACATCCATCCTTATTTGCATTAGCCCGTCTCTGGCACTTCCCATTGTATGTTGGGAATTAAGATAGCAGACGTTTGTTAGATGAAATTACATGGCTTGGTTCAACTACCTGAAGTATTAAATAAACTGCTTCAAGAAATCACCCGTCGCCAGTTATTTGGAGAACTGCGCAAGCTGCGATAAATGGGGGCTCACTGTAGTTACCCAAAGTTTCAAATGAACGCTGACAGAATGCAACTAAGTTGCAAGTTGATGACAGTATTTTCATGTTAAAAGCAAGAGGTCCAGTATATCATCGTTAACCCTTCATTAATCAACTGCGCTTGAGTACAAGAGGGGAGGTTTCTTCACCAGTAATATACTGAGGCATCTTGTCACCATAGACTTCGCCGCTTTTCTGGTGCCCACGGACCCACCCAGTCTCTTGGTGAGACCTCTTCTTTCTGAGTGACAGTGGATCTTTGCCAGATGGACCATCACCACCGCCACCTGAACAGCGGATTGACAACTGAATAAGAATGACAATGTCTTGATCGTCGTTCTAACAGAGACGACAATACTGAAGATGAGATGGTAACTGAAATGCTTCAGTTGTGAAAATGGTTTGACTGTCTGTGGAACTACTTAAATCATATTTACGTGTAACAAGTAAAAATGTAGTGAGCCTCAGGGAAAAATGAAAAACAATAGACAAACAAGAATAATAATGTGCTAATTGTGAGATGTCAAAAGTTCAAAGTGTTACCGTGGGGAAGGGGGCTGGCCTCGTCATGAACAGATGATGACAGACACTGCACACTCGCGGGTTGGTTTCTCAGTTTCTTCTGTCGCATTTTGACTTTAGCTGCAGACATTTTCTTCAAAAGCAAGGTTTTTCGTCACTAAATACTGGGCATTCTAATCCCAGAACAGTGTGAAACACATACAGTGGCTTACGAAAGTATTTGGCTCGATTGAACTTTCCTTTTGCCACAAAGATATAAAAATTGATATATATTGTGACGTTAAAAATCGTCACCAAATGGGCTTCAATCATAATTGGAATGGTATTTGTATGATATTTTAAACTTTTTTTATAACTTCTGCACTGAATTGGCTGACAGTGAGGGGGCCAAATAATATCGCACACCCCACTTTTTATAAAAAAGAAAAAAAAATTGCGCATGAGTTTTGTTCCATTTTACGGATGTGTCCCACTTGATGTTGATTCTTTCCAAAAAAAAATCAAATTTGATTTCTTTGTGCTTGAAGCACGAAATGTGGCAAAAGCTCAAAAAGTTCAAGGCTTTAGGCGAAATGTAAAAAAAGTGAAAGTAGAAGACATCTTTTCACCAAGTACCAGTCATGTCTCATTCAAAACCTTCTGTGAAGACTAAGGTTGGCAACGAGAACAGCAAATGTCAAGAAAAAACAGGAGACTATTTTTTTCTTTCTTGTCGTCGTGTTTTCAATATACAGAGAAAAGGTGCTCAAGAAATCATACGCCATTACTCAGCCACTGTTGACATGCTCAGGAACATGCAAAGTACCAGGGAGATGACAGAGAGGACCAGATACATCGGTCTTGTGCTTGCAATTCACACGATTTCTGGAAGCCCGAAGTGCTTTCATTACCGACGCACAACACACTTTGAATACTGGACTACAAATGATACAATTTCCTGAAAATTCCTCTCGAGGATTATTATCCAACAAGTTAAGCATCTCAACACTTACTGTCCTCAGTCATAACATTAGTCAAAATTTAGTTTTACCTTTGCAACCAACGTTATACCCACATATTGTGACGAAAAGCGTCACTCATGTCACTCTCCGTATGATCATAGCTTTGATATTATAAGACAAATATTGAAGTCAAAATCTATTAACAATTATGATTATTACAAATGTGCCTATTACTTAAATCAATTAGTGGACAAGTCAATTTGGCCCAATTCACAACATAAAACGTGGCATAAATCCTTAACCTGTTCTTACATACTAAGGCTAATTTTATCCATGTCAGAAATTTCAATTCAGTGACACGATCCATTTGGATATATAGGTGGTTTTACTTTTTTGGAACATACCTACATCATGTAACTTGTTATGATCTAAGGTTCTGGACGGGCGTGAATGTGGGAAGAAATTTCATCTGTGCTGCATGTTTCACATACAGTACATTTGACAATAAAGTTTAATCCAATCCAATCCAATACTGGTTTGGTCGCATGTCTAATGGAAGTCCAAGGAATGCACTGGGAGTTCGTGTAATGCTCAGACGCAGGGAAAATTAGAGGGGACATTACTTCATGAACACTTTTTTAGAGTCTTGGGCCAGACACACCCAAACTGTCCTGCGGGCCACAACAAAAATGAGTTAGATACCCCTGGTTTAGACTGTCCCCTACTTTGCTAAGACACCCGGCTAACTTAAAAACAACATATTTCCACCAAGCCAGCATCGTTATTTCAAGTAGACTTAAACAATTGTGAGGCTTTCAAGCAAACGCGTAAGAAAACGGTATTATGTTGCTCCATTTACCTGGGTGGACCCAATGAATTCTGCTCCAAACGTGGTTTTGTTCTCTTGACAAGCTAGCGGGCCAGCGTGTTAAACAGAACGTGCGAATTACTTCCGGATATGTGGTGGTCATGGGAGTTGTAGTGTATATGCGCAAGAATATTTGGGAACATTTAAATTGTTTAAATGGTGGCTGAATATCCGTTTAATTGTATAAAATTAATAGTTAATTAATAATTGATTAGTAGTAAATTGTTTCAGTCTGATTTTCGGATGTTTTGGTCCACATTTTTCCCCACGTGACCAGCCTCTTTGTATGAAAAACATTGTTTTACATCCTTGCCACTAATATTTACATTTGTGTAGAAATCGTTCGTTGAATATGAAAAGGAAGGACTTCTGATGTATATCTAGGCCATGGCCTAAAATTGCCGTGACTCGTACGACATCCCAGCGGGTGTCATTGATAAATAATAATACAGTACTGTACTGTAAAGACAACTACAAAGATAACGACAGGATACGATATCTGTATAAATTGCGTGGGAAATCAGAAGAACCGACGCGTATCTGAAATGCTGCATAATCAATTCAAATGTAGAAAATGCAAGATGTCAAAAGCTAAATTGTTATAGGAGAGGAATACCGTGCTCTTCAGCAGTCTCCCAATATTGCTGAGAGCACCTTCCAACCACTTGAGGACGCTGTTTCTCCATGACGAAATGTATTTCCAAGTACAAGTGGCCTACTGTGCTGTACTAGTGAAAATAATTTTTACTCCAACATGGGTTTCATGATATAAAACCCACTATTTTGGGAGAAGGATTTCTCTAACAGTTAATTGTTTAAAATGTTTGTCTATATACTGCTCAGAAATGAAGGAAACACTTAACTCAATAAACGAAATATTCCAGTTGAAAATATGTTTTAATACTTGCTAATTACTTCTAGTTTCCATCAGTTTTCTGTTCTATTTGCACAACAGCAACAAAAACCGATTTGCATTTTGTGTGGCTACTTAACTGAACAAGTTAATATCGCAGAGGGAGGGTGTTACCCATTGTAACAGTGCATTCAGGGTCTGCAATGCCTTCTCTTCTGGCCTGAGCACTACCAGAAGCACCGACCTACATTTACAAATTTAATTAAAGTATATTAATTTCTATTCAGCAGTGCTTCAGCTGCATTTCATAGCCATTTACTTGGCTATTCAACTTTCAGTTGTGTGCATTTTAAATTTTAATTTTTTTTTTCTCCAATCAGATTTCAGCATCTCTGTTCTTCCATGTTTATATAATGTCACCAGGGCCTTCAGTGTCATAAGCACTGGCTCATAACACATACACATTGTGAGCGATGGCTGCCTGTTGTCGATTTTTTTATTTATTTTTTAACCAGACTTCTGAGTGTCACCAAAAAAAGGCCTGTTTTCTGTCTTAGAGTAGTGTTGGCATTTTTCCACACTCTGATTAGTTGAGCTGAATAGTTTTGTGAGGTGCAGCAATAGTTGGTTTATGGAGGAGGACGAATATTGTACTTACCGGTAATTACAATTTCATTTTCAAGGCAGACTTTTTAAGAAAAAAAAAAGAATATCGTGAGGATCGTTCGGCCAACACCATACCTGGCTGGCTTGTTTCAACATGGAAAATTATTTGGCATTTCCAAAGCTTGGTCCTGCTTTTTGAGAAGGGGGACCGAAGAGTGTGTTCCCACTACGGGGTGATCACTCTCCTCACCTTTCATGGTCGGGTCTACTGCTGGAGAGGAGGCTCTGCCCAGAAGGAAAATTTCAGATCGAAAAGGAGCGGTGTGGTTTTCATCCAGGCAATGTCACAGTGAACCAGCGTTACAGCCTCAAGAGAGTCCTTGAGGCTGCATGGCAATGTAATGGGAATTTGACATCTAACAGTGCTAAAATGTAACTAACCTTTTGTACCATTGAATGCTGAACAGTTATTTTGGAGATATGCAAAGTTGCTCACTCATGCACTGGACTGCATTCTGTGTAGCTGCTCAAAATGCTGATTGTGCTGCACGGCCTGACCTTCACCCTTCCCAAAGAGAAGAAAACGAAATAAAAAGAGAGCACAAGATGCGGGGGGAGGCTCCCTTGACAGATCTTTGAATGGTGTCTCTCCATGTTTTTTTTCTTTCTCAAATAAATCTCATCATTTTTTATAATACTTGTTGTCTTGGTTTCCCTGGACAAGACAGCAGTTTGCCCAACCAGTTTGCAAAGTACATGACGGACTTAGGGAAGGTGTCCCTCGAGGAGTGCTGTGGATGGTGCCCGTGGAGTATGGGTGACCAGACCTCCTGGCTCTAGCTGTTGCTCCTCTGCATTAAGAAGAGCCAGATGATGTGGCTCATTTGAGACGCTTCTTGGACGCCTCCTTGGTTGAGGTGTTTCGGGGACCACCCAGAACATGGTGGAGGGACAGTGTCTCCCGGCTGGCCTGGGATTCCCCTTGACGAGGTGGACGACGTTGCTGCGGTGAGGAGGTGTGTCAGAACATGTGGTGAGGCTATATTCAGCCATTTTGGTCCCCAGCTGTGGAATAGCCTGCCAGAGGACATCAAGTAAGCAGAAACTGTGGCTAGCACGTCTGCCTCACAATGCAGAGGTGCAGGGTTCGATTCCGGCTCCGGCCTTCCGATTTCCTCCCACATTCCAAAATCATGCAACGCTGGTTAAAGGAGCACTCTAAATTGTCCGAGAATGTAGGTTTTTCAATTTTAATGTCACACAGAGAGAACCCAAGGAAATACAAAATGCAGTTTCAAATGACAATTCAATTTATTAAAGCACAAAAAAAATCCATACCTTTCGGACCCTCTGTGAAAGCATAATTGCCCACCCTTGTTAAATCACAAAGTCACTGTGACTCACCACACATTTGAGAAAGGTGAGTACAATTTCACAAACCGTTTGTGACCCCCACCGCAATAGTAACGCTATTAAAATACTTTGAAAAAAAGGTTCTTCTGGCCAGTTTGGTCCATTTTTCACACTCAATGTACAAGTATTTTATTTATCATTAAAATTATTTCATGATTTTCATCTTAGAATTAGTTGTGTTACAGTCTACTTTGGGAGGATCATCAACTGGTATGAGTGAGAGGGGTGTCAGAAAAAAGTTTGGGGGCAGACAAGACAAAAATCCAGACACTTTCATATTAAAACACCAACCAAAGTAGAAGTTATAGCACAAACATATTACATACACACCAAATTCTGTCCATACTTCTGAAAGGTGACCTAACATTTTACAACAGATTTTTTTTCTTTTTGTAACCGAACATCATGTTACTGACATTATTAATCTGTTTTTATCTGTGAATGTTCATTGTTTTATTATTCGTGTTTGTCACTGGGCTACACTTGGACCACCGGCATCTGTTTTTGTATTTTTCATCCAATACAAAGTTACAGAATGTATCCAAAACCTGTTCTACAAAATGACAAATGAAGCAACAATGAGTATTAATTTATCAGACATACACTTGATAAGTACTGGTAAGATGATACTGACAAAGGTAAGTTGGTTTTGTTCAAGCATCACCTTTTTCCTTCGGTTGCCTTGGTATTTGTAGCTTTGGGTGTTTTTCCTTTTTTTTAAGCAGATTTCCTCTGTCTGAAAGATAATTTAGGGAGAAAAAAAAAAGAACGTTTATGACTACTAGTAATTGTAACTGCATTACCGCCTCAAACATTTGGCTATTACTGTACATGAGGTTAGTTTGACTGAGTAATGTGCGTCCAATGTTTAGAGTTGTTATTCTGGTTCGGGAGACAGTGGGTCACAGTCCACTTGGTTTTTTTTTCTTACCAATTCAGTCTTCCTTTTTGGCTCTTTCCTTCTCCATACCCTGATGGCACTCTGCTGCTGACACTACTATTACTACAATACACACACACGCACACACACGCACACACACACACACAGGAAGAGTCAATTGATATTTTCATTTACAAGACATCCTTTTCTGGCTACCTATGTTAAAGGACGTGGTTGCCTTTTTTTTTAAACAACACAAATACAATGCACTCATTTAAGAGGTTAACACAGAGCAGCAAAGTGATGCAATTGGTTAAGTGTTGCCACGTGTTGCTTGAATGAGCATCTAAATTGTGAGGGTGAGGAATGCACCCGGCCAAGGTGGCAGAGGGAGCCGTGTCTACTCTGGTCTCTCTCATTTAAGGCGTCTGACCGCTTGTTAATCATCTATAAATGAAGCTAAAAGGTTACTATGGTCACCAAATATTTGATTATGTCTGTTGTTTCTTTTCTTTTCCATTGACTTAATATCAACTTTGATTATTTCATACATGCCAACCATATTCAATATTCGATATGTATCACGAATTTGAATGTTCTTATGTGGTCAATGCTAGACATTACCACGATTCAATGGGACAAACCATTATGTCCTTTTCAAAATATAACAATATTTTACATTTCTAATGGTGGCTTAAAGCATCTGCACTGCATGGTATATCATGCAGTTGAACCAGCTGAATACCCGAACGCCCCAAGATTCTCAGAATGTGCCTGGCTGGCTGGCTGGTTGCGATCAGGTTAGACTTGCTGAATATTTGTCTTACATAAGAAGAAGCAGCAGGGCCTAAACAGTGCACAGTGAGAGTTGCGTGGCTGAGTCTGTTGCGCTGACAAAATGCTGCCACGGAAAACTCACTCAAGACAAGAATTACATGGTGTGTGTGTGTGTGTGTGTGTGTGTGTGTGTGTGTGTGTGAGACTAACAATGTCTTGTCTGCTGCAAACAATGTAGTTCAGACAAGACCATATGCGAGCAAGGGATTGTTGGATTCTTCATTTCAAAGACAGTGGAACAATTCATTGTGTGTTTGGGGTTACTAGCCAACCATGTGTTAGTTTTCTGCATGGCAACAATCATCAAACTTTTGCCATAGTGAATGTCAACCTTACTCAATGTTTACATGCTTAGAGAAGTCTCTTTTCCCGTTGTTTGTTTCTCTGCTTGTAAACATGATCTTATATGTTGGCTCTATTTCCATGACAAGTCTAAATGTGTTTGGACATGTGTTGAATGACCAGCTTTGCACAGGTTAGTCACCGATTACAGCCGGTGATAACATCGTAGTGCTTGGACCGCTCCCCAAAATGATTGTCAGAATTTGTCAGGCATTAAACAGGTTGAAATGGAGAATGACACCTACAAATCAAGTACTCCGGTAGCTGTCATTCTCAACGAAGACTTTGACTTTGTTACACGCTTCACTTAATGATTGCTATACAGTAAAGAATGTCAATAATAATTCCATCAAGAATCAACTTGCGTAAGCAAAAGTGAAAAGCCGTTCACCCTGCCGTTTATTAGTTAGCAGGCTACTTTCCGGTTTATGACAGTGGCCTCAGACATTTGTAACTGATGGCCAGCTTTAATATTTTCATTCTGGGACCGAGTTAAACGGTCCCAAACAGCCAAGAGTGAAAATCTGTCTGCATTACTATTGATTTTTACTGACATTTAATGAGTTCCTGCTTGACACATGCCACTGCCCCATTTCATGGATATTGGTTTATCAAGCAAGCAAACAAACAAACAAAGAGTAAACTAAACGTCTCAACTTTGTTTTTGTCAGAGTTCAATAAAAGAGCACCCAAAAGGTCTTCTTTTAGTTTATACCTTCAGTTGAGGTTTCAGAGGCTTGATCAGCAGCAGTGACTGGTGAATTGGCTTCCATTTCTACTTCTGTAGGTTGACCTGCATCACTTGTCACTGAAGATGGAGAGGCTCCAAAGGTTGATGAAAATGCCGAGGCTTCCTTTGAAGAGGTTTCCAAAAGTAATGTTGAAGATACTGGAATCTCGAGGACTTGTTCTTGAGCTACCAAGGCAGGCTTCTGAAGTGCGGTTGATTCTGTAGGACATGAGGGTTCTGATTGTTGAGCAATTTCTGAAGGCATCACAATAGATTCATTGGACTCTTCAGCAGTAGGTCGCTGCTCATCCTCTGTCTCATCTCCAACCCGAGCTAAAGGAGGCATCTCCGGAATGGTCGCCACTGCAATTCCAGTATCTATAATCGCCTCTTTTGCCTCAGGGGACTTAACAGTGGTTGAATCTTCGACTGAAGCATCTCCTGCTGTTGCTCCAGCTGGTGGTTCAACTTCATTTGGCGCAGACTCGGTTGAAGCAGGAGATTCAGGTATGACTAAAGCTGGAGGCGATAGAGAACTTTCACTTGCAGTCTCTAAAAATGGGATCACTTCATCAGGGACCTCAGATACTGCCTCCTGCATATTTGCTCCCACAGGCTCAGCAACACTGTTGGCAGCTTCGGGAGAGGCCCAGGCTGGGACAACAGATGCCAGTTCGACAACAGCGGGAACATCAGCCCGGACAGGTTCAATATCTGTAGTAGGGCTCTCAGCATGTATTTCTTTGAGAGCAGGTACCTCCCCCTTTATCACATCATCATCTTTCAGGACAGGAACCTCTGTTTTACAAGTTTCAGAATCTTCTATGGAATGGACTTCTGCTTGTTCCATTACACCCTCTCCCATGGTTGGGATCTCCTCCACCGAAAGGGATTTGACCATCTGAGGTTCCACGGCTTCTACAGCAACATCAGCAAATCCAGAGTCACCGGAGGCTTCTACTGGGCCAGCAGCTGAACCAGGCTCTTGAACACTGAAAGGATCTGGTTGTGGCTCAAGCTCGGTCATTAGGTCCTGTCCAGAGCGAAGGTCCTCCTGGCCTTGCGTAACCACTAACGCTGCCCCTGTGCCATCGTCAGCTGCCTGCTGAAGATCATCTGCTAAGGCACTTTCACACAACTGTGTTTTGTCCTCAATGGTCTCTGCTTTGATGCCGTTCCGAACAGCTGCCAACAGACAAGCATAGTCAAGATAATGTATGGCAGGTGTGCACCAATAAAGATAGTTACAAGTCGAATGTATTTCTACAAAAACATGGCAACACATCAATCCATCCATCCCATTCGACAGCATTTACTGTATGTAATGTTATATGATAACTCGGGGGAAATAAATGCTGAAGGGGGAGGTGCAAGGACATTGTTGAATGGTGCAAACCTATTTAGCAACCAAAACTTAAATCCTGCAATCTGACCCTGCCTTGTGGTTTAAGACTACCTGCATCCAAACACTTCATGGTCACGGGTGAGATGGGGTCTTTCCCAATTGACTTTTGGCAAGAGAGGAGGGTACTTCCGCAACTGGTAAATTACAGGGAACATACTCTAGACCTGAAGACCTTTTTGAAAGTGAGAGCTACTTTTTGGGAGAAAGAACAAATTAGCTCAAATTACCTTAAATAATATTATTATTGAATGCTATTATTAATATTTCATGCTCATCACTAATGTGAAGCATAGATACTGATCAAGTTGATAAGAAAGTTCTGCAACAGTCCAAGGAAATCACAATGTCCCCTCACTGGTGAGATATTTTTTTAGAAGAGCCATATTCGTAAAGTTTTTGGGGACTGATTGGTGCCCACGGGCACCATGTTGATGATCCCTTCTCTAGTCAAATTACCACCTATTGACAATGTTTGTTTTTGGAGATGACAAAATTATTTGTCATCTCCAATTTGTCATCTTATTGGAGATGACAACGTGTTCTTATTATTTGCAAAGACAAGAACACGTTTGACGATGAGGGAGATGTGCCACCATGCAGCCTCATCTTCCATCCATCCATCCATTTTCTGATCCGCTTATCCCCAAAAGGGTCGCAGAGGGTGTTGGAGCCTATCCCAGCCGTCTTTGGGCAGTAGGTGGGGCACACCCTGAACTGGTTGCCAGCCAGTCGCAGGGATCATTTAGACAAACAATCATTCGCTCTCACACTCACACCTAGGGACAATTTGGAGTGCCCAATCAACCTGCCATACATGTTTTTGGATTGTGGGAGGAAACCGGAGTACCCGGAGATGTCCTTGAGTATTTTGAAAGGCGCTTATAAATGAAATGTATTATTATTATTATTAAAACCCACGCAGGCCCGGGGAGAACGTGCAAACTCCACACATAACGGCAGCAGAAGGAATTGAACCCTGTACATCTGCATTGTGAGGTGGACGTGCGAACCAGTCGTTCACCGTGCCTCATCATTTTATTGGAAAAATGACATTGGCTTTCATTAAACACACAAACTAAAAAATACACAGGGATTATAGTTAAATGCTAAAGCGACGACAGCAAATGTTACGTAAACAAAAATGCAGGAACAATGTCTGAGGTTTCATTTCCTTGGTTTTAAGTAAGAATTCTCAAATCCTTAGTTGAATCCCTAAGGCTCGGCGAGGCACGCTCTGAGGAAATAAATCACATGTGACCGATAACCTTTTTGAGACACACCCCCACCTTAAATCACATTTCCTGATATTAATTGTGTGTCAACAAAATGGTAGCCTGGGGTTAAACCTTAGAAGTACAGTGCAAGTGCCAACAAAGCAGGCATGGGTTTTTCAAGCCAAATGTCAGAAGCATTAATCTAAAGTAAATCCAAACAGCTTTCATAAGAGCCTGGCCTGGTTGATTATTTCAAAGATTGCCCCTAAACAGGACAAATCAGAATAGATCTGCTCACTGAATGGTTGAAAAGTTTCGACTCAGCAGCTGCCTGATTTGTCTGTCTGAAATGGCTGGAAAGAGCCAAGAGTTAATCGGTGGAAAGGAATGTGATAGATAGCCTGGTTTATCAAATCAGACCAACTTCACATGAACAAACATTTTCCAAAATGCGTATTTTGCCATGCATTTTGGCCTTTTGTCCCACAAACAAAATATCAGGCTGTGGAAATAAATGTGTTATAAATTCAGCAATTGTGTTTGGGAGCAATTAGCATGTAATAGTTTTTGTTTTTATTTAGCCCGTCCCTCACTTATCATGTTAACGGTGTCTAAACTTCCACCACATCTTTTCCACAGCTTTTATTTTTTTTCTACAGTATACGCTTTGTTTTAGGATGGTTTTATCAAGCTTTGCCAGGTGATATATCTCTCTCTCTCTTTCTGTATGTATGTATGTATGTATGTACAGTATGTATGTGTGTATGTGTGTATATATATATATATATATATATATATATATGCATGCTACTGTATACACATACAATCTTAATGTACATTACTGGGTACCACAAGAGGGTGAAAGTCTGAACAGAACTCAGATATGTATTGAAAGTGAGTGCCTGCACACATGGATAACTCACGTGTCAACATGATTTGTCTGCCAGTGATGACTGAGGTGGTAGTCAAAACAGTGACATGGTTGGGAGGGGGCAGACTGGGATTCCTAACATTAGATGGGACCACTGGTGACTGAGATAGCACTCAAAGTGTTTGCACAAGTCACACAAAACAAGCTCAACTGGGGAAAAGAGTCTGCCGACTGCTCTCATTTGAATTGTCCGAGCCTACGAAGAAACAAGCTACAGGTTAAAAAAAAAAGGATGAATAAATCCCACCAACATCACAAACTGACCCTTCAGTTATTCTGTGTGACATCTGTGCCTGTTTAGTTGATCACCAATCTACTTTCCATTATTCCGTTGTACAAATTGCATTCTATGGAAGCGCACTGCCTGCTGGCGGGGGATATACAAATAAAGATGTATTTGATATTCATAAATGATCGTTTTCAGACAAACCGAGTGAAGTTCAATATTTCTTGCAGCACCCCCGAATATCTTTCACTCAACACTTCTGGTTGGGAGTCACGACACTACAGTCCTGACAAAAAGTTGGGGATAATCGCATTTTGAGTGAAATTTCACGATGAACCTAAAAATGATCGTAAGCATTCCAGGAGAACCTGTTCTGACCTTCTCTATAATTGGTTGCACATGTCCAATTGTTAACCGTTTCCGTAATGTTCTCACAATTTGCTGCTCTCTAACAAGGATTTGTATGGAAAAAAATACACAGCAGGTGTTTGATTAATGAATGGACTGATATAGTTTGAATTTACGTACGTTACGTTTAAGTATTGAAATAGTCCTCTGCATTTTTCTGTTCACATGTTGACATCAGGAAAACACAATGCCACCAAACAATTGATCAACAGTCCCACACCACTGTGAGGCTTGAAACAGAATGCTTGCTGAGGGAAGTTACCACTGAGCTGAGAATCTCGATAGTAGGTTGCAAAAGAGACATAGAGAAACTGGAAGAGTCACAGCAAGGCATAGAAATTGATGACATTTTTTGGGTCACACACCTGTTGCATAGCATAGGATTAGCACATGATCCTTTTTGTTTTTTAAGGATGGGTCACTTAAATCTACAGAGGTATAAATCCAGCTTTTGCACAGTGCTTAATTGACTTCTGTGTTATAAACAAAGAGGGAACATTGACTAACAATAGCTGCGACTGTCATGCATGTATGTGTGAACGTTTTGTGAGTGCAAAGCTGTGCCTAGCATGACATAGCTATGTGTCTGAAGGCTTCACACATGAATGGACAATTGTAGTTTGTGTCGAGTCCCATGATGGGCACGTGCACAGCCCTGCACATGTGGAAAAAAACCCTGAGGCCGTGAGGGCACGATTCCAGTAGAGCACATATCTAAATATTAAGATACAAAATTGAAAGTTATTCCAACCCAAGGAAGTGCACTTTGATGAGGTATACTGTACCATCATCGCTTTCCAGAAGTCAAACAGAAACTCAACTCTTTCCCCCCCCCCCCCCCTCCATGCATTGCTGTTGTAAACCAAAATAACATTTTGTTGAATTAATGTATACTACAATGATGGATTGTGAATATTTTGGTCAACAAAGGCTCAGTTTCTGTTACCGGTAGTACCAGTACAAACAATAACAGTGGTTGAAATTTCACGAGAATGCCATTTATGAGCCACAAAGTTACCTAGAATTTATTGTTTACTGCACCACTGAGTCAAGCAAGCAAGCACACGGCGTACCAGAGCAGCGGGGAGCAGACACACCCCCTTCAGCAAAGCTTCACTGAATGAAAGTCACTTTCTAACACATTACATAGGCTTGCCATACATTACTGTTGATGTGAAATTGAAAAGTAACTGACAACTTACCCAATGGGCCTCCATTGCTCTCTTCGGGCTTCGTACCTGGTTTCTTTTCTTGATCTCCAGTCTGTGCACTGGATGATGAGCAACCCATGATGCGGAGAGGGGGGGGGAAAACTTTTAACTAAAAGTACTGTAGTAAATACCAATTCCACTTGACAAAGATTGAAGCTGTGATCACATGCACAGCTCGGCTCCTTGTGTGCTTGTGTGATCATGCGTGGCCTGATGTCCCCCAAACATCTGTTATTCACTCTTCCCTGTCTACCTCATGCGCACCCTCGCATTGTTCACACAGGAGGAGGAGGAGGAGGAAGAGGAGGAGGCCAGGAGGCAAACATGTATGAAATGTGTCTCCTCTCCTTCCTCACCTCAAGGGTGTTTCCTCCCCTTCCGACAGAACGGAACCACCTTGTGGTAATATGTATGGTAGCATTTGAGCAAAGAATGTCGCTTTAAAACAGACTTGTAAATATTACACGCGTTTTTAGCAATTACAGCAGTGTATACTGTATATCGCCATTAAATATGTGGAGTTTATTGTCACTTAACTGTACAAAGACGTATGTTTCAATTAAACAACAACAAGCTCTATTAAAAATATACATGTAATATTTTAAATTGTTTTGCCTTTAAATGCTGTTTGTGTTTGTTTATGCGGCGCACTGAGTTACCTTGTGTATGAAATGCACTACTTTGATAAAGCTGCTGTGCCTTTCTGTTCCACAGATGCTGTACTTGTATATGGAACAGTTGATTTATGTGGTCCGAAAGACCAAAGAGAAAAGTCAGTGAACATTATGAAGACTATTTTGGAGGAATATTCTATCCCCAGTTCAGTAATAGTTGATGGAAAAATGAGGTCATCATCATAGATGATAAACAATTAGCACTTTGGGGAAATTGTCATATCTTACAAACTGTTTCCAAGGGAACTTGTCATTTAAGAATACAGAGAAAGTCCCATCAACAATAACAACTAAACATCCAAATGATGTGACAAATAAATGTTAGTATAGTGTGATTCTTATCGTGTACAAAACTATAAAACACAAGCATGTGAAATCTCAATTTGAGTTTAATGCATGAGAAAAGACCTTTTTTTTTTTTACTTTGATTGCACATCCCGGCGGGGGATTGGCCTTCTGGAAAACATTTATCCCAAAAGCACATCTGCGTGGGTTTTTTTTTTCACATAACAGAACCCTTTCTTTGTTGAAAAAACACAAATGGATTAATTTAGCCCATGTAACATACAAGTCCGATGACGTCGTCGCATTACTCCCAAATGTAACTTTATATTAAGACTCTGTGAACCAATTTCCACTCACTCAAAACTACCATAGTTATACAATTTAGACAAATATCTTATTTGTTTTCTTTCTCATCAGCAGAAAGACAAAACAAAACACACGGCATTAGATTAGGACACTCTCAAAACACGTTTTTGTCAATGTTATATTCTGAGGTGGAGTCCATCAAAGAGAACACCAGTGCAGTATAAATACAGTAAATGCATTCCAGCCTGGTCATGGGAAGAGATGCAATGGACAGGAATCATGTCAACTCGTCACTCATCTGCTCTGGGCATTGATTGCTTGAACATGAAAGTCACACTTACATGTACACAAAGAGAAAGCACAGCATTAATAAAAATATATATAATCTCTCATCTATCAAACCATTTGTTCATTCTTAATGGTAATATCACCAAATTTGAATGCATACAATATTCCAGGAATTCCTCAAATGGACGGAATTAAGAGTGTGTATGGGACTAATGAGATACATAAGTAAGGGTTAGGTCACGCCGGTGTTATGGTGTGTGCATTTTACAGTGTGCGTGTGTGATTACTTTGTTCATAAAAAACTGTGTGCAGAAACAACATGAGTTTGAGGGACATCGGAGAGGCAGTGTGGTGCACATATGGATTGTATTAACATCAAGCTCCACTCGGAGGGATCCGGGCGATGTTCTCATGCTGTCATTGTGGACAAGGACAGATGGGCACCCTGTTTGCTAGGAACACTGACACAGTCATCATATGGCGGAAGCAGGACCTGTAAAAAAAAGGGCAAGAACACACACTATTAAAAAGGAGGGATTACTATATCTTCCGCACGAAAGTGCGCAGCTAAAAGCATTCAATTTTCTCAAAAGCTGACAATGCGCCTTATAATCCGATGCACCTTATAGATGGATCAATATTCTGATTTCCTGGACGCAGTATTTTAAATGTTCTGTAAAGCGCTTTTTTACAGCAACAGCGGTTGTGAAAGCTCTATAAAAATAAAGCTGGATTGTTTTGTTGTATTCCTTTGGCGGAGCTCCATCTAGTGGATGCATAACGAACCGCAGCCACGACTGTAGTTTCTATTCTATCCGCCTTACAATGCGGTGCATCCTATATATGAAAACAATTTTAAAATAGGCCATTCACTGAAGGTGCGCCTTATACTGCGGAAAATACGGTACTCTAGCGCTCCCGCTACATTCCCACTCTCATGTTACTACACTCACAACATCAACCAATTCAAAATGAGACAACAAATGATGCAAGAAACATCGTCAAGGTCGTTCCATGCCACGTGAATCTGTGGGTGTGACCAAGCAGATTTTCGTTTTAAGGAAACTCTGTGAACTTGTTAATAGTAATGGCACAACACTAAATCTCTTTATGAAATGAGACATTCTGGCCTTTTTTAGAGATTGATGCAATTCCCATGTGGTATTGTGCTGGCTACGGGATCATCATAATACAGTGCATCTTCTGGACAAGAAGCGAATGGAAGCTTCTCTTCTTTGTGACTCAACATGCATTTAAAGCTCACCCTTGGAAGGCAACAGCAGCATTATGTCTGTCCTGCAGATGCCACATTTTGAACAATGAGTCACTCAGGTTTCACTCAGGGCAGTCTTTCATTGCCAAGCTAAACCGTTCTAATCTCATAAGGAGTAAACACACGTTCAATAATCAATATCTTTTGATAGCCTGTAACTGTGATTAGTTCTGCCTTAAACAATCAACGTCCGGCTCAGCTTTATTCCCAATTGGCTGACTTGACAAACGGACAAATCCACCGAAAAGCCAACCACTGTCGAGAGCACACCATTTCAAAGACTGGTGCCTCCTGGAAAATGAAGACCCACCTCACACAAAGAATTTGTGAAAATGTGGTCTTTTACAGATCACTCACGGCCAAATGAAACACCTGACTGCACGTGTGTGATGGTAGTATGTCTGGAAGCGACATCAAATCTGCAAACTGTATGAGGCCATCACATATGAGCAATAGAAATAAAGATTCACACGGGTGGCCTGACCAGCATATGGTTTGATTTTTTTTTCCATGTGTTTTAAAGTGAAACAGTAAAACAGAGAATAAGATGAGCCCATAAGTTCCAATTCTTGGTTTAACTGTTTTTATACACTGTATTCCGTAAAGATATTTTTTTCAGTGCTCATGGATAGAATAAATCGCCCATTGGCCTCAACTCCATGCCACTGGCACAATCTGATGAGAATCAGGATAAGAGCTGTGTCGATTCTGGAAAACTGTGATGATCAGTTTAAATTCGTAGGCATTCGTTTGACAATCTATTTATTATTGCGCTTGTACTTTCAAGTGATGTAAAACTATACTGCATCATCCTGAGGACTATTTGCGATTCTGTGACTTACCGTTGTGTCATTGGTTGTGACATAAAGCAGGATTTCAGCAGTGCCGCGGCTGCAGACATATCTGTAGCAGTTCCACACGCAGGCGATCAAGTAAGCCTGGTGGAAGACAAAAAGAAAGTATGACAACAGTGAAAAATATAAAACCAATACTTTGGAGTTTATTCATGATACAGGAGTGAATGATGTCAATTCCATTACATACACAGAGCTAGGACATACATAAGTATAATCATAGCACCGAGAATATATGTGATCTACTTTTCCACAAAATGTCAATTCTAGTGTTCCAAAATATACGGTAATTAGGTCATGATGTGATGTAGCTTTGTGCAACAATGGGCACATCAAAATTACCTCGTGCACTGTACAGCATAAAGTGGGAGTGAATGAACATGATCGAGGTCCTATGGAAAGCCATTTCATTTATTTGATATCCTACTCGGGTGTTGAATTGTCCAAGTACATTACTAGAAAACTCTTTGTCCTCTCTCGGAAGACAATTCAAATTCAGCACATTACGAGGTCTCTAACTAGCAAAAGTTTTCCCACTTCTGTAGAACATTTCTATGCACTCGTAGAATGACTAAGGCACACTGCTAGAATAGCTCCTAGTAACTGTTGTACGTGTCACTAGAACAGCACTACTGTGCATAGGTTTACATTTGTCAACTAAATTCTACTGACATCTACCACTTGGCTAGTAGGACACGTACCCATTCCCTTACTTCATGGATTTAAATTTGAATTCTAGAGCTGCCAACCTACAACACTTCCATAGCAATTTCCATATTTTCTACATTTTGTCAAAAAGAACACTACCGCGCAACGCCTATTGCAGCGTAGTATGCAAAAGGATAAAAAGAATTATGCAATTGTTACTCTAAAACCATAACTGTTTAAATATTCTGGCTTCGGTATTTATTGTAATGTACATATTGCGATAACAGTGGAATGGTGCAGACAGGTGGAGTCTGAGTCATAATGAGATTTCAGTGTTCTGTAATCAAAAGTATGTGGATGTATGGATGAATTAGCTTTTATCGATTCTGTTTTCAACTGTGCCGAAAAAAAGAATGCACTTCGATGAGTAGAACGTACCTTAAAGCCCAGGATGCAGCTGATGAATATCAGCACAATGAGAACCAAGCACACATTACTCAGTGCAGCAATCTCCTCTTTGTAAGGGAAATTGTCAGGCTGAAGAGGAAAGAGCAAAGTGTGTATCTCAGGAGCATATACAGATGACATCCTTTCATGTTGTCACTGAGCCTACTATAGAGGAGGATTCTTACCAGTTGCTGCAGGTAATCCTGTATCGTGTTTGGATAAACCACAATGCTCACAGCAACTAGGGTGTTGAGTGCAAAGTCAAAGATCTGGTAGCAAAAAAATGGGATGATCCAGGCAGCACGCAACTGAAAAAGAGATTTGGTTGGAGACTGAAGATGAGTTTGCATGAGCTGCTGAGGCCTAAAAAGCCAAACACGAATGAACCTCTGTTCCAGGGAGAATATAAATATGTGTACAATAATTTAGATTTCTTCTTTAGAGGCTACTCTGTGGGTACCATCTCAAATAAACCCAACTACTGTGAATTGTCTCTTGGGACAGAACAAAGCATTGCGAGGATGCATACTCCTATAGCACTGTCACATATGGGGCTTTAACCAAGGATTGAGATGTCGAGGGAAATAAATGGAAACATATAAAATCAAATGTATAATTTTACCTTGAATGCACCATATGTTGCCATCCCGCATATGAGTATCATCAGCAGTGAGATGGCCGAGGCAATGCACATGTCTGAAGCAGAAAGACAAGGCAAACATTTGGTATCTGCAAGACAATATACAACAAAGACGCAAAAGGTGCACTGGTAAAAGGGCATGTTATTATTTACACTATCATTCATCGAAAATTGACTTTGCTTTTGTAGCACCATCACACAAACTAAGTGCCCATGCAGTCACCAAGATCCCCCACAGGTACAACGCCACTGCGATCATATCAAAGTCAAAAGGTAAGCAGAGCTGCACCGAGTTTGTTAGACCCACAGGTTAGCATTCGCACATTAGTTCTTGAAAAGGATACACGTGATTTCTTGATGAAATTGTCGGCAGGGTCTATTCATGTTTTGTGTTGTGTCCATACAGTGTTGCCTTCGTGACGAGTATGAAGTGCTGTTGCCACCAGTTCAAATGCTTTTATTGTCTTTCGGGGTTCTCACTTTTTTGACAGTTGCTCTCGCAAGTAAAATACCTGCTCACTTGTTCTTTTTTTCACCTGTTCTTCATCGTAGTTATTGTTGTAACAAAATCTTTCTCTCCATTGCCCCAGAGGTAAATGGCAGCGGGATGCCCAGTTATTCACTTGCATGACATAAAGCCACCCTTTCAAATGGACTCATTTCAGCGAGACGAGACACATGGTGTGTAAGTGACCAATAACCTTTAAACATTGGAGTATTTCAAAGATGGCATGTCACAGTTATAGCCTGGAAACTGATGTGAACAATGCATCATATGTTTCATTTACGAATTCTAGCACCACGGGGCGGGAAAGGGGCAGTGATCGGGACCTAACACTGCTGCAAATAGCAAAAACTGTGACTAATTAATCCAATGGCGGCCTATAATTGCCACATGATGGTGGCAAAGGTCAACTCTTCTCAAAACGAAGCTCCTCAATTCACATTAATTAATATACTTGATACCAAGCATCCACCAGATGAGTCACAAAAACAGCAAATAGGTGGTCTTTTAATGAATACCGGATGATACAGTAGGTGGAAAAAAATATGAATAGGTAAATTATGACAAACTGTGAATATTCTGGTGTTCACTGTAATTGAAATGGAGTTACTGTGTTTTGATTAGTGTATCTTGAATTGAATTGAATTGAATACAACTTTATTGTCAAATGTGCTGTATGAGCACAGATGAAATTTCTTCCCTCTCAACATAAAACATTGAATCTTGAATTGACTCTTTCTATCTTGCCTGTAACATTCAAGGGGACCTGCAATGGCAAAGCATCTTTGGACAGAAGGTCCTTCATTTCCTTTGCCCTACTTCATCAAACATTTACAGTTCCTGCCATGATCATAGAAGGGTCAGCTTGTACAATTCATAATAGATGACCCTGTTCATTCCTTCAAGGGTTTCATTCTAATTTATCGCAGCATCAAATTGTGCTGTCCTGATTGAAGCGAAACGGTCCCAAAACACTCACATGGCAGAAAAGTATCAGCAGGCAGCTTAATCCCTCAAAAGTAGGACACTGGAGTCCAAAGGCTAACGGTGGCTCTCACAGCGTCCCACCCATCAAGTTGTTGAGTGCACACCTGCCCCAACAGTTAAGGAGGCTTTTCCAGTGATTGGAACCTTGGACATTAAGCTTGTATGCCGTGCACTGTGCTTGGTATTAAAAAAAAACAACAACAACAAAAAAAACTTGCTCTGTACATCTGTTGACATGTACACACATTTGGACTCTCTGTGACACTGATGGGACTAAGGAACCAAGTTCTCTGAGCAACTTACTGGCATCATCCATGACATCCAAGTCATTAGCCAACTCAGCGCTGGTCAGGTGGTACTGCTCGGGATCACTGAGCGCGGTGAGCAGGATGAGTAACACCACAGCGTTGATGAGCTTAGGGACACACAACATATGGGCAGATAAGACCGACAATGTGGACAAGGTTGGTTAGATGATGAAAACCCAAACTTGCCCATTGAATATAGAAATTAGGCAGGAACTGACCTTCTGGAAAGTATTTCCCTCTGTGCTCAATGAATCTATGAGAGTTTTACTGCTTGAACTGAACTACGGAAACAAATATCAACTAATCTCCAAAACGTCAGAACAGTAATAAAGATACTGGTAAATTAATCTTTACGATTGACTGGCAACCAGTCCAGATTGTTTCCCGCCTCTTACCCAAAGTCAGTTAGGCTACAGCTCAACCACCACCCTAACGAGGACAAGTGATCAAGAAAACGGATTGATGGATGGATGAATAACTAACGCTAATAGTCAATTCCGAATTTGAAAGAGCTCCTTCACAGCAAGTCAATGTGCAGGTGCATCTCATGAGATGTCCAATGCGTGCATAATATTGATGTAAAGGTATTTAAATGGAGTGAATAAGGTTGATGGTTTTGCTCTGGCCAAGCACAGCTTTCCAGCAAATGACTCATGCACGGAAAATTCAATAGGCAGCCTGTAACAAAAGCAGGCCGCTAACTGAGGAGGCCCACAGTTAATTTATTTATTGGCAGAGTCACAATATTTTTCCACGTGTGCTACTGTTTCCCCTCTCCTTTACAATCACACCATGGAAAGTTATCTAAATAAGAAACAGCACATAATCACTACTTGTCATTTAATTCAAAGACAATACATTCTCATGTCTTAATTCTCACATTTGATCTGCCTTGAACACCAGCAACATCCAGCATATTATGCATAGGCATTTACATCATGTATTCAAAATGAAATGTAACATCGAGCACGTTTATGCATAGGCATTTACATCATCTATTCAAAATTAAATACACGGCTAAAATGAAAGTAAATGTGCTCTCGTCGATTGTAGATACTACAGCTACTGGATGATTGCTGATAAACGGTGCTCACCATGTACCAAACCCCCAGGATGATGGTTCCTGTGCGGACATGACAGCATAAACAGCAGTTTGCGGAGTACCACAGGTCCCACGGGGAAGTCGTCATCATGTCAAGCTTTTCAAACAATGTCGGCGCTCCCTCGCAGCGTGCCTCCCCAGTCCACACCAAGCAACGACAAAACACCCCTGGCCCCTGCTTCTTATTTATCTCAGTGAGCAGATTAACGGTGCAGAGCGCCACCGTCAAAATTCCGGAACATATTAACACAACTTCCGGCCTTCAAAATAAAAAAATATTTCGCTCAAACTTGATCAATTATTTGAACTCCTACAGCATCCTAAAGGGCCACATTTGATTTTTTTTTAACCCTAGAAAACCCAATAACCTTTTTCTTCTTTGGAAAATGATGAATTTTATATTAAATGACTGCTATATGTTCACCGAAAACCAAAATATATGTTGTTTCAAATATTTAGTGCTTTAGTCCTAATTTAGGATTAGAGCCAAAATCTGACCCTTTAGGATTTAAGGGCAGCATTTGAGTAGCAGAATTTA
The DNA here is from genome assembly GCF_054856545.1 of Hippocampus guttulatus. Taxonomy (NCBI): domain Eukaryota; kingdom Metazoa; phylum Chordata; class Actinopteri; order Syngnathiformes; family Syngnathidae; genus Hippocampus; species Hippocampus guttulatus. Next base: position 8,481,320 of record NC_141266.1, on the reverse strand, counting down.
TAGGGGCCAAATTTTACCCCGTGGGTTCTCCAGGGTTAAACCGGAGAAAATGGGGCCAGGTCCGCAGAGAGAGAGAGAGAGAGAGATTTTTATACCTATATTTTTTATTTACCAATTTTATGGAAAATGGGCTAAATTCATGTTGTGAATAGCGCAGGACTCTTGGTAATGCTTGATGGACCACATTAATGAAAGCACTGAACCATGTGCACCTTCATTAACCGATACCCCTGATGTACAGTCATCCCTCGTTTATCGAGGGGACATTCCAAAAGAAAAAACGTGGTAAGTGAAATCAGTGAAGTCATCTTTATTTTTTACAATTATTACGTCTACAATAATGAATGACAACAAAGATTAACCTTTTTTTTTCAGGTCCAAGCATAAAAAGAAAATGTGTTTTCTTATAAACGACTGTTTTTAGAAATACTGTACAGAATGTTTCGTCCATGTGGGTTTTGTTCAGGAGAAAATTTGGCAAGCTGAAAAGTGATGAAATTGTTGACATTAGTCTACAGGCTCTTAGCCAATCAGGATGCAGAACAATACACTGGGGAAAAAAAGCACACATTTTTTTTTAACTTGTATAACTTATAAAATAAATAATAACTTTCTCATATTGTTTTGAAGTGAAAATGCAGGATTGAAATGAGTGGTCCAAAATCACAATGATCGAAGACTCCAATTGATTTGATTTGATTTTCCCAGAGGAGAAACTTGTCTCGGAGAACAATTGATTTCCATTACTGTTGCACAACCAGTTACGCGCTTCGGGGGGGCAATTGCTCTTTCACATAGGACCGGTTAGGTTTGAATCTTTTACTTTTAATAAAATGGTTTAGAAACTGTATTTTGTATTACTTGACTTGTCTTTACATATTACAGTGTGTCTTTGAATAGTCCCCAACATGATATCTTAAAAAAATAATAATAATCGAAAGTGTCCAACATCACAACGTCCGGCCTGCTATATACAGTATCACCTGTTACAGATTAAGTGTGTCTAAGATGTCAGCCCAGAATGTAATTAGGAGCAAGTGTCAACAGCATGGATTTGTCTGACTCCAAGTTATAGCCCTAAAATGGCAGTCGCAGGTACTAAAAGTTTCCTCGTAAAGCCAGCTGAACAATAAATTGGGGGGGGGGGGCAGTTCACAGTAATTTTGGTCTTTAACATATGGCTTCAGCTTTACTTTTATTACAAACATTTTTTAATTTTTTTTACAAAAGAATATTTAGACTTGATAATCAACTAAAGCTGGAAAATCAAGGAGTTGAAGACAGAGCATCTTCAGAGGGTCCAACGTGACTCCGGCAACAGATCGTATACAGTAGGTTGTAAAAATCGGAAGGGATCGGAAGCCTCAGTACAACAGCTAAGTTAATAAACAGGATGCACAGAGTCTGCTGAAATCTGACAGACCATGAAAAATACACTAGACATATTCAAGCACTGCTGAGTCAAAATGTCCAAATTAACATCTGACCTTTGTCACTCGATGCTCACTGTGCAGCTGACAAAACGAAAGGCCAGTTCAGCAAAATGTTGACATGCTGAGAAACCTCATAGTCACCACAACATTTTCTTTACATCTATATTTCTAATGACTAGCTCCTTCACTTAGTTCAATCAATGGAATTACAAGACAGTATCAAAAGCATGTTTAAAAATTAATTCACAAAGCATGACATTAGATTAAGCTGCTTGTAGGGGTCACGTTTCCATGACCTCTGTGTAAAATGTTCTCGTTTTTTGTTTTTTCTTCAGTCAGGATTTAAGGTAAGTCCATTCGCTTGACCGTAGGTCCGTGTTCTTTGAAAGTTGTTGCATAATCAGGATGACAAGTCTTGCACATGGTTGAATGCAAAGCGGACTCATGTCTCCCTTCTTGCCTTCTTCTTCTTTGACAGTTTGACGACCTGGATTTCCTCAGGTTTTTCTATTTAAAAAAAAGGGTTATGGGATTCAGTCTTTCTCCATTCATTTTAGCTCATCTTAAAGAGGCCCCTCCATCATGTTTTATGCATATGTCAAACTGAGTCTGTGACGTGATTTAAGTCTGACATCTACAGTGCATCTGGAAAGTATTCGCAGCGCTTCACTTTTTCCACATTTTGTTATAGCCTCATTTCCAAATAAAATGAATTCAATTTTCCCCCACAAAATACTAAACAACACCCCCTATACAACAGTGTGAAAAAATATATATACTGACATTTTTGCAAACGTACAAAAATACTAAAACTGCTTAGATTAAGCTATTCTCCATGAAATGTGCCGAACAATGCAGTTCTGGCGCACAAAATTCCAACAGTCAACACAATAAAGAGACAGTGGCTACAAAATGCCCACATATTGGGAAATAACCAATCAGACAAAAACTGTTAGCCATAACAAATTAAGGAGAAACAAAGACCTAATCGGAGAAAAGCTTACTTACTGTACATATTTAATATTTTTGAATGACAAAATGGACTTCAAAATTAGTTACTTCTGACCAACAAAAATAGCTTGAAAAAATGGCATCCAGCTAATTTTAAACCCAATTTATCTTGCAAATGAGCTCAAACGAAATCAAAGACATTAAAAAAAATAAAAAGGGCACCTTGTTATTGTTACCATCGTTTTCCCCTCAATCATCATAAATCTATGTAAATCTATTTCAAAAAATAATAATAATAAAAACAACTTCCATAGCACTCTACCATGTAGTTAAATCAGATGAAGATTAAAAACTCAACAATGACAATGTTAGTTAGTAACATTGTCATTGTTGAGTCAGTACTCACGCTGTTGTGTTGGAGCAGGAAGATTAATGTGAGCAGTGCTATGTCCCTCGGGTTGCTTCGGTGGCACTTGAGCGGCGAGAGGTTTCTGAGATGTGCTGTCTTTCACTGGGCGTTCCAACTGCACCTACAGCCCAAGTGAGACTAAATATCAGCTTGGAAAAGCACACCGTAATTACAAAGTTGAGTTTTAAAGATGACTAAGGACTGTTTATTCTTTAACTCGGCAAAACATGGAAGTTGTGTGTACACTACACATCAAGTGGCACGATCTAATATCTCAGTACCACCAACCTCGACAGGAGCAGCAGGATGCTCCTGAGCAGATGGCTGCTGCTTGGGTTTTTTCTTCTTCTTTTCCTTCTCATCCTTTAATAGGGATGCAGGTTCTAACTTCTTCTCTGGCACTTCAACCTAAGCAGGATATTGTGCCGGCAGAGTTAGAATGAAGATGTTTTGTGATCTGGTGATGAAAATGTGATCAACTGAAATCTATCCTTGAAAATGACATAGTTCAAAGTCGAACGTTCCCACGATTAAAAATGACAAACGAAAGCATCAAACTGCCACGTTCATGAAAACCTTCAAAGCTACAGGCAATATTCTACAGCTAACATTTTAACACGGCACATCAATAAATGAAAAATAAAATAAAGCAAACAGGCTTAAGATGTCAATCATACAGCATGTAGCGTAAACGTTGTTCAACAAATGACCTATTCCTTGATTTATTCCAGTGAGAGACAAAACAACGAAAGGAAAACTGCACAATTTAAGATGGATTTTGAAGCAATTGATGGAATTAAAATGTGTAGTTGAGTATACAATACATACAAAGATCTTCTTGCTAAGAATGTGTGCATATATTTATGTGTTCGTTGAATTGCTCAAAATGCATAAAGAAGCAAATCAATTTCCTAAAAAAAAAAAAAAAAGAAGCAAAATACATTTGTAAAGGTAATCTGAAAATGTGTTGACAGTTTGCCAAATTTTGCTTGACATTTGACCGATATTATTCCAGAACATTTTGGTTGAACTGCTCATTGTAGCTCATGTGAAAATTGGATTGGATAATTGGATTGGATTGGATAAAACTTTGTCAAATGTACTGTATGTGTAACATGTAACATGCAGCACAGATGAAATTTCTTCCCTCTCAACATAAAACAAGAAAACAGTTGCCATTGATATCCACTCACAACGATCAATATTCATATGCATAAGGGTGGAGACATTTTTACTGGCGGTTACCTGGCCTGTTTCTTCCTCCTGAGCCACCTTTTTCTTTTTCTTCCTCTTCTTTTTATTTTTGGCCCCTCCATCAGCAGCGGTCTCTCCATTGTCCTTTTCATCTTCATCATCTTCCTCCTGACAACACGCATGCACATATGAAGTGGTTTAAATTCTAACCATCAGACATGCAAGTCCACCCATGTGTACATTGAGTACACTAAAAAGAAACTGGAGGTAGTATACCTTGCTTTGGAGGATTTTTTGTTATGGCGCTATGGTAGTAAACATGATTATCATAAGTGGTCTAACCTTGTCCATTCGGCTGTTGACTGACATACACTAAAGAAAAGCAAGGACAGATTGTCACTTGATATTGAAACTATTTAAAAAGTTATCGACAAAGTAATATATTTGCAAACTTTTCTGAGAAGTCTCAGAATTGAACTGCAGAAAAAGAAAACTCCCTCAAGCATAACGTGATGATGACGTTACCCCAGCGGAGCAAAAACTGTGCAATGGGTCCAAAGGAGCACAAAAAAAAAAGATTGTGCCATCTGCTGGTGGTCAAGTTAAAGACAACGTTAGCAAGTAAGAATCGCAATGACACCAATTTATAAATACATTCAGGTAATCAATTTGTAAGGTCAAGGGTTATGCCACCAAATATCAAATGTTCTTCACTTAAAATTAATTTAACGTGTTTCAATATTTTTGCTCACTTGAAAAGTGGGTGGTTTCAAACAAAACGTGCTCCGACATGAGTTGGTGAACACATCTACATGTAAATATCATGAAATAAATTTGGACTACTGAAGTTTTGTCTTGTATTCATCTTTTGATCAGAAACCGAAATGTCTTTAGTACACAACAAAAATAGAGGGATTGACCTTGCGTTTCAATACTTTTGGAGGTGACTCTCTCTTAAGCCTCGTCTGCATTTTAGAGCCATCATCCACTATAATTGGGGTTTACAGGGTTCCCACTCTTGAAATTATTTTATGGGACCATCTGCTATAGTAAGATACAAGTTATCACAAGAGACTAATAAAATCCACCCCCAAGCTTTCGAGAAGTGTTATGTTCTACAATTGTCTGTTAAATTGTGTACATGTTTGAAGGCTATATGCAATTTGCTTGGTTGGTAGCGTCACACGGGACGCTGTACCGGCAAGAAGCTGGAAGCTGAAAAGCGCTACAGCTCAATATTGCCCATTGAAAACAGCTGAAAACAAACACCGTAAATGTCCGTTTAAACCATTTGCATTCACCCACAAGGCAGAAAGAAGCAGAGGGAGGAACATTTTTCAACTCAAATTTTACAGGAGATTTGACTTTTTTCTCATTTTGACTGGAAAATTGAACAATCATTTTCTAGGACAGGGGGAAACCTTGCGGAAATGTTAACTTTTGATTGACAGAGACTAAGGTTACATTATCATGGTTGTAGGTTAAAGTGGTGTTACACCCAACTGCATTTACACTACTGTAAGAAAGGTGCATCTAGTGCAGGCATGTCCAGCTCCAGGCCTGGAGGGCCGCCGTCCTGCCTGTTTTCCATCTCTCCCGTCTGCAACACACCTGATTCAAATGATCAGATCATCAGCCAGCTCTGAAGCAGCATTAGAACAATCCAGATTATTTGGATCAGGTGCGTTGCTCCTGGGAGAGCTGGAAAACAGGCAGGACAGCAGCCCTTGAGGACCGACTTTGGACACCCCTGATCTAGTGTTTTGCACATCCAATGTAGTTGTAGTGTGACTAAAATTTCGTCATGTGAAAGCCTTGTTAAATTCATACCTGTCAGCAACAATCAAAAGCACGTGTTATCTTTAAACAGGCTGACATTTTGATTTGAGTTCTTAAATTTTATTATTTGTATTATGTATTGAGACATTAGGCGCTTTCAGCCAGAAAAGGAGGGCAGCTACCAGGAGTCCAAAGCCCTCAGGAGCCATCTATCATTGTTTTAAATGGTAACAGGGCTCTCATAAGTCTTACTTACAGGAGCTCCACTCAGATTTTGTTTAGCAGGCTCACTTCGAGGCTGCTCATGAACAGGAGTGGGGCGGGGTGTGGGTTCCTCATAGTTGCCCCAAAGTTCAGAAGGGGCGTTCCAATCAGAGCTGGGATCTGCTGAACCACCATCTGAATTGGAGTGAAAAAACAATTGGGGTAAATATGAGACAGAGAGAGTACATCGTTGTTAGTACGTGTGCATGTGTGCGTGCGTTGGGGGGGGGGGGGGGGGGGGGGGGGGGGGGTAATGTTCGGAAGAAAATTCTTACTGAATCCGGACCACTCATCATCTACTTTTGGCTGACTGAGCCATGATGCGTTATCCACCAGCTGCGGATCTAAACACACAACACACCATGAATCCCGTGCTTCCCCCCCCCCCCCCCCCAAATGGTGAGGGAAATAATACAAATGTATTGCACTTACCAGCTGTGCCAACACCCAGTTTCGTAAAGGGAACTAGATCAGATGGAATCCTGTCAATCACAGTCCATGAATCTAGTGGGGGGGGACATGTACTTTTCACATGAATGCTATTATCCAAATAGAAAAGTGGGCAGATGAGGATTCCCTTATTTGTATTACTTCCACTAATGTGAGACTGACTTTATTTTAAACCATGGAAAGGACCATATGATTATTTTATGTCTAGATATATCGAGCTGTATGAGAACAATACCGTGCTTTTCACAAGTGGGCAAACTGTGCATTTAATGCTGAAGTTCAACACCAATTTTACCGAATGGAGCGAGCATTTAAGCCCAATTCTGGATGTTCACCGCTTTAATGACAGATGACAAGTGAGCAACAAGTTGCCATTTCAGTCAGTGAAATGCCAGCAAGCTCTCAGCTGGCGAGGGCTCAGCTCACTTGTGAAGTGCAACAGAAACCCCCTGCGACAATAGCTGAACTGCAGTCCCAGTAGTAAGTCTCTGCTGTGTATTCACATAATTTTTTTTTAAATATGATACAGTGAGGCTTTTATCATGGTTTGCCTCTTTTAAGCATCATTCACACCTGTGGCAGTTACTTGTGACATAAGCTAAGTTTGGACTGCAGACAAATGCGACCCTAATTGGATTTTTTTTTTGCCCTTTTGTGACCTGTATGTGATTTTTTTTTTTTACGAAAATCTGAACAGTTCAATTTCAATTTTTTTTTAAATCCAACCTGGATCAATTTCATGTCACCCTCAATCAGATATGTATCAGAATGTTTGCAGGTTGTGTGTATCTGACTTTATGTAGTTGAAAAGTAACAGATGTCACCATTCTCTGTGGCAGGCACAAAAAAGAAAGAAAAAAAAAGTCATGGGGGATGGAGTGTGCAAGGAAAGCAAGGTTTTCCCAACTTACTACCATCGACCAGAAGGTGGTGGTTAATGCAACAAGGTATTTAACAACCACCAAAAGGAAGAAGAGGAAGAAGGGTTATAAATGTAGTGGAGTATTAGTCATGCATTACCGTGGGTGGCCACTTTTATTGCATGCTTAAGAAGGTGGCGGTCATGCACCAAATGTATTTGCCAATCGCCAAACAAAAGCAGAAGTGAAAATGGAAGCAGAAAAAGCAGTAGTCAGAGCAATGGATGTGTGACATATTGCTATTTTAGCATGAGGTTGTTGTTTTTTACACCGCAACAAGGATTTACAGCACCAAAAGACACAACAGACCATGATTCTATCGTCGATCACAACGCGACATGGGATTCTGGTTTAGGTAAGCCCTTTTAAACGAAGAAGAAAAACTTCTCTATCATTAGAAACAGAAGTTGCATCCTCGTTTGTACCCGTGAGCATGAGTTGCATTTGGAAATTCACTCTGGGCTCCAGCACTCTGAATAACCCAATGGCGCATTTGAGCAATGATGCTGAGTTTGCCAATGGTCGAAGTGAAGCAGGAATGTCAGCAGTCACCCAGAAAGGATACATTTTTCAACTTTGGCATTGGCACAAATATGTCCACAGTACAATCGATCCTTACAATTTGTCTGCTATCTGGGGAACCCTTTGTTCAATTAGCTGACATAATTCAGCTAAAAATATCCACAAATCAGCTCAAAAGGGGCCCAAATTCCAAGGTGTTCTAAAAGTGGAATACTTAAGATTACCGTGAAGTTTCAAACTGTGTCGATTGTCAGACGCCCCGCCCCTCCCTCCCCGGCAAAAAACAAAAACAAAAAAACTCTCAACTTAGAAAAGCACAAATTGAACATTGAACATTTGGGCACGTCATGTATTTGAGTCATTTTTTTCATGAATGGATTTGTTATGGAGGATTTTAGAAGCGTTTGAAGCACTCATGCCATTAGAAAGTTACAGAAAGATGGCAGTCTTTTGTCATGCTAATTGTACCAGGGGTGGATCGATACAATTCTATTTCCTTTAGTAAATAAACAAAGAAATAAATAAATCGTGTTTCTCCATTTTACCATCAATGTCAGTCTTCCACAGTGGCGCTGGTTCTCTAGTGGGAGTCCACAGCCCTTGAGTCTTTGGAACAGCAGTGTGAGGAATCTTAACCTTGACCGCTTGAATATCAGCCACACCTGCTGCTCCTAATGGTGCCTCACTGGTGTTAACTGATACCAACAAAGAAGCATGATAGTCAGCCAGAATACACACGTCATGTTCATGATGTAACACAGAGAATAGCTGATAAAAGCTTGAACCTTGAATAAGATACCAGTGTTAAGTTGCATTCCACTGATCATTACCATGAGATACAGAAGCATTCATCTTCTCTGCTGTCACTTTTGATGAGTCTCCTGGGAGGAAAAAAAATGTAAGGAACACTTCCATAAATGTATGTCTGTTGAAAGGGAACTTGCGGGCAAATGTATCAACCCTACATTATGGAGAAACTGCAATATATTCCCTAATGCAAAGATTTATGGTGCATTCTAGAAACTGTTAGAAAAAATGAGACAAGGGTTGGACATTGAGTCGCAAGAATCGATTAAAATCAGGAGTCATGTTCTGATTTTTTTTGGACTCATCATTCTCAAATTCCAGTTTTGGTGTTTGGTCAGCTGCTGATCCAAAGAAGAACTTAATGGCGAAGAAGAATTGGTGACGATTGAAAGTGCGGTTGAACTTAAATTAACAGTCAACTCAGCGCAACACTCACAATACGCGCAAAGGTCATACGACATATAGAACTGAAACCAAATAGTTGTTGTTTCTGTATAGGCTACACCAGATTAAAGAATTGAAATAAGGGCCTGCGATGGGAACTGAATCGTTCAGATTCAAACAATACTCACCCCGAATGGGGGCAGACATTTCCAAATGCCATAGATGTAACAAAAAGATTAGCAAGGTATGGAAGGTTTGCCCGTTGACCAACGTCACGTTCAAACCGAAGACTATGAACTTTGTGAGAGAAGCGCAGCCTTAATGACAATCCAAACCTTTTTTCTTCTTCTGGTTGGCAGGTGAAGCAGCTGCTGATGCCTTACGCTGCTCTGGAGTAGCACTCATAGGAGTGCCGCCGCCCCCGCCAGCACCACCACCACTAGGACTGGCAGAGCCATCACTGGAACTCTTGTCCTTCTTGCGTTGCTCACGTTTTTCTTTGTTGCTGACCTTAGTCTCCCATGTACCTGAATGTAGAATCAAATGCAAAATAATAAATGAATGTACAATACAGAGTTGCACGTAAACATCCATTACACCATGAGTATGAAAAAGGTGAGTGGCAAACAGGTTAATCAAATGACATATGAACATGTATGCAGTCAATGTTTCTTTTATGAATTGACTTTGAAAAGCAACGCCATATAGTACCGCTCTTCCAAACAATTCTGCCTTCACAAAGTATTTGGTTGTGCATCTCTACAACATCAAACAAAAATCATAATAATAAATACAGTGGTAACTTGACTGATGAGTGCTCCAACTTCTGAGGTTTTTCGGAGCCACAAATTGTCTAAAGGCCATGTCTCACTGAGCGGCGAAAGGTTTGCAAGTGTGTGTCCACCGAGTGAAAGTTTTTTAGTCAGGGTTCCTTCAAGGTTGCAAACAGTCACAAAGACAATCGCCAACAATTTTAATGGCACCAAACAGTTATTCTTGTCGCAAAGAAATTTTTAACATGTTCAAAATTTGATGGCGACAAGAAAAACTGTTTGTGGATGTCTGGCACACATCTTTGCTACACTGAACAACTTTGGGAGAAAAAAATAAACAAAACAAACAACAAAACTGATACCTGCACTTGCACGTTTGCCACCTAGTGAGATATGGGTTTAAGGAGCAAGCTTGAGATATGGTGCTGCTTGAGCAAAGTGGGGGGAGCCTCACAGTCACCAATGCATTTTCAGCCATTTATTGAATGGTACATAGTAGAAGTGTAATAAGTAATTGATTAATTGAGTATGTACTGTATATATAAAGATAAATCTATTTTTTAAAATATATAAATATGACATATTTTACCTTCCTCGGGCTCCTTTCCGACAGCTGTCACGGTTTCCTTCACTACCTGTGTGGCTTTCTTCTTTGACTTTTTTGTCTAGAAGATGTTAAATAAAGTAATTATTAAAAGAAAGTAGAGCAATTTTGTAGGAAAGTGATCTACAACACACTGGCAATGTGTATGGTCACTGTTGGCCACCTCGCTATTGATGAAGTTAAAAAGGGAGTGGTGAGGTAAATATTTCCATTGGCAAGCAACCAAATTGTCGGTCAAAATTGCACTCTATCTCACTCTTTCGGTTCTCCTGTAAGTTTGGGAGGGCGTTGCTAAAATAGAGACGAGCTGATGCAACCACAGAATCGCATGATTCGCCATTCCCAACTACACAAGTGCCCTCATTTTATATGTGGCGATGCGGCGCTAGAGTCACTTCCTTCCTGATAATAACTTGGACCATCTCTACTACAACTTGCAGTTAGCCATCAAACTGTGCTCACAACTCGAAAGAAATACAGATTCCCTTAAGTGTTATGTTCTTTGGGCTACGTCATCTCTGCCGTGTGCAATGAGCGCCGTACATAGCGGCGAAACAGGGAGCACTAGCGCCACATAAACACAAGATGTCGTGGCTAACTACACTCAAATATGGCAAGAAGATATTTATATTGTTTAGCCACATTGGCTAAAAGATTTCATGACCCAGTGCCAACAGTGATCGGGCAGCAAGCACATAGGATTTCATCAGCTAGCAGTCAATCAAAGAAGCATACTCAAGTTAAGGTTATTTATAAGCTAAACTAAATATACAGGAAATCTTCCCTTTTAAGAATTCTCAAAATGTAAATCCATCCACACCATCTGCATAGCTACATGCAATTCTGACCACCTACAGTATTTGACAGTTTGTTACTTCACTGTTCTGGAGGTAGTACGGAATGAACTACTTTGACTTTAGACGGTCGTCACTCCCCTAAGGTTTTGCTGCATCTGCAGGTTAAAGTTAACACTGTAACTCAACACGGGCAGCTGCTCTGGCTACGTCAGTGAAGGGTGACACTGACAGAGTAGTCACCCGAAATGCTTTTCCTTTCACAGTATAAATAAAATGCTTTCAACTGCCACATACAGGTATATGCACATGCTGAAGACATTGAATACGTTAGCTCAAACAAACACTTTTGTTTTACAGCTCTGATCATTATCAATTGTGATGCTTGTGTGACTGATCTGTGATCGGTTTGCCTTTGAGTGAAACAACTTCTAGAACACTAATTTAAGCAATAGTTAGAAAGGTTGTGGAACACTGGAACCTATAAGATGCAGTTTGATGATACATATTGAGAAATATCAGTGTAATTTTACCCTTCTCGTGTAAGAATGAAAATAGTAGAAAAGCTTCTCAGTTTGGTAATTAGTATGAAAATGTAGATAGACTGTATCGCTCTCACAGTGTCTATTTTAGATTCTGATTTTTTAGTGTGATGTGGATCACAACTACATTGAAATAGGGATCAAACTAGCAGGTTTAGGCAATTTATAATGCTTGGATCCGTATATTACCTCAACCGGTTTTTCACTCTTGAATTGTGGAGGCGGCTGTTGATGTGGCACTCTGTCCTCATTAACTATGGCGTCTTCTTCCAGTATCTCCTCAGTGACAGCTCTCCCGTTTGGCTGGGATTTCTGAATGTACAATAAAGAACGACACAATACGTTTCGCCAAATGTATAATAAAATGAAAACAGAGTGTGTTGGGTGGGTCCGGTCGAATTCTAGTCCGGAGCTTTAGCTTAGCACCTAATTTGGATGAGTGTACAACAATTGTGATTTAAATGGGAAGAGTGGTTCTATGTACGTGCCTTTTCCGCCCGTTTCTTCCTCTTCTTTGGCTCTTCTGATTTGACGGGTTTACCGGCACTTCGTTTCATCTCGACGGTGTCCTCCACAACGTTAGTCGCAGGCCGTTTCTTAAAGAGAGCCTGGCACATCGAGGCCCATATTACGAGCACCAGAACGAAGCCGGTGCACGCCGCAACTAGGATCACCCATGGCGGAATGAGCCCGGGCTTGATCGCCAGATCCACGCCGAGCTGGGCTCGCAAAAACTCCTGGCCTTTGGACAACAATTCATTCACGCGAGATGCAAGCAGCTCGGCCTGCTGAGACGCCGCGTCCTTCCACTGTTCCATGGGTATTGCTAATAGAGCTTCCCAACGATTCACAATTAAAGCCGTTTCTATGAGCCGACCTAGCCCGCAGTGCTAGCTAAAAATAGCGGGGGGACGACATGATGGAAAATCATAAATGCCTCACCTCCTTTCACTAACTACATCGGCCTCAGTAGACAGGTAGCCAAACTCGCTAGCTAACTAGCTAGCCTAGCTGAATCGAGAGATATTTTCAAAACCTAAATAAACTTCGTAAGCCGTAAAAAATCGGATAGCATTGTGTTGCTCTGGTCTCAGTATGTCTAGTTCTAATATGACCACATTCACCTCACACGACTTGAGCTGGAGGGGAGGAACGATGCCCTCGCAAAATTTGTGCAGCGTTCAAGTGTCACCGGAAGTTACACAATCCTAACGTCGTACATATTACACGAAAAACGTCATACTGCATTACACGTTTCCAAGGTGTGACGTAAACGGAAAAAATGCGATGAAAACAGAGGCTTTCTTACAGAGAGAATGTTAATTAACTGTAATTAAATGTGAAATGGTTTACGTTCAAAATCTTTTGCACGATTTTGTTGCAAATTCAGTGTACAGTATTTGAGGAAAATATAGGGCCCATCTTTATACATTTTTTCAGAAAACGTGACTTTACCAAGTTAAATCACACGTGACCTTGTGACTTGTATCAAGCAATCTTTATAAATTGTATGTTTTTATCTGATATTTTGTAATGAAGCTCTGCAACTTACTTTGTACGTCCTGGAGATCAAAGAGTTGTAACAGCTTTATTCTACAGACAGACTTTAAAGTTTAAAGTATTGATCCGATTTGTATCAAACTTCCTCAGTGGCATCCTGGCATCGTCTCGGTGACAGGGGTGCCCAAACTTTTTTGACCGAAGATCTACTTTTCGATCAACCAACCTCTCGGGATCGACCCGTTACCGCGCACGCGCGTATAGGCGCGCGCGCACGTACAGTGGCATGCCATGAGCAACAGCCTGACGCTGAGGTATGCAACGCACTTTTGCAGCCTGTTAACGATCGTAGCTCACGCGTATCGTTGTAAAATACTTCTCTCGGCCTCCAGATTCCCATTCTTTGCCCGTCCCCTCGTTGAATTGTACAAAACAAACTCTGGATGAGAATAATGATAACGATAAAAGATTAGCGCAACAACTCTGAGCACAAGCTGCAATTGCAGACTGCTGAGCGCTAACAACTTCCGGTGACGCAGTCACATGCCACCGTAGGTTAAAGATGACCCGCTTTATTTTAGTTTCTTTTTGTGAAAGTGAGACTGATAGAATGATTAGGGTGCAGTGTGCATTAACACAAAAAAATATTACTAACATGCACAGAGACACAAGTTGGGGTTTTTTCCCTCTACACGCCTCGAATCGATTTGGGACCAGTCCGTGATCTACTGGTCGATCACGATCGACGTAATGGGCACCCCTGGTCTAGGAACTGTCAGGAGTGAGTCAAGTCACATTTATTTATATAGCCCTTAATTACAAATGGGCTTCACATGCCCACGGTTGACAAATATTAATGACATTCCCTGACCTTAACCCCCAGGAGGGAAAGGAAAAACAAAAAAAAAATCTTTAAGAAAAAAAAAACACCTGAGGAAAACTGAGAAACCTGGAGAAGTCATAAGACCATAAATTACAAGGTGCGTCCTCTGAGCGGTAAGAACTAAAACTGGAAAGAGCTAAGCCTGACATACCAACGCACATTCTGTGGCGTTCTATTAGTATGGTATGATCGACAGTGTCAAAGGCAGCGGTAAGATCGTGTAAAAAATAATATTGATGAGGCGTCGGAGTCCATAGCTAGGAAAAGATCATTAGTCACTTTGGCAAGGGCCGTTTCAGTAGAATGGTGGGCCTTAAACCCTGACTGAAACGGTTCAAATCGGTTGTTAGCGGCCATGGAGTCATCAAGCTGTTGTGCGATGACTTTCTCAATAATTTTTGCAATAAATGGGAGATTTGAAACAGGCCTATGCTAACAGAAACCCTCGACCCAGAGATGGCTGCCTTTTGAGATGGGTAAAAACAGGATGATTTTTTTGCTTCATTCATATTGCACAAATGCAGTATTAATCAGAATGCCTTGTTCAGACTAGTGAGGGTGCATTGAATATATTATTGTTAGGATTTTTTTAAACTTGATTTACCCTTTAATCGGAAGCTGGTATGTACAGTGAATATAAAATGTCCACATACAGTTGCTCAATGGCCAGGCTTTTTTTTTCCACCATGAACATCGCCTACAAGCTGTATAACTCAGTTGGGATGCCAGGGTGGGGGCTTAGTTATACAGTAAATGTGATATCACTTGTGTAAACACATTATCTCAGGTGATCATTTTTACTTCCTAATTATTAAATTCCTCTCCGCCTCCAATTGAGTAATTGAAGTTATAGGTGTCAGGGTGGATGAAGTTTCATGAGGGTCTGACTGGAGGCATGCACTGCGTTGGGATAGATTTGAAAAATAAAATAGAATGTCAGGCGGATAGCAGGGGGGGGTGCATTTGAAAATAAAAGCAAATGCACTCAGACCAAATTGTAATATTTCATCGACATCTGGACATTGTGCAAATGCACATCAACGGCACTTTTTCCCTCCGTGACCATGAGGCAGCATAACCTAATTTCACCTTGTGTATTCTGTAAAACAGTGAGTTGAACAGGAGATTAATATGATTGTTTAAAATCACACCCTTCCACATCTCACTGTCATTACCCACATGAGCAATTTTAGTTCCCCAGCAGAACAATGCGGTCTTATTCAGGGCCTCGCGTTGTAGTACAGTAATTTCATCAGTAGATGGTGCTGTCGAACTGTGCTACTTCTGCACTGCACAATAGTGTAGGCTGCCTGCGCTTTGCGCACTTCTCTCCATGTATTTGAGCAGGAAATAAGCAAGCTCAGCAATTTTAATAATGAAATCATGGACTTTGGATTCAAATTGAAATTCAATATCAAACCCAGACCAGATAACTAAAATGAAAAATAATTTTACGTCTGCTGTATTGTCATTTTATGTTGTGTTCTGTAAAACGCTTTGGTACAGCACATGCAGGTGAGGCTCAGCTACCTCTGAGTTGTCCAAATTGCTTGGTATGGAGAGAAATAATGTACAACTTTTTGCATCCAAGTTTATTTTGAAACTCCCTACTCCCTCTGTACAAGAAAAACAAAAAAGATTTTCCAGAAAGGCAGCAGTGAACTATCAGTGATAGTACTTTTCTTGTGAAAGAAACTTATAATCACAGTGTCTTCTTTTAAATACCTCTACTGCCGTCATCTTTGGCTGGGCTTCGGCAGACAGATTTCTGTCAGACCAAATTCCTGGGAAACAAACCTTTCAAGCTGAATAGGGTAGAACTGCGGGCGTAACATTTTACAGTGCCAATGCAGGAATGTTCTGGACTGTATACATCTTTTTCATTTAATTTCAACACAACGAAAACAAAAATTGAAATAAAAATAAGTTTGTGTTCACAACACAAACATTGTCTGGGGAGATAGCGACAGTATGTCGAATTTTAATAAAATTGTATAGACAAAAAAATAAATCTACAAAATGGAGCTAAGTAAATATTACACAACAAGTAAGCATGTTTTTTTTTAAACTCTTTTCTGTTGAACCTCTACACAAAACCAAAGTTCTTGGTCTTAATAGCTAACAGGAGCTTCTGTTTGAGTATCTGTTTTGAAGAATAGAGTGGCACATAGAGGCGCGAGATGCACGTATTGGCTGTGGGGAGGTGCTGGTCGTCTGGAGGCCGGATAGTAATGGATGGCATTGGCTGAAAGCCCTCTTCGCTGGCTGGCAGGGATGGACTGGAAGTCCAGAAGTATACCTGATGATGAGAAAATGAATTAGTCTAACTATTCAGAAAAAAACTGTAATACCCATCCATTCAGCATGAATTATTCCAAATGATTTTTGCCATTAGGCCAGGTCATGCGCGCAGAATTAATAAATCAGACCTTACCAGATCTTGCCTCTCAGTCATGCTCATCTTCTCGACTATCGACCAAAACCAGCGCTTAAACTGCAGTAGTTTGTCTGCATTCTCTCCTGTTGAACAAATAAGTCTGTTTGGTATTATCAGTGTACACATGCAAGAATTGTGTTATAAGTTAGCAAAGATAACTGACAGATGCAAGATCCACAGAGCAGACATACCAGACTCGTCATTGAAGGAGGTGAAGCTAATGAGCATCTGCACGTTGACCTCTCCGCAACCATTGACAAGCAACCGAAAATCCTCAGCAGTCAGATCTTCTAGGGCGTTCTTCGGAAGTACATCCAGCAAACCCTTCCTCATCGCCTTGAATGGACATACATTTTGTGAAAATATGCGTCAATTAACATAACAGTTTCCAATAGTCTTTCTATAATCACAATGAAACTTGCTTCATTCTTTGACAGCGAGTTTGATAACCTTAATGATTGCATATTCACAACCAAGGAGAAGGACTCACATGGAGTGGTTGTTCAGCCACGACCAGCATTCTGTGCTCTGCGTACTTCCGCACATACTCGTACACATTGAGGGGAGTTACTGGCATGTTGACACCACCAGAGAGAAGCTCCACCTACACCAGAAGGAACAGTCAATTTTAATAAGGTCTAATTAATATTAAGATTTAGTGTGCATCTGCTATCCACAGCTAGCTGGAATCATTTGTGGAGTTCTATTAACGTGCGCTGGCGGTGTAATTATGTTAATTCCAAGTATATAGCAATCTCAGCATGTTGCAACACAACCGTAAGAGATGTCATGCAGCTGAAGGAGTCTTATGTCTTTTTGGCCTGTAGGACTCATTAGGGAGCTGATAGGCATGGGCTGTTGAAGTGAAATGTAGGTTTCGCAGTCGATGAGACAAAAACTCGGGCATGGGAGGAGTTTGATGAGGCCATGATGAAAACGACTTCCAGATGGCTTCCAGGAAATTCTGGTTCACCAGCGGGCATTTCAAGAGGGAAACACAGTGCACCATTAACACTGTTTATGAGAAGGGGCGCTGCTGACTTTGACTCAGGATTTTGTGATTTGGTGCAGAATACTTTAATAGTTTGTTTTGTCACTTTGTGTTTGTTGTTACGTCGTGTGGACCTGATGTGGACTTTTTTCAGCATTTTTTGGCCACGACATTCATCAAGGAGGAGACTCCGTGCTTGGTGGTTGCGCCTTCTCGGCAGCATGGGTATACCAGCACTGTTTTTGACTGGGAGGAATGTCGGCGCCATTTGACTGTCGTTGCTGGACAGTCCCGGGGCGCTTGTGTCTTGCGCCTGGAATGGGCAGCATTTTTCACAGCCCCGCTTTGTTCAGCGGAGAGATCGGTGCTGTTGAACGGTCTGCGGCTGGATGGATGTACGTCTTGAGGAGCCGACGATGAGAAGAAAGGAGCGTTAGCGCGCAGCGCCGATGCGGATTTGGAACTGGGAGTCGTGGCTTGGAGTTTGAAGCGGATTATGTGGGACAGGAGAAGTGAACTAATCTCTTTTCGTCAATGGACGCTACAGCTTCGTGTTTGCTTTCAAATCTTAGCTAGTAGCAGACGTGTGCACATTTTCAGCATGACGTCTCTGATCCACTGGTGAAAGGACACTTTGATCCTCTCCTCTTTCATCGTGTTGTGTTGTGTTATTATTGTTATTTTGACTTCAAAATGGCGCCGCGAGAGTGGCTGCCTTTCCAGCAGCTCCTATATTTTGTTGTTCTACTTCTTCCTTTCATAACTTTGCTGCTGTGAATTGGGAATTTCTCCATTGCGAGACTAATAAAGGTTTTCTTATCTTATAACTCTAACACATGGAACCCTGTTCTTTGTGCCTTGGTGAGAGAATACTCATGACATTTTACCTGTCCTGCCCCTTCCTCTTTGCAAAGGTCAATGGCAAAGGCCAAATCCATTGCAGCAAATACAGCTTCCGCTTCACCGGCCAGTGAATGGCGAATAAGCTGTCTCAAACTCTCGTACATGACCGGGTCAAAGAATGCAAAATCATGCCAGTTGACCTGCAGTGGATGACAGAATAGCCGTTTAAGTACAAATTAACTTCATGTCACAAATCGTATTTGAAAAGAGGAGGAGTTATGCCTACCTTTCTTCCAAGCAAGACCTTGATCACATGTCTATTCATCGTTATTGGACAGAGTTCATTCTGAAGGAGACACAACCCCAATATCCTACAATGTAAACAACATGTTAAAAGTCAATCTAGAGGATTTTACTCAAGTAAGGGAAAAAGACAAACATCTTTGATTAACAGGAATTCAGAAAAGAGCAAACACGGTCACAATGAGTACATTAATAGTTTAAACCATAAATATGCCACAACTTATGATTAGTGCCTGTGCTTACAGTATGGCAACAATTTTGATCAAGAATCACAATAGGGGGTGTAGTCCAGTGCCAAACAACTTTTGACTGCACAGCAAATTGCAGAAGTTACAAAGATGGGGCCCATGCTGGTGAGAAACGGTGCTGCTTCATAGGCTGAGGTTGCGTAAAAGGTTTACTAGAGCTGTGTACGAATCAGCGGTGATTCGAATTAGGATATGAGTGGGCGTGTTTTCTTCTGCTTTCTACCTTCTGCCACAAAAGTTTGGTTGAGCGGACACCAAGTTTGATATTCTTTTGGGGCAACCGTAACCCTTTATTGTCTCAGTTAAAAAGCCACAACACGACAACGAATATGCACAAAGTAAACTGTATGTTGCCACAAAAAAAATGTATTTTTTTTCCTCATGGAAAATGGAGGACAGACACCACCCCAAAATATGCAAATAGATGAATTCACAAATGCCAAACCACGACTATCGTTCATTACCTGCCGATGTTACGGAAACAGTTGAGTCTGGCCTCTGTGTTCTTTCCAGGCCGAGGCGAGTAGAAGCCTCGTTTGCCAGGCTGGTAAAAGAGCGGCGCATTGTCATCCCCATCATCTGGGTCATCAAGCTCCATGTCCACCACACTGCGTGTTGAACCATGGCGCTTTCGGTTCTCCTGTTGCTATGCAATAACCAACAAAAGAACAAGTTAATGGCACAGCACTGCCTGCATTAAGGAAAACAAAATAGGGACATTTTAAGTCCGAAGCACAAAAACAACAGAATAAGGGTATTGCTGTTTGATTAATATTAAGTCATGGAACAGAAAGGATAAGACATTTTACTTGAGCTTTTTCTGGAGCCTCCAAAAGACCCAGGTCCAGTATACTGTCAGCACCATTTTCCCTGGGTAAGACATAGTTTATAGTGAGTCCCACCGTATAGTGTTTTGTTCTAAGATTGCGGTTCAGTTGAACCTGAAAATGAGTCGTTATGGGATATTGATGGGGGTTTTTTGGGGGGGGGGGGGGGGGGGGGATATGGCCCACTAGAGTAAAAACAGCCTTGGTTGCCAGGTTCATCATAAATGTGTACTGGAAGAGTTGAATTTATGCTAACCTTCCATGTGCAATAAGCAGCTCCATAGCCTCTTCTACTCTGGCTCTGAGAGAATCCTCACTAGCCAGCAGCAGCAGAAGTTGCGCAGGGGATAATTCCAGCAACATGCCTGTGATTTTACTGGCAAACGCCTGCAGATAATCAAACAAGTCTTAGGGTGTACTAGAAAGAATGGTGTACAAGATAAAAGCATGTACAAACCCGATTCCAATGAAAGACGGACATTAAACAAATACAAACAAAAAATGATTTACAAATCCTATGTTAAACTGAAGGCGGCCCGGTAGTCCAGTGGTTAGCACGTCGACTTCACAGTGCAGAGGTACCGGGTTCGATTCCAGCTCCGGCCTCCCTGTGTGGAGTTTGCATGTTCTCCACGGGCCTGCGTGGGTTTTCTCCGGGTACTCCGGTTTCCTCCCACATTCCAAAAACATGCGTGGCAGGCTGATTGAACGCTCTAAATTGTCCCTAGGTGTGAATGTGAGCGTGGATGGTTGTTCGTCTCTGTGTGCCCTGCGATTGGCTGGCAACCGATTCAGGGTGTCCCCTGCCTACTGCCCGAAGACAGCTGGGATAGGCTCCAGCACCCCCCGCGACCCTAGTGAGGATCAAGCGGTTCGGAAAATGGATGGATGGATGGATGTTAAACTGAATACACTACAAAGACAAGATTTTTAATGTTTAAACTGTGAAAACAATTTTTCAGCAATTAATCATCTGAGAAATAAAATGTAGGTTGAACATGATTTGTAAATCATTGTATTCTGTTTTTATTTAACACAATGTTCCAACTTCATTGGAATTGGGTTGTTAGATCTAGATAATTTTCTTATTTCAAGAAATCTGCTGGTAATTTTTTCTTGCTGACTGGTAGATAATTTCACTTGTTTCTAGTAAATTTACTTTAAAAACCAGTGTGTGCGTGTATACACACACACGCGCGCGCACGCGTACACACACACATATATATATGCAATTGTATTAAGCATATATCTGTGTGTGTGTAATATATATAGCTATGATTGTACTGACCTCACGAAAATAATGGCATTGTATTTAATTAATATTAGATGACCATTTTATTTACATCAAAAAAAGAATAAGCTACAGTATGTGTGTTATTTACTTAATTTTGTTTGTTTGTTTATTGAACATATACAGTAATAATTTGACAGAAAATAAGGTAGATAAAAAAAGTAAAAAGAAAGAAATCAATCTTCATTCAACACAGTTATTATGTTCAAGGGAGTAGGAAGAAGTAAAAAACTTATCTAGTCCTACCCCGTTATGTGATTATATCTAATAAATCATTTTTATATCAATCAGAAAAGAAAAAAGAAGTCTCCATTAAGGCTCATACTTTACCCTTAACCGTGATATTTTTACAACTTTTGGTTTGTATCGGGATTATATACTTCCACACCCTGACACTCTTGTGTCGATTTTCTCTTGTATTCATAATGGATATTTATATACCTTTCTCTATTTATCAACTTAGTTCTGATTTATCATTATATTTAATGTTTTGAATTTATCGATATGTGGTTTCCAACATAGTTTTGAGTCTATTACTAATCCGAGAAACTTGGTTTCATACGCTCTTTCTATCTCAATTGAGTTTACCATAATTTTAGCTTGGTGTTTGATTGGTCTTGTGCCAAAAACAATTAACTTCGATTTTTTCAGGTTAAGTGAGAATTTATTTCTGTCGAACCAGTTTTTTAATTTGTTTAATTCGTTTTCTACGGTTGTCAGGAGCTGTTTCAGATTTATTCCAGAACAGTAGAAAGTTGTATCATCAGCAAATAGGACACATTTAAATTGTTTTGAGACCTTGCAGATATCATTTACATATAAGATGAATAGTTTTGCACCAAGCACTGACCCCTGAGGAACTCCGTGAGTGATTTTCAGTTGATTCGTTTTTTTATTGTTGAGTTGCACGTACTGATATGTTTTCTAAATAACTTTTTATCCATTTATAAGCTACACCTCTAATGCCATATCTTTCTAGTTTTTTCAATAATATACTGTGATCTATTGTGTCAAAAGCTTTTTTTAGATCTAGGAAAACCCCAACAGTAAATTCTTTGTTGTCTATATTAGTGGCTATTGCTTCCACAAACTCCATAACTGCCATTGAGGTGGTCCGTTTTTCCCTGAAGCCATATTGATTCTCACTTAACAGCGCATGCTTTTGTATAAAGCTATCAAGTCTGCGAGAAAATAGTTTTTCTAATATTTTTGAAAATTGTGGTAGTAGTGATATTGGTCTATAATTTGTAAACCGATGTCTTTCTCCACTTTTATAGATTGGAATAACTTTAGCAATTTTCATTTTTGATGGAAAGATACCAGCTTTGAATGACAGGTTGCATATGTGCGTGAAAGGTCGCACTACATATTCTATAATCTGCTTTATTATTGTCATATCAATATTAAAGCAATCAGTTGACTTTTTATTTTAACATCTTTTTAATTAAAAATAGCTTTCATCACTCAGCCTAAGTTATGTGAATTTCCAGCCACGCACATCCAGCCAATCACAGATGCAACCAGCAGGCAGAAGCGTTATTTGAACTAACAGAAATAGCGCTGTTGCTGACAGAAGCACAAAATGTTTGTTCAACGCGGATACAGAACACACTGCGGTCATACCGAACATGAGTTCAGCTATTACCGCGATACAATTACATAGAAAGTTAATACAGTTTACGAATCTGTACAGCTACACTGGAGCCAAACATCTTTGTGAATGTCCTTACGACGCCACATAGACACCACGTAAAAAGCGGACAAATTATGTCGGACAAAATCATTGCAGTCTGTGGGCACTGGGATTTGTACAACACACCATTTATGTCAGATTTAATAATACGGTTTTCAGGATTATTTTATGGTCTAAGTGTAAAAAGTGATTTTTTTAATATCTTCCAAGAAAATCAAACTGTTAACTTTTAATGGACAAGGTTGCTTGTTACCTACCGGTTGCATTGCATGAACACGTGGGTAAAGTCTTTCCCCTAAAGCTTGTCTGTGGGCAGGTAAGGGGTCAGGCTCATCATTGGCGTTGCCCTCCGATGACGGCCTAAATGGCCTGGTGTCTATGGATAGTTGTCTCCTAGAGTCTCTGTAAAATCAAACACAGATATGCAACATGTCTTCCACAACACAGTTGTGGCCTGTTCTAAAAAGAGGCATGTGTAGCTAGAGTTCACCTGTCCCGGTCTCTCCTGGATCCCGCTCGTAGACCTCCACTTCTCCTCTCTCTTTCCCGATCTCTGTTTCTCAAACGCTGCATTAGATCTGAACAAACAAGAAACAAAGTTCACCTTAAATTCATTTTTAATCTCAAGTTAATTTCTCAGTATGCAAGAATGAACGCAAGTTCCAAAATACAGTATAGTTTCTTTGTAATTTCATACTTGAATTGTAATCGTGATGACACGTACTGCTGGCCTGCATGCCCTTGGTGACATTTTGGACACAGTCCAAATTGGGCAGTTTGTCATTGGAGAGGAGTGCCAGCGCAATAGCTGTGTAGAAGCTTCGGGCTACACCACTGCCCTCGCCCGGCTCATCTTTGAAGGTGACCTTTACTCGGTGTACAGCCATTGGTGTGGTTGTGCACCTCCTGCCAAAGTGAGTGTTCAGCTGACGCATGGTCTGCTGTATTAGCTGGTCTCTATCCCGATCAACTTCAAGGGCCAAGTCCCGGGATTGTAGGTTCCTTAGCTTCTCCATTTCTCTGCGGAACTTTGACTCCTTTACCTCAAAGCCACCAAGCTCAGTGAGAATCTTAAAATGAAATAAAAAGTCAAACGTTGATTAAACTTTTACATAAATTATAAACACCCTCTCTTTCTTTCAAAAATTATTTTAAGGCATCACAAAAAGTTGACAGGTCATAAACTTTGACAATTGCAGTTAATAAAATGAAAAGAAGTACCGATCCAGGCTCAGCCCCAACATCCTCCATGAAGACACGACCAAAGAGTTCCAGTGACAGACGCCAGCGTCCAAGCAGCATGTCATGTGAAATCATCATCCCCATGAAGCTACAATGAGGTCTGCCCAAAATAAGGCACCAAGGAATGTCAATGCTTAGTCTGTTACCTTATTCTGACTGGGTGACATGATACCAAATTGAAGAGCTGCAGCTATGTTCATCAACAGGGTTGGCAGTTATGAGATATAATTTTTTTTTTTTTGTTTTTAACTATGGCATGTCATGGATTGGTACAAGTACAAATTTGGGTATTCTGCATCTCCTGGATTAAATCAGCATGAAAATGTACTGAATTTTACCTGAAAGACGGAAGAGGAGGTCCATCACTTTCGGTGAGGCCAATCTCAGCAAGCAGACTGCTCTTCAGCTGAGCAGCAAGGTCGTGGGGTGAAGGGCCAGCTTTTGAGGCTTCCAGCTCCTGGTCTGGCACGGACTGGTTCTCAGAGGTCCGCTGGGCAGTCTCCATACTCATCACATTCTTCAGGTTGGCTGAGTAAGACATCTTAGTGGGCAGGATCTGTGGGTTAGCGGAATTCAAAGAAGTCTTGTGTGGTGAGATGTCAGTGTGGTGGTGAAAGAATGGTAATATGAAAATGGCAAAACATAAATACAGTACATAAGCAAGCAAAAGCTTGTGTTCTAATATCAATTTGAATGACAGAGTAACATAAAACAAGATAGGTATTACAGGGTTTTGCCTGGCTCAAATTGAGGCAGAGATGGTACCATCCTGATCAGCATTTTCTCCAGGGACGCCCGTTTCCTTCCACATTCCAAAAACATGCATGACAGGCTGATTGAACACTCTAAATTGTCCCTAGGTGTGAGTGTGAGTGTGAGCGTGTATGGTTGTTCGTCTCTGTGTGCCCTGCGACTGGCTGGCAACCGGTTCAGGGTGTCCCCCGCCTACAACCCAAAGACAGCTGGGATAGGCTCCAGCACCCCCGTGAACCTTGTGAGGATAAAGCGCATCGGAAAATGGATGGCTGGATGGATGAATATTTGCCCAATTTATGGCAATATTAAAGCCACATACACTATGGCGGATGGGCTGACATATCGCTTTGACCCGGTTCAACAATTCTCTGCTACAGAAATCACAAGAAAAAGGAAAAGAATGCTCCTCATTTTGGATTTCCAAAAGGTTTTTGGTTACCATGATGAATCTTGTACAAACGGGTCGAATGGCTCTTTAGTTGCCGACACAAGTGTAATATGTCCCTCCTTACTTGGCGTACAATGACGCACCATGACAGTATAAAACCGTATTGTACAAATCGAAATGTCGCCTAATGTGTGAAAACTGCAATCAATGGTCACCCAAATTTATGATGACATCTTTACTTATGGTCACATCAACCTCTGAAGATTAGAGAATGATCGCCCAAGTGTGAGGGATTATAGGGTTTTTTCCTCATCGTCGAGGCACTCATTACAAAGCTTATGTCACTTCACGAGAAAAACGCGTCATCCATTAAATCCAAAATACATAACGTCTTGCCACATTACACAATGCCACACATTGAGAAATGTGCAGAACTGTCACATGCAAACATTGATATATTTATCGCGTATACGCCTGCGTACCGAACCTTGTTTTCAGTAACGCCGTGATTGGCTGTTGCAGGAAAGACTGGCCATCAATCAAACAAAAATTAAGTGCATGTTTCTTTATATTTTAATCTTCGTGATGAGCAACTCAACATTAGTATTTCACAGCACAAAAATGGCTACGATGATAAAATAAAAACAAGTTCACTTAGAAATTTGTGCCTCAAATGGCATCTTGGTGGGCGGGCACGCCCCTCTATGACCCGCCCTCGGAGACGGGTCCGACATATGGGGTGGGATGGGACCGAGAGGCATACAACACAGCCACCTTTCTTAACCGGCTGGATTGAATTGTTTACAGCTGATCAAGTATTCACCAAGATAGCATTTAGCTGCCAACACCACCACCATGAAGCACCAGACTGATGATGTGTAAACGTTTTTGGATGGAGGATGAGTGCTCCTCCTCTTGTCCATTTGAAGCGAAGCAAAGTCACTCCCTCCCGCATACTAACACAGTGAACACGCACGAGACGTGGCAGTTCGTGATATTTCACATTCGGTCGAGCGATATCAATTGGTCTGGCTGAGGGCGGCACAAACTTAGCTGGAGGCGGACGCCACACAAATTTGAACTCAGGAAAAACCCTGCATTAGACTGAGTCGCTGGACATTACTTCAAATGTGTAAGCAGTGGTATATAAGGAATCAAAATAGCCTTTTCAGAACTCGACATACTAAAGTACGGTAACCAAGAATCACAATCTTTAGATATTAGAACACAGCTGCCCACCTGTTTTTCATGTGAAGAGGGGTGGTATACCTGAGAAGGGGAGGGTAGAGAAGCGCCCAAATTTAACTCCAGGCAGTTTCTGTCCACACTTGCCTCAGCCAGGCCTTTGGTTGCCATGGAAGAGGAGTACAAGCCTTGTGAGGGTCGCCCAAACAGATCCTCTTTCCTTGCATTTGGCTGAAAAGGGTTGTATAATGATTAATCTTGCTACAAATTAAAAAACACCAGATATGGTACTTGGTACTGTCACCTGAATCCACCAATACACATACAATATTATATGCTGTAGTACAGTGATTATGATGCCGCATGCTAAACTAGTGCTGTGTTACACGTTAGTTGCCATGACTACTACTGCTTCTTATTCCATTTCTTCTCTCTCTTGACGGTTGGGAAATACATGTGCATTATCACCACCTTCTATAGCATGCAGCATTTACCAGAACAAAGATGTACTATTTACAGCACCAAAAGGCACCCTAACCGACCAGGATTGTACCTGTATCCAAAAAGCAACATGTGATTTTAGTTAAGCCATTTTAAACAACAACAAAAAAATATGTTTCCATAGTTAGAAGCGGATCTAATCCAGCCGGAACTTGTTCAGTGCCGTCAACTTGATTACGCAATGGGATTTTAGGTGAGTCCGAGCTCTACTCTTCTCGTGTTTTTTTTTGTAAAATAAATGTCTCCCCCAAAATGACAGTTATACTCAGCAGCGACATGATTTTTATTTTCTTCATGATGCATTTTTTGCCTGGTGTGTCTTATACTGAGGAGCGATTTATAATCCGAAAAATACGGTAATACAAAACATTTTATTTAAATTGTTCAGATGTACATCACCTACTTAAAAAGGGGAATGATCATTTTGAATGGAGCCGGGTTTATAAACTTCTGCCCTGCAGATTGACTAAGCAACAATTCTTGCCTGCAAGAGGTGAGGCTGATCTGCCAATGGGATGGCCTCAGCCAAGGGAACGTCAAATGGATTTGGTGGGATACATCCCAAGAAGGTCATTGAATCCGAGCGACGGAAGAAAGGATGATTCTGACCCGTTTCGGCAGAAACAGCATCTTCTTCCTTGTCCTGTAAATTTGAACCTGGAGTAAGATAGTCATTGTTATGCCACAAATACATCCAGGGTTTTTGAAAATGTGAGCATTTATTTGTCTTACTTTGATTGGTGTCTTCATCATTTTCATGTTCAGAGTCCTCATTGTCCAAACCCAATTCCAAAATCTCTCGATTCCTACATCAAGACATGTATATATACAGAAAACGTGTTAAACTGTGGCAGCATTTTAAAAGACAAGAGGCAAAACACTAGACCTGTATGGTGCCAATTGTTCTTTCAGATTAATTTGTATGTTTTGTTGCAGACGGTTTAAAGTAATAGATTGCCCCCCTCCTCCCCCCTTTTTGCTCAGGTGCACATTTTGCCCCATGTGCTTCCAAAGCTTCCGCCTCCCCCATTTCCGTCACAGAATTACACACTCCATAAACTAGCACAACATGGCTATGGCTAGAGAGCGCGAAACGTTTGTTGCCAAGAAATGAGTTGTGTCGTCAGCCGTTTTGAAATGGTTTGGGTTTGCAGCGAAATATGTGGAACAAGTGACTTCAACCTGCAAATTTTGTTCAGAGCTCATTGCAACAAAAGGCAGCAGCACAACAAACATTTTAGCATCAAAAACAGAGGGAGAGTGGGTGAAATGCCAAGATTTCCGAGGAGAATAAGACCTGATCAACCATCTAATTCCCACTAAAAAGCAGCTATTATAAGAAAGGGGGACCCAGTTACCTCTTTCTGTCAATCTGTGGGGTCTCTAGCGTGGTCTGCTGGTTCATGGCCTTAATCCAGTAGATCAGCGCTTGGAAAACATATGCCACGTGTTTCAGTGAGCACACATCAAGCACAGGAAGCACATCCGAGTGCTCATCATTGTGGGAGCGCATGAGTGACAAGGCATAATTCAAGAAGTCGCCACGTGCAGACATGCCCTGGCGAGCTGTCAGTAGAGTGGCTGCTCTCCTGAAACAAAATGAGGAAGAACATCCTTACTAAACTACAATCAATTGTGCAAAAGAATAGTAAGGATAACTATGACCAAAAAATTTATATTAATGTACGCTTACCTCCGGCCTTCAAGGGTGCGGAGGTTTGCCTCTTCCCGAGCAGTCATGCGTTCCCGTCGAGCTGAATGCTGAGAGGCATGCAAAGGGTGACTGGGGTGACCTGGGTCTCCAGCAGATGACAAAGCTGAGCCATATCTCAACTGTGCCTCAGTGGAATCCATGATGGACACCATCCAGTTCCAGGTGGGAATCAACTTTTCCTCAACATAGTTCTGATTCAAGAGTGGAGAACATTTGTCTTATTTAATACAGACCAAAACAAAACTAATATATATTAAACAACACATTCAGAGTGTCGATGATGATATCAAATACAGGAGCAGATATCAAATATTCTGCTAAAAACAAGAGCCGTATTAAATATTCAGAGGCGGCAGTAGTCTGCTCTTAATGTTAATAATTGTAGTTGTGGCATGCAGTAGAACAGAAATGTACTGCATGAGAATGATGACAGTATGACTAATATGTTGATTACTTCAGCTGTTTACATGAGAGAGCCAAAAATTTTTAAGTGAAGCTCTGTGTGATTTTGTACAGTTCCTTAAGTTGTGTGTGTATATATCTATATCTCTCTCTCTCTATATATATATGTATAGATATATACACACACATATATACAGTACATATGCACACGTACATATATACATAAAAACATATATACATATATACATGTGCACACACTTATTTTCAGTCAACATCAAAAACATTAATTACCAATTACAAATACATTTAGAGGAGCGTGTAAATAAGTTTCCACCATTGGTGGGGTTGCTATAGAGCACCTGCAGGTTGACAGCATCTTGATAGGTGAGCTTCACAGAGGCAGGATACTGCGAGTAGACAAGGTGGTTGTACTTTGGAATCAAACTCATGAGATCCGAGATCTGTCTTATGACAATGCTGTACGCCCGGGCTAGGCTACTGGCAGATGTTAGATAGCTGCTGGTGTTGCTGGCCTCCAAAGCAGCTGCCGCTGCAGCAGCGCTGGAGCTGATTGCACTTGAGCGACGCAAGTTGGTTGGGTCGATATATATGAGTCCAGTGGAGCTCGCTGTCAATAATAAGAGGAGTCCGTATGAACATACAGTATGTGTCTGTTACTCACACTTAATTTAAAATAGTCTCTGAGAAATGTATTCATGCAAAAAAACAACATTCACTAACCAGCTGATGTCGAGGAGCTAGGGGGGGCACTCCCGGTAGCTCTTTGGCTGGGGGTATTTCGTACAGCCCACTGCATGGATCGAGGAGCCTGAGCTGCACTGTTGGCATGGGACGCATTAGTTGTCCTCTCCAGAGGCTCGTCAAACAGAAATGTCTCTTGGTCCACATCATCACTCTGACTGCTGCTGCTGTCTGAGTCACTGGAGTCATTGGACTGGGAGTCATCCTCTGAAAAGAAGGCAGGGACACTGCTCGCACCTTTAAAAAATAAGAAAATATACAGAAAGGAAATTGGTGGTTTGTGTATTAATCTGCACTGTATTTGTATTTCAGAAATGTTTCAGGTGATGCATGTTAGTCACACCACATGGCCCAACTCTGATATGACACGGATAAAGTCAAAACAGTATACTGTTCATCAGTCTAAAAAAAAAAGTGCACAGATTCTCTGTGACTGAATTTGCTGACAGAAAGCCACGAAAAGGAACCTGTGACGTATTTTGTTTTTTTTGAATGGTAACAGGTGGGTACGAAGATTTATTTGACATTTTTGCCATATAATGGAGTATTTAATTGTTCTGCTAGTCAGTACAGGTAGCTGGCAATGACAGATGAACAACTTAATTTCCTTAATTAATCCGATTTACTCCCTACTAAACTCTGACATCGGTCGTACATGGAACGAACAGCCCGTATCAGTGGGCTGGGTTTGATGGCCTTGGTATTACTTTTCTGCTTTCTGCAGATGATTTGGAACTGTTGGCCTCAACAAGCAGCAATCTCCAACTGTCACTGGAGTGGCTTGCAGCGAAGTGTGAAGCGCTGGGATCAAATTCAGCACCTCCACATCTGAGACCATGGTCCTCAGTAGGAAAAGGGTGCTGTGCCCTCTCCAGGTTGAGGATGAGGTCCTGCCCCAGGTGGAGGGGTTCAAGTATCCTGGGGTCTTGTTCACAAGTGAGGAGAGGATGTAGCGGGTGATCGACATGCAATCCGAGCAGCGTCTGCAGTGATGTGGACTCTGTGTCTGTCTGTGTATTGAGCCAAGGAGCATTTTATGTGCTGTATCAGTAGCTCACCAGAACATCTTATAACCCTAAATGCTGACAAAAGCACTTGTGACTTGGTGAGTACACTAGTCTGCAATTATAGGATCAAATTAGCCTTGCAAAATCCAGGAATGTTCAAAGTTGTAAACTTTCCATGGAATTTAATGGGAATAAAAAATATACTTAAAAATTGATGGTTGGCCCTCAACAGTGATCTTAAATGTAGTTGGGTAAAATATATTATAGCACTATTTTGGCTGAAACAACCAGATTTAATGCAAGTACACCCCTCAATCGCATACACACAAAGCTTCCAATTTAGAGTATTGCCAAAACTCCCCATCTTCACTTACATGTACTGTATAGACAGGGTTAACGACGAAGTGGACAATTCACCAATCGCTTACAATTGTACACCTTGAAGGACATGAATCCACTTCCATCAGGTCCTCCAGGGCCGGTATGCTGGATGTTTTATTTGGCTCCCTGCTCCAACACACCTGATTCAAATGATCGGTTATCCAGCTCCTGCAGAGCTTGCTGATGGGCTGAGCATGTGAATTAGGTGTGTTGGAGCAGGGAGGCATACAGTAAAACATTCAGGGTGCTGGCCCTCAAGGACCGAAATTGCCCATTTGCCAACAATGAAAATTACATGACCAATTCATAATTTCACATGTTATGCAATCAAAATTTCCCTTGCACCACCTCAGGGCTGGACTATGAAAAATTATTCCAATCCCATAACATTCTCAGAGATTATAAATGTTATTCAGTGCTTCAGCAAACAGAATTTCTAGTTTGACACTCTTAAATAACCACACATTTTGACACATATATTCAGACTATTTATATGTGATGGCTGATGGAAGCTCTCAGGCTAGCAATACTGTTTTGTCTTTGTTTACCAGACAGTGGCATTAAAATATAGCAGGGTATTAATTCAAAATGTCAACTGTGAAGTGTTCAGTTCGTATTTTTCTGTTTTTTTTGTCAGGCAGTGTCTCTGCGTTTTAATCACCTATTTTGTGGTTTTCTTTGCGTTGAAAACATGCTTCAATGTGTGAATTGATTCAAATTTTATGGATAACTCTTTCTGCCACTTCTGTCTCTTCATTTCTCCCTCAATTCCTCAGCAGCATCTCAGGCTACAAAGGTGTTGTAATCATTAAGTGAATGATGAAATCGCTCAATACTATTTTAAATGTCAAGATTTTTGTCCTCAGACTGTTTCACATTTAATTATTAGGAAAAAAATGACAGGTTGCTGTTTTCTTGACGTTCAACATGTATATAGTTTTCTGAGCCAATCAGAATTGCGTATTCACCAAGACGATGTGCTCTAACATACTGTATGCATTATAGATGCGCTTACAAGCGTCTTAACAAAAACACCTATTGATCTATATAGAATTTTTTCAGATATTGAATTTAAAAAAAAGAAAATATAGCTGTTGTAACAGCCTTGGAAACTAATATTTTTTTCTGTTTAAGGGTTTCCATTTTTCATACTGTTCCAGACCTGAAATTATAATAAATCAAATTTCATACTCCATACTTTCCATGCTTGCGCAGGAACCTGAATTTTTATATTTAGTAAAGGGTGTGAGTCTTTCAAGATGGGTGACCACCTCTTTACAAAAAAAAAAATATATATATATATATATGGAACACGTGTCAAGAAAACCACCTATTTAGAAGGTCTTGTAAAGGTAAATAAAACCCAACCTGCTTCAGAGCCAGCTGTGGCTGCTGTGACAACACTCCTACGGCCACTAGCATTATCCTGATTGCTATGGTTACTTTCACTGTCGCTCTCCGTTTCAGCCGCTGCGAGAAGATCAAGCTCCATGTCACTACCTAAAAACGATAACCACAGAGAAGAAAATATTTAATCTCTGTTTAGGACAGTGTTTTAGCCTCAAATGTCCCACCCCAAAAAACCTCCGTTTCGCACCATCTTCATCATGCTCATCATGCTGCCCTTCTGCCTCAGCATTTTCCTCTCCCTGCTCTTCTTGATCATCATGATGGTCTTCCTCACCTGCTACCCCTTCAACAACTTCAACCTGAAAGACAAGTGCAACATAATTACACTGCATTCCAAATTGTTATGTATTTACTGTTGGATTATGTAAAATTAACATTTTAGGGGTTTCTTTGTTTTTTGCTCAGGGCATTTTTTTGTTTAGGTTTTTTTTTGCATTTTTAGTATCTCAAGCTAGTTGACTGATATCAGTGTAAGACAGGTTTAATAAATATCCCGTATAAGTCGAGTTAAAAGAAAATTATTTAAGGGGGGGGTGTTCTACATTTGTAAAAAAGTGATTGTTTTATGCATACTTTGGAGAAAAGGAAGATCTTTCAACTGATGCAATGCATGGAATAGTCCAATGCCTTGAAAAATGAAAGAAAACAATGTTCGATGGAACATTTGGTTTTATGTTTTCAAATGATCTCTCAGCAATTACAGGACTGAAAGGTGATGTTCTGTACCTCACAACCAATTTGTTTTATCTTAAACTGTTGTACATAATTACAGTAATTGTTTACCAGGAGCAATCATTACCTCAGTTTTTTATATTTTCTTTGTTCAATGTAATTTTTGTTCACACAGTTAATTTGTTTTAGACAGTGGCACAGCACTTTAATTGGGCAGCCCTGGATCAAGAGGCAGAGTGGATCCTGAAGGGTTAGTTGTTCTGTCCGAGTCTTGTGTCGTCATGTCCTTGGGCAAGACATTTCACCAACCATGCCTCCAGTGTCATTCATGCAAGTGTATGGCTGGGTGTGAATGTTGGGTGGTGGTCGGAGGGGCCCTGACACATACTGGCAGCTATACTTCAGTCAGCCTGCCCTAGGGCAGCTGTGGCTACAGAACGCAGTTCACCACCACCAGAGATGAAAGTGAGTGCATGCATGATGTATCCATTGTAGAGTACTATGAGTGTGTCCAGAAAAGTGTTATTTAGAACTGATCATCTTGATCATTCTTATTATTGTTATTAATTGAACTGGTTGTCCTATGGGGACGTTGATAGGTACAGCTGTGTATCATCTGCTCAACCATGATAGCCAACATTGGCATTTTGAAGAATTTGACCCAAAGGTAGCATATACAAGTTGAACGAGAGTCAATGTGGACTTCATGATTTAAAGCTCCCACCTCTTCCACATCTGCTGAAACGATGTCATCCTGTTCTTCATCTCTGCCTCTGACGGGCTGAGACTGGCTGCTATGGCGGGGTTGGGGGTTCCTAATGATATAAGAAACAGCAGTCTGGCTGGAACTGGAAAAATGGGGAAAAAGTCTCTTTAAAAATATATTTTATGGATGTATATTATCTTTAGTTATGTCACAGATATAAAAAAAGAACTGATCTCACTTTGCTAACAAATTCATGAAAGACATACAGGACATTGGGGTAAACAAATCAACACACTTGCTAGATTGATCAGGTGAAGGTCTCGGAGGAAGTGGTTCAACAGAAAACAGCTCCTCACTGCCCTGGACGGCATCAATACTTGTACTAGCCAAAGTAAATGGGGCTGTAGGTCTTGCGATACCCATTCGCACTGGAACAATTAGCGACTCTGCCACATTACAGAGCTCCTCTACAGCATAAGGTAGAAGAGCTTGGAAAACACGACGGCATTTACCGATGGGTTGGGGGATGAAGTTGCTGCAAGGGAGAAAAATTCAGAGGGACATTTCATTGTTAAGAACCTTGACTAAACCTATATACAGTAAATCCCTCTCCATCGTGGGGATTACCTTCCAGAAGACAAAAGTTAAATCTGTGATAATAGAAATAGACCC
This sequence comes from Hippocampus guttulatus, assembly GCF_054856545.1. NCBI lineage: Eukaryota > Metazoa > Chordata > Actinopteri > Syngnathiformes > Syngnathidae > Hippocampus > Hippocampus guttulatus. The sequence goes on along the minus strand of NC_141266.1, from coordinate 8,446,680 downwards.
TTGGCATGTCATTATAGCATTTATGGCACTTCAAATTTTAAGTATTTGGACACAATTTTGAAACAGTACATACGCATTAAACATGTATAATATATGAAAAGAGAACCATGTTATGAACATGGTTACGGATTGGCTGCAGTTCTTCTTCTGTATCCCCGAGAGGCTCCATCTACACCGTTTTTGCATTAACTCTTTTGATGGCGGCGCGGACACCCGCAGCGGTTCCTCTTGTTTCTTGTTTTATGTTGAGAGGGAAGAAATTTCATCTGTGCTGTATGTGCAGCACATTTGACAATAAAGTTTTATCCAATCCAATCCAATAACTCATGTCCGTATCCTACGCTAAGATTACATTCCGAACAGGATGGGAAAATGCGGACATTAGCAAAGCGAGCAGCACGTTTTGCGTCTACTGACAGAACACAACCACCAGTCAGCAGCTGACAAAACGAAAGTAATGCTCTGATTGGCTTAATCGGTAGATACTGGTATTTTTTTCATGGAGAATATAGAGACATAACACAAAATGACTAATAAAAAGCAAACTACCGGGACCGCAAACCCGGAACCCACAATGGAGAGGCTTTTACTATATTTAGGTAAATAAATGTTTCCCCTAACCCCCTTCGCTTGTACATGGAAGGCTTACTTTTTCTTTTTGGATGAGGCCATCTCCACACTGAGGATTACAAAAACTCTAGATACAGAGCGTAGAAATCTCCTCGTGACGTTGACTGCCTCCTCTCTTCGGCCAGGGGTGTACTTGTTCTGCAGCTCCTTCACCAATGTACCAAGTAAAGTGTCTATGAACTGACACAGGGAAAAGACAATGAAAAATCACTCGTTATAAGACTTGGTTGAGATGTAAAACTAAATGTGGTTTCACAATATGCCAAGAGCAGTGATGCCGGTAACACGTTACTCCAAAATGTGCAGGTTTTCCAAGTGGCAACTGGCAAAACAGGGTGTTATTTTTGTAAAGGATGATTATCAGTAGCTGCTGAAAGTCAATATTAAAGTAACTTAGTTACTTTTAAAATTCAGTACAGTACTCAGTTAAGTTACAGGTTACTATTTCAAGGTAACCGTGGCAACATAGGCCAGGAGCAATGTGAATGAAGCATGGCGCTGAGTGGACTTACAGTGATGTCAGGAGCACACTTGACAATGAGGCAGTGGGTAAAACAGTCAAGGCGAATGGTGCCACTCTGCTGATTCAAATAGACCTGCTCTTCAGGAAGGAGATGGGCAATCCTGCTGCTTGCACTAAGTCTAACAACAACAAAAACAGGAAAGTATTAAAAGAGAATCAAATAATTAGTAAACATGTGACCAAACCCTACAATTGGCTGGTGACCAGTTCAGGGCGGACCCTGCTGACCAACCAATGACAGGTGGGATAAGCTCCAGCACACCTGCAATCCTAGTGAAGATTAGCGGTTCGGGAAATGGATGGAGGTGACCACAGGCCCAAAACAGGTGAGTGGTGATGTGTGAATGCTGAACCCAGAGGCATTGTGACATCAATTTCACTTGTCAGGAGGTGTTGGTACAGGACAAAATAGCAGCCCTGTGAGATTTCTTTTCCATCTTAATTCACGTTCCACAAAAGTAATGCTAATCAGAATACTGTGTTCAGACGTGTTCGAGCGTGTGGAAAACATTGGTGGACAGATAACTTTTGCGTTCAGCTTTAACTTGTTCACTTACGGCAAAAGACATACTATTGTTTTACTTCCCTGACTGTGACTCCGATGCGATGCTAAGACTAACACCACACATTACTAACAGGGAACTCCTCCTGCTCTACACCTTGTATCCAGCATTTCTAATTGTGGAACAAATCTAATGCCACACTCTAGCTTTGCCCTCCATCTCGCAGAGTAGAGTGCCTTGCAGTTCGTGATCTGGATTTTCTCCAGATTTTTTTTTCACAATAAATATTGATATTGATTTATCGCCGAGCCCCAAGTTAAACACATTTTATCTCTATATATTGCTGGAAGTGGATAGGCTTGTTACTTACGGGTCTTTATTCTCTTGAGAACCAAACATGATCATCGACTTGAGGGCATTCCAGTCCTGCAGAACCCTCTCAAGAGCCAATTGAGCAAAGCGGGGAGGCTCCAGGTCATGATCTGGCATATCAGAATCTCAAATAGGGAAAAGGAGACACTTTCATACTGCATAGATATGAGGAGATTCAGGTAAAACAGGAGCATATGTCAAGCCTACCATCTGCACTTGCTGCCTTGCGATTCCTGTCCTCTCTGATGCGTGGTGGCCTGTACTGACAGTGCTCAACACTCTGCCTGGCAACAGTTTGCACTAAGAACAGTAGTATATGCTCACCCCTAGAGATGGAAATAATCTGTAATCAGGAACATGGCTCTTTGACATATTACAAAACAATTCAAGTTTATTAGGGATGTATAACTTACCTGCTGTTTGGTGCTGTAACCAAGTTAGTGGTAGTGAGCAACCTGTAGAGCAAATCCAGGCGAGCAGCCTTTTGTCCAGCAATTAGTGTTTTGCACTTGCATTTCTCCCAGCAGTCACAGTATGCTGTGGGGGAGGTCCTTTTGAGCCTGTCATAGCAATACAATATTATTATCCAACATGTGGTGTGAATTATAATGTGAATAATTTAGAGCCAGTAACATCGAAGAAATCTCCAGACTAAAAATAGCCATACTCAATACTAACTTGCAGTCATGTCCTTTGTGACACACTCTGGCGCACTCAGTGCAGCAGCAAAGAGACTCTAGTAATCCGCATGTCCGACACTCAAAGATGTCCTAAATAAAATGTATGAGTCAGAGACAGCTTCTATTCAACATTCACAAGCCATTCTATTATTTGCAGAGATCCTGTCCCTCGGTATAATGTGAGGGCTGACCTGATTAATGTGCTCAGCTCCAGTCCAAGTGAAACTGCATGTGTCATTACAGCAGAGGACATAAAGGGGCGAATCGTCAGGATTAGTTCCCAGAGGGCAGATCATTTCCATGAAAACAGAGTCTGAATCCTCCTTCTCCGCAATGCCTGGGTCGCCTACTGTGCAATTAAGACATCCAAGCACATAAAACAAAGGAAATGTATGGGAATTGAAACGTTATGGCATTCAGTGTGCAGGAAAAACAGTCAGGATTTGCAGTTTACAGACAACCTGTCACTCATGTGCTATAACAACAGATAAATTGATTAAAAGTTAATTGCTCTTGCAGGAGATTGAAGCACTACTGCGCGGTGGAAGCAGTGGTTGGGAACTAGGTAGCCTCAATGGGAAACACTAATGCAAATACATTTCCTGAAGCAAAATGAGCAGTCGCAGAACATTTAATTGCACATAGAGGGGTTAATCAGTGAAAAGATGTAATAATTAAAATCTAAGTCAGCAAGCATTGATGAAATCCATTCAAATTACAGCCAAATTGACAGAGAAATTCAACACAGGGCTCGACACTAATATTGGTTGCACGAGCACTGGTACAAACAACTTTTTCCAACCAGTTGAAAAAGTTGCTCGCACCAGCGTATGATTTGGTCGCACCCTTTTTTGGAGAGGTACACCACGACCACACATGCTGATGAATAGCTGTCTTAATTGGCATACCATAGTTTCCTATGAATAATGAGTAACAGTGACTCGAGATACGTTACAGTATTTGTAAAATCAGGACAATGGTCTACAACAAGTAATGATTGACAGAATAGATCAATTGTTTTATGTACAAATTGGGCCAAAAGTAGGCTGAGCATGACCGGTTTATAATTACCTAACACAAAAATGAACGCGCTTGACTTATTCACTAACAAACCTCCCAGTTACAATACATATTTGGTATCTATAGCTTAAACAAAATGCACAGATCTAAATTTAGAAGACAAATGATTTTTCCAGGGAATGCATTTTCAAGACATTGTTTTTAGTCCCTTTACAGTGTCTTTTACTCACCCTTGGCCATTTTCTGTGCTGCCTCCAAAACAGTAATGGCTGCCGGGTAGGCTCTCCCACTGACTGCCAGCATGAAAGGGGTCATTCCACGTGCATCCCTTTAAAAGAAAAGTAATACCATTGAACAAAAGAGTTTAAAAAAGGGGGGTTCAAACGAACTTAAAATCTCTTAAAGACAGCATTAAACAAGAAAAGTATAGCATGATGATTATGTTCATAAAGAGGTAAAGAACCATACTTAGCAGACAGTAGTTCACGCAAATGTGGCCTCAGAACAACACTGTCACACATCAGCTTCAATATGAGGTGGGCATTGGCCTTCCTGTCTTTCGATTCAACAACAGACGGCTCTGTGGATGGGCCTGCAAATATTGAGGAGGGAAGAATAAACATTAAGAGAAGCAGCAACGCAGAAGAGGAGTCCTACACTCCTCTGTGTAGAATGTACTTTGACATGAATCTTTTACAATAAGCCTGTTACACCATTTCAGTGCATTAGACTGCTTTGTAGAAAGGTCTCATCAAGGACTGCTGAAAAAAAATGTCATGACACCAGTCAATCATATGTTTGGTCAAACCTATCCATAAACTCTTTGCCTGCATTTTCAACTATATTGGTGATGGGTCAGGGCCATTGAGCCTCTATCCGAGACCGAGGCAAAAACAGTGAAACAATCACTTCCACTGGATTTCTATTACATCATGAAGCAACTCAATGACCTGGTATGGTTGAAGTGCTCGGGGTCTGGCTGGTCCCAGTGGAGGCTGTTGTTAGTGAACCCATAGGTGGTGCTAGAATGAAGTCAATGTCACCCTCTGTTGAGACAAGATGGTTTACATAGTAACCAAAATAATACATTTCACCTCATTCAGAATGGATTTGATTGATTCTCTTGATGTCCCAGAGCAGAATAATATGGAACTGTATGCTCTTGTACACTATAAAATCATGCTATGCTCAGAGTAAATATTATAGCAGAATAGTGTTGGAATGATCATAAGGAGAAAACAGATTGGATGAGGAGTATTTACCCCCAATGATTCTTATTGGTTTCTGAATTTCAAGTACAACCCAATTCAAATGAAGTTGGGACAATATATTCAAGAAAAATAAATAGAATGATTTGCAAATCATGTTCATCATATGTTTGATTTATTAATACAGGACAAAGATATTTAATATTCAAACTGATAAACTAGATTTTGTTTATTTTGAGGGGGGGGGGGAATAACCAATAACTGAGACTTAGGCTGCAGCACGGTTCAAAAAAGCCAGACAGGTAGCAAAAAAGACTGAGAAAGGAATATTCACCAGACATCTGTTTGGAACATCCCACAGCCGAACTGGCTAACTGGGAACAGGTGGGTGCCATGATTTGGTATTTTTAAAAAAACAAAACAAAAAAAAAAAGCTTCCAAGCTTCCCTGAATTATTCAGTCATTCACAAGCAAAGACGAGGCATGGTTCACTTCTTTGTGAACTACTGCATGACAAAATAGCCAAACAGTTGAAGGACAATGTTCCTCAACATACAATTGCAAGGAATTTTGGGACAGTCCATAATATCATCTAAAGCAGGGGGTCGGCAACCCAAAATGTAGAAAGAGCCATATAGGACAAACAAAAAACAATTATGTCTGGAGCCGCAAAAAAATAAAAGCCTTCTATAAAACTTACAATGAAGGAAACACATGCTGTACGTATGTAGGAGACTGGACTGTCTCAGAATTGTTTGTTATTCATTCCTTTGTTGTGTGTTCACAAACGCCCCATAGAATTTATTTTGTAATTTCCTCACTTGATTTTTTTTTTTGTTTTGGTGCATTATTTTCGCTTTTCTTGGTGTCATTGAAGTGATCATTACTTTCCGTTTTTCTGAGGTGGTCTTTGAACGGCTCTTGAGTCAAACAGAATAGAGAAGGCACGGAGTCGGACGCAGACGTGTCTTGTGTTTGTCGAGACTGTTAAAAGCATAAATAAAGTGTATGTTTTAAAAAAACAACACCACAGCTCTCCTTTTTCAGAGCTGCGACATGTATCTATATCTATTTGAGCTATATTAGCCTACTATCAAAATCGTTTCCATTTTCAAATTTTTTTTTATAAAGCTCCGGGGAGCCATTAGATGTCACTAAAGAGCCGCATGTGGCTCTGGAGCCGCGTGTTGCCGACCCCCGATCTAAAGGTTCAGGATATGTGGAAATAATCACTGCATATAAGCGGGAAACCAACACTGAATGCCCGTGACCTTCAATCCCTCAGGCGGCAGTGCATCAAAAAGAGACATCAATGTGTAAAACAGGGGTGCCAAACCAGTCGATCTCCGGGGGTGTAGGAAAAAATGGGGGGGGGGGGGGGGGGGGGACAAAAACATATGTATGTCTGTTATTGATATATATATTTTTGTATATGTATATGTACACTGCACCCTAAGCATCAGTTTCACCTTCACAAAAAAGCATCTTAAAAAATACAATTAAATATAAAAAGCAGGTCACCTTGAACCTACGGTGGCGTGTAACCATCACCAGCGGTTGTTAGCGGTCAGCAGTCTGCAATTGCTGTTTGCGATCAGAGCCGTTGCAAAATATCTTTTTCGAAATTATCATTCTCATTCAGTTTGTTTCATTTGCAATTCACCGATGGCACTGGCAAAGAATGGGAATATGCAGCGCCAGGTCGAAGTAGACAGTGATTTTCCCTTGACAAACGCTTGTACCTACTTTATTTTTCATTCATGTTTGGGGCGGTTACTCATCATGGCTTGCGCGTGCGTGTGTACATGTCGGCGAATGGGTGGGTGCGCGCATGCATGTGTGTGTATATGCGTTGGACACCCCTGGTGTCAAAGATATCACTACATGAAAACAAAAACATGTTTTAAGACACACTCACCAGGGTCTATGGGCGGAGGATCAGGGACCCAACTTGGTGGGGCAATGGGCGGTGAGACAGGGTCCTGATGGTCACTGGAGGATGGGCCTGACTCATGACGGCCAAGGCCGGCTGCTCTGAGAGAGCGTCGCATCATTTCTCTCAATCGAAGCCTGAAGCCAAAACAGGAAATAAATTGACATCACCCAAGTTTCAAACAGAGTCATTACAAATACAGTGCCGCAAAAAAGCATTTCCTCATTTGATAAATTCTTACTTTTTTTTTTTGCAATTTGCCCACTTTAATATTTATTATCATAAAACAAATGTAAACATCAGATCAAAATAAAAACTATACAATGGTGTCTTTTTTGCTGAGAATGAAAATAGTCACCACATTAAAAATAAATGGGAGATGGAGGCAGGGTTTACTTTATCAGAGGAATTGTGGGGAGAAATCTGGACTTTCCAATGGTCTTTGACCAATTCAACAATTTGGAAGGAATATTGCTGGAAATACCTACAATATTTTAGCAATCCGCTCCAAGTAAGATACAGAAATGCCAACGTGTCTTGCTGGAGACAATGTGGAGAGAAGGATGCAATCAATTTTATGTATTTTGAAGATAGCCAAAAGTCTAACTGGAATGAAATACAAAAAGATTGAATCCGGTGTTTGAAATCCATCTACGTTTGGACTTTGAAACAATATACTTTGATCAAACTCAGTTACTGAATCACAAGAAGGATTTCAGATTTTTCTTGTGGCCAGTAAAGCGACTATTACATGAAATCACGCTCAAAAACCATCCAATATTGCTACATTGAAATAAACAGCCAGAGACCGTTACACCCGCGCTGCAAGAAGGAGAGATACCGCCGCTCATTCCTACCGACTGCTGTCAGGCTGGCTAAATAAAAAATAAAATACGTGAAAAACCAGTAACAATTGTAAATAGCAGAGCCACCTTATACCAGTTGCATATATGCTATATAATGTATATCTATATTTATATTGCACTTATATTGAAATGTGTACAGCTCTCTTTATCTGCATTTATTTTTGTGCTTGCAAACACTGTTTTTCTTCTTTCTACCCCCCAAATTTGCTGCTGTAGACGGTAAATTTCCCCAGTGTGGGACAAATAAAGGATATTTTAATCTTAAATCTCAAAGGATGAAAGGGCCAAAATACTCATTTACAGTTATAGGAAACGCGTGATTTCAGTTGCTGCTGTTGAGTTGCCCCAGCAGGAATGTTTAGCGGGGAATTATTTTTACCCCGACACAGGGCAGGTAGTTTTGAATTTTCTGCCTACCCCTTATTAAATGAAATCATCATTTAAAAAAAATGCATTTTATGTTTACATTTGTTTGATGATCTTTAACATTATGCAAAAAAAATTAATTAATTAAAAAAACAAAAACATAAGAGGGCAAACCTTCATGACACTGTAAGCATTCTTTCCTTTTCTTCCTTAAACCGATGTAGCACTTACCCTCTGCTACTGGAGGAGCCGGTCCTATTTCCAGAGCTGTTGCTGGAGACCACAGAGATGGCATTTGCAATAGCCTCTACAGCAGATAAGCGCTCGGCAAATGTGTTCCGCTCTGACCTTTCAGCCTCTGAAAAATGATAATGGTTATTCAACGTTAGTATGTGAGGCAGAAGAAAGTAGGCCATTCAAATAGTGGTATGCTGACTCAGCGGACGAAGAAAAATCCTTGGAAAATGTTCTGATCATGAATGCTTCCAAATGCCACAATAGGCTACTTGCTTCAAACACACACATCCAATAAGATAGTTTCAAAATCACTTTAAGCCGCCATGTTTTTTGTAGTGAACCTGTGTTAAAGGAAGCATTCAAACATGCACTTGGCAAGTGTGAGCAGATGAAAATATACAGTATATATCAATCAAAGAACACGAGCGGCGGCACGAAGCGAAATTCCATCTTTGTCACCAAAATGCCGAATCTAATAATGCACACACAACTGTCTGCTAACAAAAACATTCAGGGTAGAAGTTGTTTGCTCCTACGCGCACGTGTGCACACACACACACACAGCAACACTTAATGACATGCATGTCATACAACTGGATATCGCAGAAAGCCTACTGAAAATTAAGCATTAGTCTGAATGACTCAGTGCAGCTAAATCATCAAACTCATTGTCTACTGGCTGCAGACAATAAGAAGCTGAACCATGGAAGAAGTGTGCATGCACGCGTGCATGTGGCGTACGCACGCAGTAAGGCGAATTCCTTTCTAACAATTGACCTGTCGACTCAGTACAACTCTTTGTATAAGATTATATTGTGCATACTGATACACCCGCTCTGCAAGAAGGAGAGGTACAGCTGCTTGTTCCTGCCGACTGCTGTCAGGCTATTGAATAGACGCACCTGAAAACCTGGACTCACTCCCACTCACCCATTTTAAATAGCACAGCCACCTTCTGCAGCATACAGGTACATGTAGTTGCACATATGCTTATATCTTATATTGCATTCTGTACCGTGTACAGTTCATTTTTTAAATTCCTTAAAAATAGTGACTTTGAAGACGCAAGGATTCTAGCAAACAGCGATGATATGTAGTTTGTTGTGGTTACTACAGTAAATAAAGTTAGATAAGCCAGAAATATCTTACATAACACTCTCACGATTGATGACCAAAATGGTGATCTCCATAAGCAAAAGATGCAATGTTTCCTTTTTTTTTTTTAAAGAATAAACCCTTTTTGGATTTAAGAAGTTGCTGATAACGACTACATGCTCATTTCAAATAAAAGAATGATTTGACATCATGGGTTTAATTCCCATTTAGGATGAAGTGCGAGCGGAATAGCTAACGCAAACTAACCGCAATTCTCATCCACCACCAGCTTATATCCATCCTCTCGGATGCACATGAACGTCTATAGATGATTGATTTGTTGGTCGGACATTTTGCTGCTCCACAGAGCATTGTAGTATGGCAACAGAACCAGATGGGTGGGTCAAAATCTGTAAATTGGCCAATTGGAAGACGCAATGCCAAAAATGTGAATAGCAATGAGTCAAATTCAAGTGGAAACATTGATGCAGGGTATAAAAGTCGATGCATGCATAACACACCAGACTTACCCTCCTCCTCTTTGGTTTCCTTGTTACTAACAGGGAAGCATACAGATACAGCAGCATGCAGAATGTTGCGGTTTCCATCACAACGGTGGCCAAGAAGTGCACCGAGGGCATGGTTTCCCTGATCCAATAGTAAGGCTTGTTCAAGGTTCACCAGATACTGTCGACACGCTTCATAGTCACAACGCAAAACATGCTGCATCAGCGTCTGTTTCTAAATAAGATAGGGAGAAGTTTATCACATGATGGCAGAATTCTTAAATGAGATCAAAGGTACAGTTAGCTGCTAAGAAAACTTAATACCATTTACCTCAACAGCCATAATGATAATAGCAGCTTTCTTTTTAATGGTGGAGTTAGAGGGGAGATTGGCAAGAGAGTGCACCCCCATTCCCAGACTATTTATCGGTGGCAGATCTAGCCAATCAGGATCTCGAATTCCACCCATGCAGTCTTTTGCCATTGGGTAAATTGTGCCATTTCCATCTCGAAGAATGATGGGAGATTCCTGCAGGAAGAATGATTTTAAATTCTCAAAATATGCCATATGCTCAATTTTAAAAAGGCATGTCACCGATTCAGTACACCATCTCACCTGTCCTGCAGTAAAGATGGCCACGTTTCGCTCATTCTGTCCGAGAAAAGCCATGTTGCTTGTCGGGAAGTTATTCTCCTGCTCAGCTTTGCCAGTGGCCAAGTCAAAGATACAGTACCTAACCCAGTTACCAGTTTTCAGTACTGCATGGACTCCTGGAAGATGGCGATATGTTTTATTGCAAGGCAATTTCTCCGTTGCATTTAACAAGCATATTGCACAAACAAATTGAATTACATGGATACAAGTACAGGTACAACTGGCAAACCTTTGGAATCAACATTAACAGCCAGGATCTCTGCCTTTTCTGGAATACAGAGCTTTTTGGGTGTGCGCTGAAAGCAGTCGGGAACCTTTGGAGTTCCCCCAGTTTTGACGACCTGCCAAGACAAAACAAATAAACAAGTACTTGTATTGATTTTGAATGAGATACATGAGTAAACATCAGGAGAATGAAGAATCTGATTCTTTTCATTGTTGTTGTTCTGACCTGCAGCTCATCTATTCTCAGAAGCCTACAGTCCTGAAGCAGTGAAGATGGGTCAGAGTCTGGGGGGGCAGTGGTGCTCTGGGTGCTCACTGCCCCTGGAAACTTAACTGCAACATAAGCACCATCCACTTTCAGCACCTAGGCACCAGGTGAAAATGAGAATTTGTTAAAATGAGCTTTCATTGTATAGAAACATGGATAACCCACAGACAAGTATCTCATAAGGTGCTTGACTCTACAGTGCATTATAAAGAGTATGGCGGCCCGGTAGTCCAGTGGTTAGCACGTCGACTTCACAGTGCAGAGGTACCGGGTTCAATTCCAGCTCCGGCCTCCCTGTGTGGAGTTTGCATGTTCTCCCCAGGCCTGCGTGGGTTTTCTCCGGGTACTCCGGTTTCCTCCCACATTCCAAAAACATGCGTGGCAGGCTGATTGAACGCTCTAAATTGTCCCTAGGTGTGAATGTGAGCGTGGATGGTTGTTCGTCTCTGTGTGCCCTGCGATTGGCTGGCAACCGATTCAGGGTGTCCCCCGCCTACTGCCCGAAGACAGCTGGGATAGGCTCCAGCACCCCCCACGACCCTAATGAGGATCAAGCGGTTCGGAAAATGGATGGATGGATGGATATGAAGAGTATTCACACTACACTTGTGTAATTCTTCCACATTATGTTACAGCCCTATTACAAAATGGAATACAGAAACAGAGCGAGATAGAGAGAGACAGAAACAACAACAAAGCATTGTCGTGCTAGTTGCAATTCTAACTAGTGGTCTCTCCTCCAGTTGCTGTACAACCGGTCTCTGCTAAAGCAGGTGGCGTAATGCACCAAAAGTATTTGCCAACCACAAAAAAAAAGTAGAACAAATGGAAGAAGAGGAATAACTAGTAATAGCCATGGCAACCAATGTGCGATGTATCGCAGGTTTGGCATGCAGCGTCCACCACCACAGCAAGGATTTACTATTTACAGCATGAAAATTGCACGATATACGATCAGGATTCTACCTTTGGTCACAATGCAACACGGGATTCTCGTTAACGTAATCTATTTCAAACTTTTTAAAAAAAATGTCCGCAGTTAGAACAGAAAGTTTCAAAACCAGGCTCGTTCACAGCTATCAACACAATTAGGGAATGGTGATTTTGAAATAATCTGAAAAATACAGTGTATTGTATGTTTTAAAATAATTTTGTATTGGTTTCAGTGTGCTTAAAACCCTTAAAAATAAGTACTATACATGCTACAAGCATGTTTTGGGAAAGTTTCAATTGAGTAATTTAAAATTGTGGATTTTATTTAAAACGGTTGTAGTCTGTATCACAACCCCGCGATGGGGCGGTGTAGTTAACTATATTGCTTGTGTCGGGCAGAATCATCATAGTGTACCTTGAAAATCATCACTTTTTTAGAAGACCCCCAAAAGGCACCTGAGCTCAATTTTAAGCTTCATGACAAGGGTGTGAATACTTACTGTATGCACATGATTTCTTGCATTTTTTCATATATTTTATATACTGTATGTTTGCAAAAATATTTCAAAATACCTCCACATTTTCATTATGAGGTACTTCTGTGTAGAATTTTGAGACAAAAATGTGTTTTATCCATTTTGGAATAACGCTCTAAGATAAAATGTGGAAAGTGTGAAGTGGTGTGGAGATCTTCCAGATGCACACTGTATGTCCAAACATTCACAACATCATAACATGAAGTTACTGACCTTTCCCACAGGGACATTTTTAACATCCTCCACAAACACCACCTCTCGAAGAGGCCATTGCTCCTCATTAACTTTTTCCTCCTCCTTGGGGGCTGGAGTGGAGCGCCTTCGCTCTGCAAGGTTTAAACCATACTAAAGGTTAGCAAATGCAGCAAATTTCAACAAAACGTAATTAATTGAGGGAATTTTTTCACTGACATGCAATGACTGACTGGTAATGTTGATTAGATACAATGTAGATATTCCAGTGTGGAGGAAAAAAAAGGATCATTAGTTTCCCATGAAGAAAACTATTTTATGGCACAAAAAACCTGTGTTCCCCTGCATCTTTTATATTATTGAATCATTTCAAGCTACCGCCGGACATTTATTGTGCTGTACTTTTCAAAGAAGGGCAATGTTTGAAGATGTTTGTAAGTAATAATAATAATAATAATAATAATAGATTTTATTTATAAGTGTATGAAATGTCAAAGTGTTTTGGAAGCAATGTTGGTTCTATATTTATGGTGTAACTATTAATATAGGCACTGTCCTTGGGTGTCTTGAAAGGCGCTTATAAATAAAATCTACTACTACTACTACTACTACTACTAATAATTACTTCTCGGTATAGTGTCAGTCATTAGCAAAATGTTTTTTAAAAATCCGGGTTCCACTATTTGCAATGGTATTTGTAAATGGTTCATGCAGAATTTAAAACAAAAACACTAAGTGCATTTGGAAAACAAGATGCTGATGAAAGCCTGTGTACCATCTGTTTCAAAGTCATCCGGCTAATGAAAGCACAGTGAGTGTGAGACTGATGATGAGGCTGGAAGCCAGGGAGAAAATCCAAAACATGACCCCGCTCGAGAAAAGTGCAGGTCAAGAGGAAGAGACATACTGTATGGCAGTGAAGCACTGCTAGCAATTGAGGACGTGTCACTGCATGTAGAAGCTGGGGAAGGGGGAGGGCCCATCTCTGTCTTCACCAACTCCGGCTTGCTTTCCGTCCTAATGGGAAAAATAAGAGTCCAACTCTTCATTCAATCCAGCTGATTTATTTTATAAAGGCATAGACGGGTCAAAACAAATTAGGTTGTTGAATGAAAAATGGGAGATAGAATGAAACTGACTTGGTTTCTTGGGTTTTAGTGGTCTTCTCCATATTCTTCAGGCTCTCTGGTGAGCGCAGCTGAAACCTGCAGCTGTCATTCATGTTCCACACAGACTCCAATAAGACACCAACTTTGGGAATGCCTGCATTAACCGAAAAGGCCACTGCCCCAGCATGGTACAGGGGGTTATTCCTCAGGCATACCTAATGAAAGATACAAGAAAACCACATTCAACAATCATCCTGAATCAGTTTTCCAAAGAAAGCACTCACTTCAGTTTCAGGTCAGTGGTTTGCGCAATTTTTTGCACTTCCACCATTGTGAACAAAATTATCGATAAAATTTGTAAAACTCTTTTATAGTGTGATGGTTTCATAACTAAGGGTGTTCTGATCAAGGTTTTAAGATGCTGATACCGATAATCCATGAGTGTGATTGGCTGATTCTGTGTAAAATGTAAAATTTTAGAGCTACAGCTATGGATTTGTCTTTAATAACTGATTAATGAGTTGTTTTCATTTAATTGAGGAACAAATTTGAATTTTAAAAAACATTTGTTCAATTTCTATCCTTTTATTATTCAACAACAGCTTCAAATAGACATGGCAGAAAATGCACTTACAAATTGTGAAAAATTCTATTACTGTCAGAAAATAGGGTGAAATGTTATTTTCTCCAAGTAAAAGTAGCTGTTTGCAAATGTCCTATATGGATTAGGATAATCACTACTCACATTTACATAGCACCTTGTATTCAATTTGAATTAAACCAAATTACCAAATGGAATGAAATTTCATTTGAGCTTTTGAGGGGTTCGCATATTCTCATTGTCAATCCCACTGGAGTACTAGTAAAAAAAGAATCATTAAATCATTAATTTAATTAAGTACAATAAAACAATGTAGAAAGAAAATAAGAGTGCTTTGACTAACGTTTAGCTTTTCAACTGTAGGCGCGAAATCTGGAGACTAGATGGCACCTACGTAACCTTGAAGAAATCTGACACACATATGGTGACGTCATATGGTGCTCTGCTACACTGTAAATATGTGAATAAATAAATATAAAACTGACGATTGAGATTACCGTATTTTCACGACTATAAGGCGGCATTAAAAGTCTTAAATTTTCTCCAAAATGGACCGTCTTGTGTATGCGCTGAGTTCCAAAACCTGACTGACAGCCGACACGCTGTTTATATAGAGAAAAGGCGGAAGTGAATGTGGACAGCCATGCGGCAAAGTCAGCCAATCAGTGAAGGGTGGGCGTGTATACATATATGGAGAGAGAGAGAAAAGGCGGACGTGAGTGAGGACAGGCATGCGGCGAAGAAGTCCGCCAATGAGTGAAAGGTGGGCGTGTAAGTGGACGCTAAAGGGACGCCCCAAGCAGGTACCAACACCTGTATAAAGTGTGGCTATGTGCATTATTGCAAAACAACTTCGGTTTTGGTTTCTAAGAACCCCCGAAAATAAATTCTACAAAGAGACACGCCTACGAAGCTCAGTTCAAACTTCAAGCCATCGGTTATGCTTTTGGCATGCGTGCCCATCTCACAGCAGCGGTGAAAAACCAAGTCAAGCAAATGAACTCTGAGCTTGCCGTCATTCCCGGAGGCTTGACTAACGAACTCCAACCGCTGGACATCGGCATCAACCGGGCGTTCAAAGTAAAGTTGCGAGCGGCATGGGAACAATGGATGATCGATGGCAAACAACTTTACAAAGAGTGAGAGGCAGCGCCGGGCGAGTTACGCCACAATTTGCGAATGGATTGTGGCTGCTTGGACGAACGTGTCTGCTAGCACTGTTGTTCGAGCTTTTGGCAAAGCCGGCATCATTTCTGTGGAGCCACATGGCAATGAGAGTGACTCTGACGACGAGAGGGAACCCGGCGTTTTTGATGGATTACCGGTACTTGCACAATTGTTCAATTCTGATACAGAAGATGAGGACTTTGATGGATTTCTGGGTGATGATTGATCGAAAAACGTGAGTACATTGTACGATGGCTAAATAAAATACAACCGAACTCAGTTTTGCTTCCGTTGCCTTTTTAAAAATGTGTTTTTAGCGTGTATCCGTATGTCTTGGCATGCTACCGTATACAGTGCGTTTTGTCTATGTGTCAAATACAGAAATAGCACCCGTTAATGAGACTGCGCCCAACAATACGGTGCGCCGAATGGTCGTGAAAAGACGGTACTTGAATGTAAACAAGTCCGGATAGCAACTGCCATTCATTCTGAAACTCTTTGTAGTCATCGAAGGTTTCCAACAGCTGAACGCAACAAAGCGAGATGGTAATGCTAATGCTCAACCTCCGCTGTCTGTGACGTTCATTCCCATAGAAGACGAAAACAATGCGCGTCCATTGAAAATAAGCAACAGCTTGTTCAACTTTCAATCTCTCATATAAATTCCTTTTTTTCTGTTGAACTATAACTTGTGTTGTGTGTGAAATCGACATGTTTAACTCATTCAGTACCAGCCAATTCTGGACCAAGTCTGAAAAGACGTTTAAAAACGTCATTGGGAGTGAATGAGTTAATGGAATTTAGAGACAGTAATGTCCATACTTATTTGCTCAAGGTAGATACACGGACATTTTATCGTGGAGAAATATTTGGGGGGAAAAAATACGTCACTCCCTTACCAAAGCAATACATAAGGTGATCAATGTTGGCCTTTAGAGGCTTTGAGCAGATTCACTGGCGTTGCCAATGACGCACGTTTTCACGAATATCGACTGATAATTATCAGCAATTGATGATCAATCGGAGAATTCCAAGTAATAACCTCAGGTACACGGCTGAAGATAATGAAGGATGCGATGTGATCGTGAATTGTGACAAGAACAGAAAACAAACATGTTCTCAAACTACGTAAGCGGGCCTTGCCTTTTGAACTGGGTTTCATGGTTTACTGTACCGAAAAAAAGTACACCTCAACTCAGTGATAGCTAATAATTTTCTAGCAGAAGGAAAAAGCACTTAATAAGATTCTATTTGGACTGCAGCCGAGTCAACAAAAATACAAAAATCTTACTTGGGTTCCCACTGTGATGTTGGGTATTGAGGAAATGCCAGCACTAGACTTTGGCTTTTTATTCTTGGCTCTGGCCTTTTCAAGCATTTTCTTCCGTTGACTAAAAGGCACCACACCCCTGCAAATAGATGACAGACCACCAATATTTATGCATCTTTTATTCCATTATAGTCAGAAAAATCACAGGGCAGTTTTGAAATAATGTCAGCTATGGGTGTCACATTAGACTCTAAATGTGCTTATCCCCAAATAATTAGTACCATAATGATTGACTATTCATAGAACTATGGACTGATTGGATCTAGGGTTGCAGCTGTCGAACATTTTGGTATTCTCGATATCATACTGAAAATTGTCATTTTCAGTCGGGAGTAGGGTACGTTGCTACATAAAATGTCAGTCTCCTTGAATGGTTGAAAACGGGTCAATTAGTCTTAATTTGTATTCCACAAGCATAATATTAACCTGAATAGTGTTTGGACTAGTTGGATCACAGAGAACATTCTTGTAAATAAAATGTTTTGGGCTGACTTGTTCTTTAATGTGATTGTATATTAAATTATAAGCCATTCTTCGTACCACCAGTAGAGGCCATTTTCTAACTGTGCACAAGTGTAGAGTGCACAGCAGTAGAGGGACACCATTCGCTCCCCCTGAAGTTCAGGGAAAGCTTGGGCACTGTGCTCAAGCTTAGCGGCTACTGTGCTTAGTGTGTCGTCAACCCAAGTTGCCACCTATACAACACACAAAAAATAATAAGGATTTATGAAATACATACTCCATGTGCAACTGTGATAAGGATGTCATTGAAGACCGTAAACCACGCATTATGTCCATATGGTAAATGGTTATATGTGTACCTTGTTTGTTTCTGTTGCTACAGTGGCTCTGATACTATTGGCTGACAATAAGGTGATCCTCTCGTTGGCCAGCCCCAGGAAAGAAACACGTGGATGATGAATAGAAGGATTCTGATGGGACAAATGACCATAGTGAGACAATAGCTCTCTATGATGCTTAAAAAGTCACATTGTGTAGAATTTTAACTGTGCAGAATTTCTTTTAATTTAGCATACCTGAATTTGTGAAAAACAATTTAACAACCGAGTATGACATAGTTCTCAGTCTTGGCATGTGTTCAGCAATTACCTTCAAACAAGTACTGTATAACGCATTATTCAGAAAAAAAAATCTTTTTCAAGGGCATTAAGGCTGCAGATTTTCATCATATGGTTTGGTTAAGCATTTTGGTGTTTAGACATACAATGTTTAATTCTCTCCTTTTGTGCCAAGTTTACAGTAAATGTGACAAGCAGATTGAAGCAAACAAACTTGGGATATTATTTGGAGAACTGTTCAACTTTACCTTAAAGCGAAGCTATATGATATTTGTGTGTTTTAAGTTTAGATGTGTTCAAAGCATTTCGGGAATTTATCCCCTGTGATCAAATCGGTAACTGTAATCATTGAATCCAAGAATGTCGTTGTATTAAAAAATGGAAAAGTAAGAAATGTCAAATTTACTTATTCACTTAATTTATTTACATTTCTGAACAGAAATAATTGTTTTAGTCGTGTAGTGGCGGTTGAGATCAGGGTTAATAGGGCCCGAGCAGCCTTTTCCATAAAAATGTATTCGTCCAAAAGCTGGAAAGTTGTTGTTTTTTTCCTCACACAAAGTTTACAAGTGAATTTGCATTTTTCAGGATGGTAATTATTTTGATTTGCTTTGATAATTTTTGACACGCACGCACACACACACTTTTTTAAAAGAACAATCAAATTGAAGAAAATTAATATACAGTAATCGCCCGTTTATCGCGGTTAAAGGGGACCAAAACCATCTGTGATAAACGAAAATCCTCAAAGTAGCGACCAATTAACATTCTTATACATTCTTATAAGTGTCTCTCTCACTCCCCCCCCCCACGCACACAGGCCAGCGATCCAGCTTGTGCATCAGAGGGGTTTATGATGAGTCAATTAAGACAATTAAGGATGAAAGAGACCTGCTTTTGTTCTTATAAGCCTCTTCTCTCTGTATCTCACTTTCTCTCAGCAACACACATACACATTTTTTTTTTTAATGAATGAAAAAATCCGATGCACCGGAGCCGCGATAAACGAACCGCGAAATAGCAAGGGATCACTGTAGATAGACTATAGCTCCATTATGTTCAATTGCCGACCTGGGCATTCCTGTAGGGCTCCGGTTCACTCCATTTCCACTGATAAAGTTCTCCTTTGGAGCTGACCGCCACCAACTCTGAGAACATGGCCCCAATGCTGACAAACTTCACGCCATCCTGAAGGGAACATTTGAGATCAATGTGCAGAAAAACTCTTACAGTAATAATGTTAGCACAGCATGCACACAGAAATGTTATCGTTATTATTTCATATAGAAGTGGCATTTTATGACCTTGAATTTGGCAACCCTACCTGGAAGTATTTGCAAATGTATTGTAACGTTTAGCCACCTATCTATTGATTAAATTTAAATGTTAAGCAATCAGTCAATAAATCCCATCTAGGCATTTGTCTTTGTTGTTACTTCACTGTTGGACTCTGATGGCAGAGGATGAAGGGAGTTTGCAAATTTGGACCTTGAATTGAAGGCGACAGCTTATCTTAGTGCTAGCTAGCTAGCTAGGATGACAGAACACTAATGGATTTAAACCTCTCGGAAATGGGAAAAAACACCCTATATTCTACAGTTTACCACAGCACATGATGGATCTTGGACGTTAAAGTTACTTCAAAGTAAAAATGCAAACCTTTTCATAAATTGCCGTAGCTGCGTTAGCGCAGATAATACATACAATCTTGTTACACTCCTACTTGTTTCCCAAAAAGTGAATAATGAGGCTTGGCAAAGAGCTATGACGTGTTTTTTAGCAAAAATAAAGTACAATTAGTAACCAGTTTGAGTTGATTCAAGATTTTCTGCTTAAACCTAACAGTTAATGCAGATTTTGCGTGCAAGTCTGCGCTCTGGTGAACACATTAATGACGACATCTTTCATTATCAAGGCGCGAAGGCCTCATTTCTAAAAACCTTAGTCCCTCCTCGTTCCTCTGTTGTTCTCCTCGACTCCTCAGTTTGATCTAGTGTGAGGCTAACAGAGGAGCAAGTGTCAAGTACCAAGGAGGAATTAGATAAATATAGATTTATTTCGGATGGACTCCACATACATGCTTTGCATATGTACTTCACCCACATGGGAGTTCTTTCCGTTTTATCGTATATTTCCTGAATTACTTCATTTAATTTGATAGATAGATAGATAGACTTTGAAGTCAAGATGGCGCCCGAGTAGGCAGCCGTCAGCAAGTGCTCTCATGAGCCTTGCTTTTTTTTGTGTTGTTTTTGTGTTTGTTTTGTCACTTTGTGTTTGTTGTTACGTCGTGTGGACCTGATGTGGACTTTTTTCAGCATTTTTTGGCCACAACATTCATCAAGGAGGAGACTCCGTGCTTGGTGGTTGCGCCTTCTCGGCAGCATGGGTATACCAGCACTGTTTTTGACTGGGAGGAATGTCGGCGCCATTTGACTGTCGTTGCTGGACAGTCCCGGGGCGCTTGTGTCTTGCGCCTGGAATGGGCAGCATTTTTCACAGCCCCGCTTTGTTCAGCGGAGAGATCGGTGCTGTTGAACGGTCTGCGTCTGGATGGATGTAAGGCTTGAGGAGCCGACGATGAGAAGAAAGGAGCGTTAGCGCGGAGCGCCGATGCGGATTTGGAACTGGGAGTCGCGGCTTGGAGTTTGAAGCGGATTACGTGGGACAGGAGAAGTGAACGAATTTCTTTTCGTCAATGGACGCTACAGCTTCGTGTTTGCTTTCAAAACTTAGCTTGTAGCAGACGTGTGCACATTTTCAGCATGACGTCTCTGATCCACTGGTGAAAGGACACTTTGATCCTCTCCTCTTTCATCTATAACTGCTTCAGACAACAAAATGTATGCAGAAAAGTGGTGAAGATTGCACGACTGTCTGTGTCCTATGTGTTGTGTTGTGTTATTTTTGTTATTTTGACTTCAAAATGGCGCCGCGAGAGTGGCTGCCTTTCCAGCAGCTCCTATATTTTGTTGTTCTACTTCTTCCTTTGATAACTTTGCTGCTGTGAATTGGGAATTTCTCCATTGCGAGACTAATAAAGGTTTTCTTATCTTAGATAGATAGATAGATAGATAGATAGATAGATAGATAGATAGATAGATAGATAGATAGATAGAGAGAGAGAGAGATGGGAAAAAAAGTTTCTGTGAGGTCAGGACCTTGCTCTATTGCATGTTAAAGACACAGCACCCTGCGTGTGATCCTCTTACCTTGTCAGGCCACCATTGCAGCTCCTCTCCAAGGGACACAGGGCTCTGAACTGGGATGTTTTTCTTGTCCAAGCAGGGTTCTCCATCACGGCTAGTGGATCCTCTCTCTGTATCGAACGACGCCCCGTCCAGCCACCGGCGCTCACGTAATCTCAACACAGACTCGCGCTCACGCAACAGCTCAGAGTCGCGCTCTAAGGGAAGAAGGAGAACTGGTATGCAATAAGGTCACACCAGTGGGATAGAAGTAAGCCACTCTCTGGGAAAGACCCGTCAACATATTTTAAGTATAGAGAACTATGTAAGATTCTTTAGAATCACTATTGGAAATCCAAATTACAGTGCTGAGGATTGGGTGGAAGTCTATAGTGACAGGTCAGTCATTTTATATGCTCTTCAATGTTAAAATGCTTGTAGAGAAGGAAGGGGATTGTGAGAGAAACCATGCAATAGAGCGAGTGGACTAGACACCTTTTTTTAAGGATAAACTTGATAACCTTAAAGATTTATTTTAAAGACAGGTGGGCATAGCGGGCCTTTCTCAGAGAGCTCATATTTTGTACTCCAGCCATGCACCATGTAACAGCAACCACGTGTAGCTTTTAAAACCAAACATTCATATTACAAACAAAAATGAATGGCGAAAGGTAAGATAATTAGGCACAGGCCATTTAAAAATAAACAATTCACCTGAAGACATTTCATTACTTTTGCATTAGGGGATGCGCAATATGGACTCACAATTGCTGTATATCACAGTATTTTTAGGAAATATGCTAATTGTTATGACTCCATTTGAAATTTTGATTCCAGCTTGCAGGCAGCAGCATTCATTACTTGTTCTATAATACAAAAACACGTTTCAGTATTTACTCTGTAACAATATATAGGATTAGATCAGTTGACTGTATAACGCATGCTCAGATGTGGAGGGAAAAAAACAAAAAGAGGGGGGCGGGGAGATAGAACAGACTTCAGTTTGCTCAGTATTATAGCCAGCGGTACATGTAAAAATTGTGGTGTGGTCCTCAAATGAGCACCAGAGATTGCTATTTGGTGCCCTTTTTCCCCCAGCACACCAAATTCACGGATGGACATATGTGACTTTTGCGGCACATTTGGGCAAGGTTTATCGCTAATATATGGAGATATGTCATTTTAATATAAACTGAACTTTGTGGGGGGGTTTTTGGGGGGGGGGTCTCATTTTACTTCCTAATTAAAACAAGACACCAGGGCGCACAGTAGCACCTAATTAAAACACTACATTTTACTATTGTTTGAAAAGAATATACCAAAATGATATAAAAATACACGAATATATATTGGGCTGCATCATATTGGGGGGAAAAATGATGAATATAGCGAGAGTGATCTTTAATATTTGATATTTAACTTGTACCTAAAGTAAAATGACGTTTTAATAAGCATGCAGCAAAATAAGGAAACTCAATGTATTTTTAGCTAATTAATTGTAATGCCTCAAGCTACTGTCCAACTATTGTATGGGGATGCGCTTTAAGGCTGCATCTGATGAAAGCCTTCAATTTCATATGAAAATTACCGCTTTTATATGAAAATTACCGCTTCTTTGCAATACGCATTTGCATTATTAATGATACTTTTTTGATACATTGTGCAGCCCTAGTACACACACACACACACACACAAACATAAAATAGGAAAATGGTTGTCTTTGTTTTCCAAAGTAATAGCAGATGTTTGCAAATGTCTTATTTTTACCAAAACGAAAAGATAATCAGTCTGTTTTCATGGAGTACTACAGAAATCTCAATATTTACTTTTATAAGGCTGAAACCAGAAGACAGACAATTAACTCATTCAGTACCAGCCAATTCTGGACCAAGTCTGAAAAAACGTTTAAAAACGTCTTTGGGAGTGAATGAGTTAAGGTAAACAAAGGCTTGAAACAATGATCAATATAGTAATTTTATGATGGATTACTTCATTAATTTTGACAGTGGTAACCCTTCAGACTAAACTGTAGCCAAGAAGTAGCTCTACATTTCAAAACGGTTGGTGACTCCTGATTTTCACGGATACCTATGCCTTACTTAGCGTGTAATTTGTATTTTATAAAGTATGAATACTGAAATGATAACAGAGGCTGATGTAAATGTTGCTATTCAAAAGAAGAACATTTGATTTTCTGCCAGTCACTGTACAGAGCAAGCATATCTCAAAAGAGCCATTCTAATGAGCAAATTTTATTTTTAAAAACAACAACACAGCGTCAACAAGAATAATGATGATGATAATAACAATAATAATAATTCTGTGATCATACAGGTACGGTATTTTCTGTATTATTTCACTTTTAACCTAAATGGGGACAAGAATATGCAACACAGATTGCCTAAAATTCCCAAACGGCGATTCCAGACTTGTGCAACCAGGTGAAAGAGGACATTGTGGAGGAAATAAGACAATTTTACACTGCCACTACCATTAGTACTGTATGTGGTCCATGTGTTGTTATTTGTTGAATGTTGTTGTTTAAAAAAAAAAAAGTAACAGAGGATGAGTATTTATTCAATTTGATTTTTATTTAAACGAGAGATTTTATTACTTGACGTTTCAATGCAAATGATCCATATCCTTGAGAATGTAAAGATAATTGCAGTTAAAAAGGATGTACTATAATTTTGATCTAACATCATCAGTATCTCAGTAGCAGTTAAAAAACGACACGCAAATGATACCGTTGTTTATAAATATGACGTCCAGAAAACGTCCAGAAAACGTTGTTAGTTACAATTAAATACCAAATTACCATTAAATAATCTAAAAGTAAATACAGTACCCTAAATAAAATGGAGTATATTATGAAGACAGTGGGCTTTTCTCCCACCAGGCTCAGCAAGTTTTTAGGGGGGAAACCGTGTAGTGTGTTATTCTGGAAGCATGACAAAAAAGTATCAATAGCACTTATTTACAGGTTGGTCCCCTCCACACATGGAACAAAACACAAATGGTGCAGTAATACTTTGTTGACTGGATCACCAGTTGCAGGTAGCTTTGATTTCTTTTTGAACCAGGTCAAATACCTATATATTGTGGATGATGAACCAACTGATTTTAGGTTGATTTTCTAACACCGATCCTGTGTTAAGATGATGCAAATGCATGAGAGTTACCTCTTGATGATCCTAGGCGGGACAGAGAGGATCGCCGGAAAGAGGGGTATCCGTAGTAACTTATGTCCTCAGAGAACATAGCATCTGCATCAATAATCACACTGGGATGGGCTGAGTGAATGTCTGCATCCAACAAGGACATCAAGTCCTCTGCTTGGAGAAAGGCAGAAAGGTAAAATCATTTTCACAAACACAGTCACCATTCTCAGAATGTCACTGATACAGCAATACAATTATCAAGACTTCATCCCCGACTTCTCTACATGTAATATTCAGGGGTCAGAAAATAGTTGGGAAAAACATACTCGCCTACGGGAAGGGTGGAGGTCCTTCCAACTTGGATGCTAATGTGCCTATCTAATACACCAAACAGATATAAGGTGCACTAACTGAGATAAACTGGCACGAATGACAATATGCACTTGGCCAATTTTGTGCCAACTAATGCTAATATTCGCACACATCCATTGGGAGCAGCAGCAGAATTTAACTGAAGCAACCAATAAATGAACACTACACATTTAATGGCAATACCTCTCATGGGCACACTTGGAAAAGCACAAAATAAAAACTCTTCAAACACTAACACCTTCTACTGGTTGTAAATCTCTTCACACTCTCATTGCTTGTGGAAGGCGCGGAGGGACAAATCTCTCAACACCAAGAGCCATGCCACCCCCCTCCTCAGAAATAAATCTCAACGAATTTACGCTTAACTCAAGAATAGTTGATTTGATCCGAAAAAGTCAAATCCGGTGATATACATAAAATTCACATTTCTGAATATTGCAGCATGGGTGAAATAAGTTGTTTCCAAGGGACAAAAAGCAGACACAAGCAGAAATAAAACAATTTTTTGTCCCCATCTGAAAGGTTTCTGGTTAAATGACATACCTCCAGGGAGGTAGGACTCGCTGGCTGTGTCATCTCCATCATCTCCATCTTCATCATCTCTGCTAAGCAGGTTGTTCACGGCCAGGTTGACATCCAGGTTGGTTCTCTGGAGTTCCCGAATGATCACACTCCTCGATTTCCCCTGAAGGACGACTTGGGCCTGGGAATAAATCATATGAAATCATTTGCAGTAGATTGTCATCTGTCAATATGAACGCACATTTAGTGACAACAGTATGCTCCAAATTATTATGCATATACGATTAAAGTACTTCTGATTGTTTGGAGAGGTTTCTGCCTATGTTGTTTCACCTGTCCGTATAGATCATTGATTGCAATCTCAGACAGACTTGATCATTTGTTTCCTAGGAGAGTCTCATTGAATATATATATGTACTATTCATTCATGGACTGAACCACAACTACAGTATGAAGGTACACTGGAAGCTACACATGAAATGCCCCTTGTGTGATAAAGTTGTCGGATTCTGGGGAAAAGCATGGAATTAAGAATCCAATGCCGTGCTACTTTGGATGGACCACAGGGATGAAGTTTTGGATGGTTCTTAGATGACCACCATTTCCCAAATATTCTACAGCATCAGCAAGGGGGTTGCAGAGTAATGCTTTGTTCTGTAATAATGGGGAGCGACAGTAGAGTGCCTGAAGATGTCAAAGTGACATTTGCAAAATGAAGGCATTTTTTAATTGACCTTTTCCTGCAATCGTACAACAACAAATGAAATGGAGTGCAACCTCAACTTTTTGCGAGAATAGATCATGCGCCATGCACTCATCAAAGACAAAATCAGAAGTTGCATTCATTTGGCTTGGTGCTGATGCACATCATACATAATTCCACCCTTGCAAACTACCCTTCCATCCGTCCCTGCAAATGTTTTTTTAGTCTGCTGTTGCGCTCCAGTGTGTAGGCCTAGCTCTTAAAAGTTGTTCTCACCAGTGTTGGAGGTTGTCGTATAGCGGGTTACAATTATGTTTTAGTTGTGATGTAATTTTCTGGTTTCTTCCTTGAAAAAGTGAACCAAAACAGCAGGACAGTGTTGAGTTTAGTCTTTAAGTGAACTTCTTTAGACATCAACGGTCTCACTATTACACCTCTTTCTCTTCTACCTCGTGAGCATACCAAATGTGCTGTACCAAAGCAATTAAAACAGGAACAAATACTTCTGCACGATAGAAAATAGATATGTACTCAAATATTAAAGAATATTGCAGGCATGTTAAAATAAAACAATACTGTATTTTCATCCCCAAATTAATACACGAACATGTTACCCAAATGCATGTAAATAAAGGAAAATACTGATTGGAAGCGAAATCATATGCAACACACTGAACCAGGGGTGCACGCTCCTGCATGTCCATGACCCTGTTGGTTCTTTTCTTTTTGTCCCAGCTGCCCAACGACCTGTTCCGTCGGAGCTTGATCATGGCGGAAGCATGCCATGATCGGGCAGGGTCTGGTCAGTGTCAGACTTGGAGTGTGGCCACTCACTCGGTCCAACACACACACAACAAATTTACACCCCACCCCTCCTCCCCCCAAAAAGGTTTGTGTGAGCTGGGCATTAGTGGAACGTTGGTTCACCAACAAAGTGGGTCACTAGCATTTTTCAGTTTCTGCTTGGGTTCACAAACAAGGCTTCTTCGCGAGCTTTCCGAATGCTCACTTGTGCTTTCTCACACAGAGCGTATGCATCATAACGCAACACATATTTAAGATGGACTCACTATGGCTCCCAAGGAAGTGAAAAGTGCAAGTGATTGTGCTGTTAAGAAGCCGATATTTTTGGAACGTTGGTAACCTCAGCTCAAGAAAGACAGACAGCCACCTGCTGTGGTAGCTGCTGTCCACAGTGAGAAGGAGTGTGAGCTTCATGGTTTAAAATCACAACACAAAATTGCAGTATAATGTGTGCAGGACTTCTGACTTAATTTCACTCCATAAAATATATACATGTCAATCTTGGGATGAGAGTGGCTAGTGATGAAAAAAGCGGAAGGGGGCGTGGCCGGGACGGGGGCGGGGCCACTTACAAAAGTGGCACTAAACATGCTGAAGATGAAGTGTATTCAATTTACACACTATTTGAAACTTTAAAATAAAAAAAATCCCAAGATTGTTCACTATTCTTTCAAGTGAAAATTTGTGCAATTTTGTTTATGCATTCCTGGTGAGCACCAACATGTAACTTCAAATTTGCTGCTCAAAATCAAAACTAAAAAAGGAAACACATTCCCTGCCATATTTAAGATTTGTTCATTACTTGGATTCATAAAGTGTTGTGTAAATGTGATAAAAAGCTGTTGATTCTTACCTCATACAGTGATGGTGAAGTCCCACACTGTTTACTATATATGGGTTATGAATGTATTTTATTGTATCAAGCGGATGTCTATTTACAGTATATACAATATACAGTTTCATGAGGTAGAATACTTTATTTTCTCTTCATTTTAAGCTTTTTAGCAAGTGCTAAAAGCTTATTGGTCCTCTCCGTCTTTTTCCACTGTCTTTTTAGCCAACTCCTCATTTTTACACATGCTCCAGGCTGTTGAAAAGCGCTTGAGATAGAGTAGTTACTTTTCAGTCGAAATGTCTGTTTTCGGTGTTTCACCGAGGTTGCGTGACTCTGTAAAGCTTTCCATCCTCTCGATCCGTATAGAATGACATTGTCACACACTGTACACAGAGCTTTACCGGCAACATCGAGCTTTTTCACGAAATCCGACACAAGCACAATGGTTCCTCTCTACTGTTTCCTACTGGGGACACCGTCAGCTTTCTATCCAACCAGTCCCATCGAAACGTGTTTTTCAGATCCGCATCTATCTGACGCACTTTAGCGTCGTCGCGAGTCTCGATAACATTCGGCATTTGCGAGAAAGGGGTTTAGGAGGGCGAACACGGATTGGTTGTGATTTGCATTTGCTGATATAGCGACCAATCACAACAAGTAAGACATTGGTTTTAGCCCATATAGGAAGTAAAAAAAAAAAAAAAAAAACGGGATTCAAAATGGATGCTTACAAACGTTACTTGTAAACATTACGAGCCCCGAATCTGCCAAAGACAAGTCCGGACCCCACCCCAGAATTTTTTACGGATTTGTAACAATATAAAATAGGTCCATTTTGACTGAAAAAAAAAAAAGCGGAAAAATCTCATCCCTGCTTCTTTTCAACAGGACTGCATCCAGGCTCTCGCAACCCTCTTTTCACCATCGACCCTTGTAAGGAGTGCACACCTCCAAATGCAGTGCAGGCCAGTTGGTGGCATACTAAATAAAAACTACTATGCTATGGTCTCACAGATGTCTAAAAATACCGTATTTTCACGACTATAAGGCGCCATTAAAAGTCTAAAATTTTCTCCAAAATGGACAGGACGCCTTATGATGCGAAGCGTCTTGTCTATGCGCTGAGTTCCAAAACCTGACTGACAGCCGACACGCTGTTTATATAGAGAAAAGGCGGAAGTGACTGTGGACAGGCATGCGGCAAAGAAGTCGGCCAATCAGTGAAGGGTGGGCGTGTATATATACATATATGGAGAGAAAGAGAGCGAAAAGGCAGACGTGAGTGACAGGCATGCGGGGAAGCAGTCCGCCAATGAGTGAAGGGTGGGCGTGTAAGTGGACGCTAAAGGCACGCTACAAGCAGGTACCAACACCTGTATAGAGTGTGGCTATGTGCATTGTTGCAAAACAACTTCGGTTTTGGTTTCTAAGAACCCCCGAAAATAAATTCTACAAAGAGACACGCCTACGAAGCTCAGTTCAAACTTCAAGCCATCGGTTATGCTTTTGGCATGCGTGCCCATCTCACAGCAGCGGTGAAAAACCAAGTCAAGCAAATGAACTCTGAGCTTGCCGTTATTCCCGGAGCCTTGACTAAAGAACTCCAACCGCTGGACATCGGCATCAACCGGGCGTTCAAAGTAAAGTTGCGAACGGCATGGGAACAATGAATGATCGATGGCAAACACAACTTTACAAAGAGTGAGAGGCAGCGCCGGGCGAGTTACGCCACAATTTGCGAATGGATTGTGGCTGCTTGGACGAACGTGTCTGCTTGCACTGTTGTTCGAGCTTTTGGCAAAGCCGGCATCATTTCTGTGGAGCCACATGGCAATGAGAGTGACTGACAACGAGAGGGAACACGGCGTTTTTGATAGATTACCGGTACTTGCACAATTGTTCAATTCTGATACAGAGGATGAGGACTTTGATGGATTTCTGGGTGATGATTGATCGAAAAACGTGAGTACATTGTACGATGGCTAAATAAAATACAACGGAACTCAGTTTTCCGTTGCCTTTTTAAAAACGTGTATCTGTATGTCTTGCATGCTACAAGCTAACGTGTTTTAGCGTGCGCGCATGCATGCCGTATGTTTAAGCTGGCGTATGTTTTACCACTTTAAAATCGCGCCCAATAATACAGTGTGTTTTGTCTATGTGTAAAATACAGAAATAGCACCCATTAATGAGACTGCGCCCAACCATACGGTGCGTCGAATGGTCGTGAAAATACGGTAACTGAACAAGACATGTAATGCAGCATCCTCACAGCAGCAGAACTGAAGTCACCGGAAATGCACCGGAGGCCGTCTTGCATTGCCGCTGATGTATAGGTGCTCAACTTGAATACAGTCTGATTTCCCCACACATTTGTTTTTCACATGTATTTGTGGCAGAAATGCCTCATTATGTGGCATACACCTGTATCATCAATAAGTCAGGGAGAAGCTCTACAAGAACATTCAGTCGATAGGAATGCGATTATAAATGTTCTTGCATGAGGTCTATCTCCTAGTGCTTCATAAAAACGTTTCAGATACTGTATGTACATTTTTGGTTTTGCAGCAAAAAGGAGTCAAAGTATGCATTGCCTCAGTTGTGCAATGAATATTCAACTTTCAAGAAATATTCATCCATCCATCCATCCATTTTCCGAACCGCTTGATCCTCACTAGGGTCGCGGGGGGTGCTATGAATATTAAAAGGGAATTCAAGGAATAGTTGAGGTATATATACTTGGACTTATTGCTGCTTAAGAAAAATTAAATCTCTGAAACTGATATATTTTAGAGAAGATTTGAGAGATTAAATTTCATGAAAAAAATTGTTAAAGTCACATAATCCACAAGGTCGATTTCAAGGTCCAAAAAGTAAAGTTATGCACCAATCTTTTACATGATTGCAGATATGGATTTCTTGTTTTAATTCCCTTTCCAACAAGATCTGTTTTGTCAAAAGTGGCACAATAGTTCCTAAGATGTAAGAAAAAAAAAATTCGGTGGGCGCTAGTGTGGTGACTTTAGTGCTGTCGGTGCCTCAGTCTCTAGACAAGATGGGTTATATTTGGTCTACAGTGTCCAATTAACCTGTCCAGTGAGTTCCACTACGTGTGCTAGAGGAGAAAGACATCCGAAACATGCTGGCTAGAGGCCCTCGCGGACTGAAGTTGGATACCCCTGACCTAGTATAAGGTTTATTACAGTATGAAGGCAAATATTCTCGACGCCCATTTTACATTCCGTAATGAATGATCAACTGTACCTGGGATATAAGTTCTTCAGGGATAACTGAGGCTGGTATGACTGGTTGAGGCTGGCTCCCGAGAAGACCTGAGCCCCGATCTCTTCCTGTGCGGATCACCCTGGTCTGCCGACGGGAATCACGAGCTGCTGTTGATGACCTGCCTGAAGTGTTGCCACTTCCGCCTCCTCCGCCACTCCCTCCACTCCCACTGGTGGCCCCTGCTGCTCCACCCCCTCCAGCTGTACCTCCTCCACTTCCGCCTGCACCACTGCCCCCATTTACACCAGAGCTCCAGCGGCTCCTGTACAACAGAACAACGAGAAAGACAAGGTCAGATGTGCCTGAGATAGAAAAGGCTCAGAACACATTGTAACACCAGGCTGAAAAGTGATTCGTCTCTGTGACAGCAGAGATACAGCAGATTGGAATACACCAGTGATTGTCTTACAGGACTGATAATCCAAGAACAACATATGAATTTTCTACACCCCCCCCCCCGCCTCCTCTCACGTTTCTTTGAAAGGCCATGTTGGCTCGTTTTAATATCTGAAAATACTGGAGTTTGTAAGGCAAGTAACCACACATTAATTAACACAATGTCGCAAGAGAAAAAAGCTATTTGGTGAACAGCTCCCCTACATCTATCCTGGAGCGGTCTATAATGATTTTGTGGCACCAAATTTGACAAGGGAATACACCACCATCCAGCTGTAACAACTGGACCATTTGTCTCTGTCAACCCTGCCAAAACTTACCCAAGGGTGTTGCCTGCCAGTCTGCCCAGTGTGTCAGAACCAGACAGGAACCAGGGAGGATCACTAGTCCTGCCTGGCCTGGAGCTCCTTCCTGTCCCTGAACCAGTGCTCAACTTTGAACTGGAAACAAAAGATGGGAGATCAGTTACAAACCTATAAGTGTCCTATTCATTTCTTTATTACCTGGGTGAAAAGAAAGTAAAATTATCCCAGGTATGTGGCAAATGATCAGGATCGGGATCTATTACTTCCAATATTACATGATTCAAACAAATGGGTTATGTTGGAGACTAGCATGGCAACACCCTTGGGAATCAGAATTGGCTGCAACTCGATCCTCCTTCAAGACTTTTTCCAAAGTACTTGGCGTTTTAGGGCTGCGACTGCTTTCTCCCGTTTCAAGATATGTGATGCTCGTTTGTATGTTTCTTTGCCGGTTTGTTTAAAATAATTTATTTTTGGAACGTAAACCCCATGATAAACGAGGGTTCACTGTAGACAATATTAAACTAAAACTCTGTGATCTGCAATGAGTAACTTCACACATGCTCAAGTGTTGGGAAAGTAAGATTATACTTGCTTATAAAACGATACGTTTTTCAGATTGATTCAACACTTTCATTTCATCTTCCATGTGCGGAACAAATCAGACTGTTGTGGTAGCTCACACATGACAGGGTGTTTACTAGCACAAACACTTGTACGTATCAGACATGCTACCGCACGTGCACACATGACAGTTCTGCACCCAAAATGCACATCACACCCACACAACTGACACAGTGAGGCTTGTTTGTTTGTTTTTTACCTCGCGATGCGTAAAATATTCAAACACGTTTGATACTCATCTCATGGTCTCATGAGACGGAAAACTCACAGAAAGTGACTTGAATCGCTCTGGATCCTTCGGTTTAAAAGTTGAAGGAAGTGTGTTGTGTTACTGCCTTTTGTTGCAATGTGCTTTAAGCAAACTTGGTGGCGTGCAGACACTTGTTCTACATCTGTCAGTGCAAATCCAAAACAATGACACCTTTCTTGGAACAAACGTTTCGCTCTCTTTTGCCATAGCCATGTTGCACGAGTCAATGGAGTGTGGAAACAAAAGGAAGGGCGGAAGCTATGGAAGCCCATGGGGGGCGAAACGCATGCCACAGAAAAAGGGAGGAGCCGGGGGGGGAGGAATATATTTTTTCATCTGCAACAAAAACATTCTAATTAATGTCAAAATTAAAAAAAAACAAATCACCCAGACCGAATGTTTATCTCGGCAAGCGGCATCTATGTCAATCTTCTCACATGCCCGTATACGGTTTATGTTAATGCTAAGCAGGAATTTTCTTCCTGCTTAGATGTCTGTATTGTACAGGCAACCTAAAGTCACAGTTGGTTTATAAAAGATTAAAAACAGTGCCACATATATAATCAAACAAACGTGACCGTTAAACACGACACACATTCAACTACTAGAGAGACAAATACATGACAAGAGTTAACGCCCTTATAACATTATTAAATGTATTGCGCCAAGCACCGCATTCTGGGAACCTAAGGCTTTTGGCGTCATTACCATAATCTATAGCAACATTAAAACTTGTGCTGACAAAGTGTTGCCGTTTTCCATGTTTTTGGACATTACTTGGTTAAGAAATTAGCAAATTATGACTGATTTTAAATACACATAATGCATTGCCTTTCGATGGGAACGCTGCCGCCACCAACATCGCAGAGCTGACCTGGGCTGCTACTTATAACGGGAGTTGCAGCGTTCGTGCTATTGTAACAAGATAAAGCAGAGAAGATAGGAAGTCACTAGCATTCACATTAGCCTCTAGCTTCATTGCGCTACTCAGCAGCATATATAAAAGCCTTTGATCACCACAAGGAGGCTCCCAATGGGTGGGTCGGGCGCTGTCTGGGTGTGGACCAGGCATTCGGGTTTGGTCGGTGTGTAGTATTCTCAGTAATCCGTTTTGCTTTTTTTTTTTATTGACTGATGTGTGTATTCTGCCCATATTTAGTCATGCTATATAACTTTCTCAAGCCCGCAGCGTCACTTTGCGTCCTTGAAGCAATCATCACTTAATATTGGAACACTCCTTACTGGAGACCTTGTAGAGATGCACAGACCATAGGAATGTGCCAGTTGTTACAAGCTAAGAATCGGTTTAGGAGAAACGAAAGTCCTGACGCCACACCATAGGTTTCGGTACGCCCTTCTGATGATATAAATATGTTGAGAAGCCCTTGCTTCTTTGCACTTGTGATTCGCAGCCATTGTCTGTAAACCGCGGGTGCCCAGAATATTCTGAAAATAAACCCTTTGAAGGTACTATTCATCAACTCCAGCCTGTATTTGGATAACCAACATCCTCATCATCCGAAATTAAGGAAAGAAGGCCACCCCCCCCAACATGACTATTTGCAGCTCAGAACATTAGACTTCTTCGCGCCTCATTCTTCTTCTAAGTTATGTACGTAATGTATGTCACGCCACTCAGTGTTCAGACTGACAGATCGCAGCAGTTTAATTCAACGCTGCCATCGGAACAAGATGACAAGCTTGTGTTGCCAAATCACTGGTTATATGGTTGGTATTACAAAATGGCATTAGTTCCCACATTAATTGAAGCACTGTTGTATTCAATTCTTTGCACTTCACTGTATTCTTTGAAAAGAAGTTATAGAATCACATTTTGAGTGGGACTTTTTCAGTTTCATTTAAATTTTATCGTGTTTTCTTTACAAAATATGTTTTGTAGGTGCATTTCAGTTCAAGCTATTTTAAGAAAAAATGCAATATTAGGATATATTCTATATATTCTTAAAATGTATGTCATTAATAAAAATGTTATGTTCCAAAAGTACAAGTGGTATTGGAAGCTGTTATCATACCCGTGGCCACTCAAGAGTTGAGCACCTGTACTGGTATCAGTCTGGAAATAAAATGTATCGAACATTCCTATTTATGGGCACAACTATGTAATGTTCTCTCATTTACTTAAAAAGGGAGGGATTCATTTCAAAATAGGAGCATGTAAATGAACACTGAAAAATAGCAGGGATATTCCTTTTGCCAAGATGAACAAAAGTAAACAATTCAATCGCAATAGCCAGGCAGCATCTAGTCTCCACATTCTATGTCTTGACATAGATGAGAAATGACATCTTTTCCATACTTGAAAACAGCAGCATCGTCGTATAAAGCTCATCTATGACGGGAGAACTTGTTTTGACCACTTTTAATTTGTTTTTCTTCAAGATGATGCTTTCATAAGTGTGAAAACAATCAGGTCATACTTAGTGCCATCCAAATTGACCATGACAATTATGATCTTCACTATGATGGTCAGCTTTTATTATTTCTCCCGACATGTAAGTTAACATTGCTTACTTACTATAAATGCACTGTCTGTCTTGTCTGTGAATGTCTATCGACAAATATCCGTCAAGCTAACGAGCGCACTGTGTGTTTGCGTGTGCATTTGTTTTCCTTTTCGTGTGCAATTTCATGTGTATGTGTACAATACAGTATGTCCTCCGGTCAAATACGTTGCCAAACGTTCAGTCATAGATTGTGTTTTGTACAGTAGAGTGTCCCAAATACATGGTTGGGACTTTCTGACTTTCGGGTTGAGTGAACGCTGGCGCGTTTTGGCTGCCGCTGCTCAACCCGTATTGTTTTGTGTTTTTTGTTATTGTAAAGTGTCCTTGGGTGTCTTGAAAGGCGCTTATAAATAAAATCTACTACTACTACTACTACATTCACTGTGCTGCTAAATAGATGAATGAACTTTATCTTGATAAAACATACAACAGGACTCTAGACTGCACCCAATTTGCGCACGCAGACGTCGTAACTTAACAATGGGGCAACCGAAAAAAAATGATTGTCCTCAACTGCAAAAACTTCATTCACATTTTCATATTGTTTGGAGTAATGGATGGAATATTGAAGCAGTGGGTAAAAAATAGAGTCTCAGCCCGGACACTCAGGGTCACCTGGCCCGATAGTCGGAGGTGGGGGGGCTTCGGGTGGCCGCAAATTAGAAACAAGATGTCTTTTCAAGCAATCTTTGTTGAGCATGCAACTAAAGGTGAAAGAAAGCAATATAAAGACCTCACCCATCACTGCCATCTGGTTTGCTAAGCTCCAGGCGATCAGGCTGGACAGCAAAGCTGATTCTACACACACGTCCATCCTAAAATAGATTTAGTTTGACAATTAGAGGCCGGGAAGTGCAACTCTTCAAATTGGATAATGAAGTCCATGGTTCGCCGACAAATAGTAATCATACGACAACTTGAGTTATGTTAAAGTAAGAACTCAACAACTGAAATAATACACCAAAGAACTGTACTCTATTGGTAATACAGACAAACAAATGTACCGGTATTCGCTAAAGTCAAATTATTTGCTCAGACAAATAAAATATGACATTTAATATATTTTATGTTGTAACTGGGCAACTAATAATTGTATTTATTAATATCTCAATGCTAAACAGCATTACCTCAAGAAGAAACCCAGCGGTATTCGCTAAAGTCAAATTATTTGCTCAGACAAATAAAATATGACATTTAATATATTTTATGTTGTAACTGGGCAACTAATAATTGTATTTATTAATATCTCAATGCTAAACAGCATTACCTCAAGAAGAAACCCAGCATGGTTTGGCCCAACAACACACTGCTTCAACGTGGCCTGCTCCAACAGGCTAAGATGTGGATGACTGTATTGGTAAACAAAAACAAAAAAAGAGAAATTATGGCATGACAATATTTAAAAAAGAATTAATATGTTCATGTTACAATATTAACAAACTCACCTAATGAAACTGTATTTGTTGAGTTTCTCTGAAACCTCACGGAGCCTATGAAGACAAGAGAGCAAAATACTTGAGCAATAAAGAAATATCAAGCAACACACATTTACAGTATCTGGTATTTCAGAAAAGGCACCGTGCAATACTTTTCTCACAATTGCTGCGCTGTAACACTGTGTGTGTGTGCATGTGTGGAAACTGAGTTGACTTGTTAAATAAGAACCTTCTTTTTCTAAATGCAGTATTAGTTTGAAGCACTTGTATTACACGTACGGATGTAACAATAATGATATCATGACATTGCGATGTTAAAGTTGCCACATTATTGTCACTGTTAAAATTAAAATAAAATATTTTTTTATACTGTTTTACAACTTTCAGTCCCACAGACCTTGACGTGTCCCATACTGTTTTTATTTCACCCAGTTGGTCGCACCAGCACAGATTTGGTGCCACCCATCGTTTGGGGATGGTACAGCATGACCATGTTCGCCGATGCATTGTTATCACAAAGGGGTCATGGTAGGCGAAGGGTTAGCACATTTGTCTCATAGTAGAGTGGTCCAGGGTTCCAATGCGGGCTCTGGCCTTCCTGTCTCTGCATGTTCTCTACATGCCTGCGTGGGTTTTGTCTGGGTACTCCAGTTTCCTCCCACATTCCAAAAACATGCATGGTAGGTTAATTGGGCACTCCATATTGTCCTTTGTTTGTCTATGTGTGCCTTGCGATTGGCTGGCAACCAGTTCAGGGTTTACACCGCCTACTGCCTGAAGACAGCTGGCATAGGCTCCAGCATGCCTGTGACCCTCGTGAGGCTAAGTGTCTCGGATAATGAATGGATGGATATATAGATCGTCATCTCAATTTGCATACCGTAGTTTTGTATGATGTAAAGACTGAAAGTGACTGAAGATATATTTGCAAAATATTTCACTGCAACAACAACTTTGTTTGGAGACAAAACAGGTCTGTTACTTCATATAACTTTCGGCAAAAAGAGGAAACAATACAATGATAGAAACTTAAAACCTCAGTAAAAAGCAGTGAAATAACAGCTGACAGCTAAACAACTTCAAATTTGTCTCATTTGCATTAGTTCAAAAAAGTGTAAAAATACTAATATGAAAATACATAGATTTTGAACTCTTTTTAACTTTAGAACAATTGAACCTGAAAAAAACCATACTATATTGAATAAAGCATGAAAAAATTGTCTATTTTGTAAATTCTACAAAGTAATCATTTTTCCCAAGTGAGATCATGACAAGGACAAACCTGGACGTGTCACATCACTTCAAGAATAAAAAGAGCAGGGCTCACTGTGGAAACTGTACAAAGTCAGTCAGAAATCAATTCGGAAAGCAACGTTTCAATGTTGTCTGAGAGGATCCAGGTGTTTGAAGAGTTGGAGGAAGAGGAGGTTGTTGGCAGATTTTTGTCGGACCATAAATGTACGAGCCAGATGTTTAGGATGCGGAAAATGTTGTGACTGCACGGCCGGACAAGGAGTGAAAGAGGAGATCCATCAGGATTGAAGAAATGGTAAGCTATATAAGCTACGATTATTAGCCGAGCGTTGTTTGCAATTTGATGCTGTGCCGTGCTGTAAATTGCGCACGATGGGATTACTACTTGGTCCATGTACTCCCGCTAGCCGTGAGAGCACACGTCATAGTGCAGGGGTAGGGAACACTGGTTCCTCCAGAGCCATATATGGTCTGTTTTAGATACCTCCCTCCACCAACACACCTAATTCAAACAATCAGGTCATCAGCAAGCTCTGTAGAAGCCTGAAACGCTCCCGATCATTTGACTTAGGTGTGTTGGAGTAGCGATTTAAAACAGGCAGGATATGGCTCTCAAGGAACCGGAGTTCCCTATTCCAGTCAGAGTGGGTTGGTGCCTGACAATGTCATTGCTAAGTTAGTTCTGTTGCGTTGTAGGCCACTCCACACATGATATCGGCAGCAATATTAGTTGTAAACCATTACAGAGGATTCCATCCATGCACTCATATAGTTTTGAATGTTTTCGTGCAGGATTCCATCCAGATACACGGATAACAACTACCCAGAGTTATTCTTTGATTATCACGCCTACCTTTTTGCGAATCCTTTATCATAAGCAAAACAGTTGAGGACACGGAGGTCTTCGAAGTGTTTATAACAAAGAACTCTCGTTCACAGCGGCATGCAATTCATTCACTTTGCGAGAACGAAATTATTGTTCCAATTTTCTGGTCCAATTACGTGAACTATTCTTTTTGGCCACCAAAATAACTGCTTGCTTGAATGTGAACAGTGCATCGCCAAACAGCGGCAAGGCATTTCGCCGAATAACTCAATAACAATGGTAAAGAGCAGTTAATGGGACAATCGACAATGCAGTACAACGGCTGATTGGTGACTCGGCATCCTGTAAATGACATCACTCACTGGAGATTGCCGAACTAAAGTATTTTCATTGTTAGCCGTGTTGCCCTGGGTCTAACCATCAACCGGGGGGTGGGGTAGCGTTAAAAAAATAATAATAACGAAAGTATGCTTGAAATAATTTTAGCCCCAAGTATCACTCCAAAGATGGTTGGCCAAGTTTATTTCACACTTGACCTTTAAGGGCACGAAAACATTTACTTATGTTACTATTTAAGACTTTGGGGAACATCAAATGTCATTGAATAACATTTGACATCCCAACCACTGGACGGAAGGATGGATGCATTACATGACAACCGTGCCACCCTGGATCACATTTTGAGGCTTCCAATACAAAATGCTGCGTTGCATTACTTTTTTTATTATTATATATATATATTTTTTTTTTAATCCAAAAAAAGACAGTGCCGTCGACAAAGACGCACGCACGTTGCTCTCTCTACTCCTATCCCTAGTGCAGTATAAAGTTTCATCCTCAGAGCTGATAGTGTGGATGATTTTACACTCCGACTCCATCACTACAGCCCAGAATAACATGAGACACCTGTGTGATATCAGAGAAATCATTCACACATTTCATCCCATCATCCAACTAAATAGCAGAAAATACTCCACAACCCACTTATGTTATAATTCCTACATGTGCCTGAATCTACTTTGACTCTTTGATTATACACACAAGTTAATGAATTGAGCTCAAGCCAAAAAAAAAAAAAAAAAAAGCGCCAGGAATTACGTGGAAAACTTTCAGCATGGAATTTATCACAAGCCGACTATCGTGTAACATCGAACGCTAGCAAATGTATACAGTTACAGTATGATATGTTAACAGGACTCGTTGCAATTTTTGGTAAGCTTTCAGATGCCGCTTGAGATTCATACGATTCTTTCCACCTAGTTTGTGGCCACATTTACCATTATCGCCGTGTTGTGTTGTGTTTTGACGGAATATGCGTGTCCCCTGGTGGGTGTGACCAAACAAGGATAGGTTGCAGTAGCATTGCTGATATTTTTGACTACATTACGAACATATGACAGCCCTCACACTTTCCACACAATATCCAGTCTCCTCAATGAAAATATTTTAGTCACAAAGAGCCACGTTTTGCTCATCATCATCTCATTATCGTCATGAAAAAAAAGGGGCGTTAACGGAATAATTTTGTCATCATCGCCAACGAAAACAACACTCAAAGAAGTGGACTTCTGTCCAGTAGCATCGTCTTATGTCTCCCTGACTTTAGCTGTTGATCAACGGCAACTTGAAAGGAGGAATAATGTTGTTGGTTGGACTGCGCTTTGCATGCAACACAAGCGTGGCATGGTCATGTGATTGATATTGTCACAATTTCAAAGTTAATATCTTGAATGTTCATATACCAATCATGATACAATAATATATCGCCGTGCCCCAACCAGCACCAATGCTAAAGTCAATGGAGGAACCCATTATCAAGCTAATGGGAAATTAGCATTGACTTCAGGAGTAAGACAACACTACTCAAAAGCTTTTTTTTTTTAAACAAATCTGTAAAAACGAGTTGTATTAATAGAGCTTAATTGCAAGTTTCCTCTCTCTCATAACGTGTATTCTATGCATGCAAGGGACCACAATCCCCCGAAGAGGCCAACACGCACTGGTATTTGCTTTTATTGTTGGTTTTGAATTACTTTATGTGTAGTGATATTTTATTTTCTTAATAATTTTATTGTAGCCCTTTCAAGCTATATTTAAAATTGACTTTCCTCAATTTTTCAAGTATACAAATATCGAAGGCCTTTTTTGTCACACCAATAGATATCTCTAAACGACATGGTGCAAGATCCCAGGTTAGTCCAGTAAGTCCCACCGCTTGTGAAAATAACATAAGATAAAATAAATATATTCGATTGGCTTGCAACCAGTTCAGGGTGTACCCCTGCCTACTCCCCGAAGTCAGCTGGGATATGCTACAGCACGCTCCACGACCCTTGTGAGGATAAGCGGATCAGAAAATGGATGGATGGATAAAATAAAGAGATAAGAGTAATGCTTTTGGATGGAAATTAAAAATGAAAATGCAAGAGGCTTGAATTTCACATGGTATTTACAAGGTCATTTTGTATTTTACAAAAAGAATGAAGTTTTCAAGAATGAGGTGTTCAATGTGCAGGGGTGAATGAACGTGAGGCTAAGTTGTTAGTTGTGAGTAGGTGAATTTTAGTAGTTGAGTAAATACCAAGTTTGGAAATTAATGAATCTTTTAAGAATCGTGAGTCAATCTCAATCAAAATAATCATCCAGCCTTACCGTATAGTGTGAATAAGGCACTATATAATTACACTGCATTTAACTTTCAGTCAATTTTCAGGTTAAGGTCAAAATTCAGGTTTCTCAAAAACGTTCACCATAACCGATTTACATGTGTGAGTGGACAGAGTTACTCCTGCATTTGAAGGTCCCGACTTAAACGACGGACCACGGACAACGTCTTCATGCAAATAGATGCCATTTCTGCTTGTTACTTTCTACTGTAAATAAAACACATTTTATCCATGTGACCCACCACAGGAATAAAGCAGTTAGTTCCCTCATCGCTCCAAAAATATGCTGCGTCCCTGAGTTTACCTCTGCTTGTGTATTTTCAGCCAATTTCGTGCCAGACATACAGACTTACACACACGTCTGTCTATATATTACACGGTGTGTCATTTTTGCCGTAGAGAAAATAATGTCAAAAAGCCATAGAGAATTCAATGTATTCAAGTTAGACTTGCTTACCAAGAGTCTGTCACGCGGTGCATCTAAGTATTTCCTGTACTAAAAAGACCAATATTCCTTGCGAAATAGAGTATGTGCAGGACACAAACCAATACCCTGTTCAAAGATGGTAACCCGATAGTGCTTAAATGACCAAATATTCAAGTTCGAAAAGAGGTAGCTCAGGGGTCTTATTCATGTTTATAAAACCCCAAATAAGGTTTTAATAAGGTTTTGTTTCATTCAGCTATTGTAACCATTATCTATTACAAACTCACTAACACCGACTGACGGACAAAAATGTGTCTCCCATTATTGTTTTTATTTGAGTACCACTGGTCTGAAAACCCTATAACTTCTTAATCTTTTTGTCTCCAGAGTCAAAAATAATAATCAATACCTCACTGGATTTGATAAATCAATGTATAATCAACTAAAATTTCCATTTGCTACAAGCCAAGTACAAATTATATGGAAAACGTCTATAAATACTATCCAGTGGTTATTTTGCCGTGACTGGCAACTCACCACCAAGTGTGTTATTTTGCGTGATTCGTGCTACATTTACAAATTCTGCAGTGGATCCGAGACTATTGGGTAAAGCAAGCTGTCTACGCGCATGGGAATAAAGAGCCCGCTTTATTTGGGGGGATTAAGGGTTTAAATACCTGTACCTTTTTATTTTATGTACTTTTTATTTAGGATTTATGTTTTAACTATGTAGATTTTTTTTGCAGCCAGTCGGGATTTGTAAACGAGCTGTATGGTTTCATATATTTAATGAAGAATTGAAAAGTGATTAGAGCCCCACAAAAACAAAAAATTATAGTTAGGGTAAGGATAAGTAGGAAGTTCATACTAAAATAGGTTAACTCAATGTTAAAAAAAGAATGTTGGGGCTACAATTAAGAAAAGTTCAAGACTTGAACCTAATAAAGGGTAAAGTTAAGATTAGGAAAGACAAAACCGCCGCAGCTGGAATCGAGAGCTAGTGAATGCGGAAGCTGTAGAACCGTAACACGGTCGCCTACAAAATAACCTATTTACGGCTAACCTACCGTAATCACGGTAAAATAGCCGATTCACGGTCCAGCGATTGACCAATCGGAGACGTTCACGGTTAAATATCACGAGCAGTTCAGTTGCCGGTCAGGCAAAATAACCACTGCCAAATAGTACAAAAGATTCTCTCTTGGGTCTTAGGCGATTGCCATGCAATCACTTGGCTAACATGCAATAAGCTCATGAGATTGTTTGAAACAAAGGTCAGTCAGAGACAAAAAATATATATATATATATATATTATATATATGTGTGTATGGACACTAAGGATGCAGGCGAATGGTGTCCCCAATCCGTCAGGAAACCCCCTGGCGTTGACAAAAGCGTGGGACCTTATTAGCATTAGCCTTGAGCCGACTAGCCTAACGTTAGCTTCTTCATTG
This sequence comes from Hippocampus guttulatus, assembly GCF_054856545.1. Lineage (NCBI taxonomy): Eukaryota > Metazoa > Chordata > Actinopteri > Syngnathiformes > Syngnathidae > Hippocampus > Hippocampus guttulatus. The sequence goes on along the minus strand of NC_141266.1, from coordinate 8,403,613 downwards.
ATGTGGATTCTCGACAAGTCACGCACAATACAAATCTCGTAGCGCGTCAAAATTGATCTAGTGTAAACGTAAAAGAAAGGCTAGTGTATTCTGGATAGCGATGTATTTTGCGAACTATATTTCCCTCTTTTTACCCCATCCCCCAACCCGCATTGTCCATCTCTCAACTTTGACTGTGAGCCAATCCTCCTAGAGATGCAGGCAGCTAGTTAGCATTAGCCCTTCCCGTAAAAGCGAACGTAAGGTAAGCGGGTTAGCAGCTAGTGGCGGACAGGCCGCCTGCACAGATAGCAAAAAGCTAGAGGATTGTTCAACATCCCAGGCCGAGTCTCACCGCTACAGTCGTGGGGCATTTTACTTGTTCCAAGAATAACTGACGCATATGACAGCATCTGCGTCGTTCACAAACTGTACCTCCAACACCATTTAACACAAGCCGCTGAAAAAGACGCCATACAATTATTTTCCACGGCCCACGACAAAATACCTGTCATTGAGCTGATCCTCAGTCCCGGGCAACGGGTGAACCACAAAGTGTATAGATGTCATGAGGGCAATCCTGAATCACACCCAGGCCTGCGAAAGATGTGGAAGTTGTTCTTCTCTCGATTACCGTTTATTTTCGGATGCATAGGAATCGTTTTATGATGAGAAAACTCGAGTTTAGAACCCAGCCTGCTCACCCACATGCCGCCATCTTAACTCTAGCGAGCTTCTTGTGTGTGTTGATTAGAAACATGCACGCGCTCTGCTGGTTGGAGCGCGAGCACAAAACAGGAAACGTGTTCCAGTACTATCAATGCGATTGGTTTTGGCACTAAAAGCTTTTCTCAATTTCATTTGCAAAAATAAATCTGACTGTCTATGCCTTTACTTTAGAACCCATTCTACTAATCCATTTTCCATACAGCTTGTCTGTATTAGGCTCTTTGGGTGAGAAAAAGGGCGCACCCTGTTGTAGTCAAGATCACTACACACACACTTATTGCTGACTGTATCTGTCATTCTTTCTTCCCTGAAATTTACTGACTTCTCTTAAAGTTTTCAGGCAAACGTTACAATTCACTGCCAGCCATTTTCGGACGCTTCTTTTCTCTCTCTCTCTCTCTCTCTCTCTCTCTCTCTCTCTCTCTCTCTCTCTCTCTCTCTCTCAGCCTGTCTGTCTGTCTGCTTGCCTGTCTGCCTGCAAACATGTTAATTGCACCAGCAGATGGCAGATGTTACCTTCAAGAGAGGAGGAAGAGCAAAACACCTCTTCAGGCGTCACCTACTGAAAAAGATCGAACTCGTGTAATACACTCATATCTGATATCAGGGATGTGGAATAAATGCTCAAATGACTTGCCATAGTCACCTCTTTACTACCATCCTCAAGGACACCCAACGATTTTTGAGGGCATTTCCCTGAGGCAGTGCGATTACTTAGTCTTTAGTACACTACTTCATTCAACGTTTTGATGGCAAGCTGTTAGAGACGCCTGCATTTTGTTAGTTCACTGTTAATATTTTTTCAGTCGCTTTATCAGGATCGAAATTCTTGTTCAGTCTTCTCGTCGTGTCACTTGTGTAATGCGTACCGGTACATAAAAAATCAGTTTTTCATAACTGATTAAGTTGCACAAGCTTTGGCACAACGTTGCAAATGATAAGGTATAATTCATTGTTGTTTACAACATTGTCATCAATTGCTGATGATCAAAATATATTATTTTATGTAGTGGTTGCATTGTCTTACACCCCATATATGCCAAATGCGCGAACAAGTTATCATTAATATGTCAAGCATTTTATATTATATTTAAGCATTTCCATTAAGTTTTTTTTCCAAGGGGACTTCCTCCAACGATGGGAAATGTGTGAAGCATGAGATCACCCACTGAGCAACCAATTAATAAAAAAAGGAGACATTCATTGTGATATGCGTGAGAATTTAATTGTAAAAGCAACACTCTATCCATAATATTGAATTTAAAATGTACTTAATTTGTGCTTTTATCGTGTTTGCGTGTACTAGTGGATAATATGGAAGAAACGGACAATTATGAACCATATGCTTTTGAGGAACACCTTCAGTGCCAGACTGCAAGTCTCTGTGTGTATTTCTCCATTGTGCCTCCACAGCCGTACTGTTTATCTTGGTCTTTGTGTTTTGCTGGAGGGTCTAGACAGCTGATACTTACCTAATCCTTGGGCCTGCCCGAGGCCATCTGACCCAAACAATAACTTTGGGTACGTCTAGTTTAATTTTTCAAAACTGAATAAAATATTTGCTTTTAAAGCTGGCACATGACTGAGAATTTTGAAGGAAGTTATGAATTTACAAACTAATGGCAAATGATTCCAAAGGATTTCATTATTATGTGTTCAGAATACATAATGCCGGTACATGTATTATGTTACTCTACAAGCATCTATATAATTGACAAGATCGATATATATCACGCTGGGCAGAATCTCTAGTCACATAAAATCTATTTACTTACTAACGTACCATTGCTGTAATTTGTCCATGTGATGTGCTGTAATTGAGTTATTTTGTCAAGCGGATGGTTTTTGATCATTTTATTCATTTTGACAAGCTTAATACAACTACTAACAGGCTTCAAACAAGGAGACAATATGCACTGCAACTCGACATGAAATCTTAAATATTTAACAATTCGGAAAAAAAATGTGAAAACAAAGTGAGGTTTCTGGCATTATAAATAACCTATACCATATCTGCAGATTCAGGCACACTTACTCTGCTCCATCTGTAGTACATGCTTTTCTACTAAACTTGCTTTCTGTGTGACATGACATGCCAAAACTTCAGTAGTCAGTGAGGCAGCAAAGAGCAGACTTAATACTGCACCATTCACTGCCTTTTCATTCGGGCCAGCACAAGTGCAAATCGTGTACTAAAACTGATTACACTCTTCACTTCATCAAACACATGGAAATCCACTGTCATGTACAAAATCTCAACACCAAAACACTGCATTTAAATGCAATGTGAGCAAGTTCTCTTTACACAAAATATACTCTACAACCAATTAAATACAAGATCTTTAAAACTGGTTTCAACGATTTAAATACATTGCTCAAGAGGTACACATCCTACATGACTGGCAATGAAGACACTGACTTTATATTTTAAAATTACTATTCATGTAAACAGTATTCTATGATCAAGGAGTTATCCATTTCATTTCTTGATGAGCTACTGCAGTTCTAACAAATACAGCCTGGAACACTGATGAGTTACAGAAACCAGTAGCAGTCTGGTGACTGCTAGGCTGGGATGGAAAGTGCAGCATCTGTGAGGCAAGTGTTGAAGAAATAGGGTACCAATGAGAAATTTTTCAGTGGTGCCGCTTGGGTGACGCCTGAATCTTGCATCTCATACCTGATGAAGGATGAACATAAATCACACATGCTAAGGATTTGTTGACACACCAGTGAAGTCCTTACCAGTCACGAGAGGAGACAATGTAGAATACAGGTGGTGTGGGTGAATTAGAGGCGCAAAGAGGCTGGCCGACAGAGTAGGCTCCAGCGTGGCTGAACATGAGCCAATCTCCATTGTTGAGCTCAGGCAGCAGACAGTGTTCCATCACCAGGTCCAGGTCATCACCAGAGGGGCCCCACAGGCTGCTGCTGAACACTGGACCTTTGGGATAAGTGTTCTGACAGCATACAAAGACAAACTTTTGTAATTTGCAATTCATTTAATACTGAACTTTCTTAGCAGAGGCTGGTGTCAGACAATGTGGGAAGTTGCTTCTGCAACCAGAGTGGAAAATGTTACATTTGAGCAGCAACAGAGATGATGGCTGAGCGATTTAAGAGTGAAAACTGCGGGGTTTAACACTGAAGCATATGGAGAACATAGAGAAATCAGTTATGTCCCAAGCTCTCAAATACAAAGCAGATGACATACTGTGAGGTGATTTAAAAATAAATAAGTAAAGGACGGAAGCTGCTCCCTGCTCACAGCGGTCTTTATGGAGCTCGAGCTCAAAGATGAGCCTAAATTCCATCAGATACTACTGTATCTTTAGAATCAGATGAACCTCAGCCTGAAAGGACATGGATCCCTCATCCCATGCGCTCACCACCTGTGAGAGGGGCTAAGTGGGTCAGGTGCAGTGTGAAAGTTGGGCGGTGGCCAAAGAAGGGACATTGGCAGTCCAATTCCCGGCTACAGAAGCTGGCTCGAGGGATGGTTGGACATCAGAGAGACGGCGGAATCCCACGTCTTCCACCAGAGAATGCCTGGTCATTGAGTCCGATTAAGTTTATTGTTCTGGTTATTTGCTTTGCCTTCTGGCTGTCCCGCTGATATACGCTTGAGTTGGTCAGCACAGGCTGAGTTAGTTGCCATTTCATTGATGCTGCTGCTGCTGCGTCCGCTTTTGATTTATTCAATGAAGTGAGCCTCGCAAACTCCCCATATCCTCCAAATGCTTGTTATTCAAATGCCAGGTTAAGATGGTTCAGGTTGAAACTTTTGACCATGCTTCCTCAGCGAGGAACCTTTTCATGGCATTGATTACAAGACGCAAACTTGACATAACTTTCGACAATAACAAAACAAACTCTACAGTCAGACATGTTCCGTCTCCCTTAGGTGACGAGCGCCTGCGCAGCGTGAATGGAGGGGGAGGGAAGGAGGCCAGTGACTGAATACTGTACACACGCTGGTCTCTCATAGCTGTAAACTGCAAAGCATGAGCTGCGGGTGAACTGATTTTTTTTGATCGGCAACAAAAAGGCTTTGATCAAACATTCAAATCAACAATTGGCACATCCCTACTGTTGTTTGTGCCTCGGGACCAAAAAACAGTTCATAGTACCCACCCTTTTAAAGTCCTTGAAAGGGATGGTAGGGACATGCACCCACTGGGGACTCCTTGGTTTCGCTGCGGGACTTCAATGCTCATGTGGGGAATGACAGTGAGACCTGGAAGGGCGTGATTGGGAGGAAGGTACCCCGATCGGAACGCGAGTGGTGTCCTGTTATTGGACTTCTGTGCTCATCAGATTGTGATACCAAACACTATGTTCAAGCCTAAGGGTGTCCATATGTGCACTTGGCAGGGGGACACCCAAAGCTGCAGCTAAATGATCGACTGTGGCAGTGTCATCAAACTTACATCTCTTGAAAGAGAGGAGCGGAGTGATCAAGTGATCACCACCTGGTGGTGTGATGGCTTTGATGGTGGGTGAAGATGCGGATCCAATTTTGCAGACCAAAATGTATTGTGAGAGTCCGCCTAGAAAGCCTGTCAGAATCTCTTGTGACAAAGAGTTTCAACTCCCACATTCGGAAGAACTTTACCTACGTTTCGGGAGAGTCTGAGTGGACCTTGTTCCACTGACACGCCTTCCCATGAGGTAGCAGGATTTGGGATCTCTGAGGCGGGCTCCCTATCTCAGGGGTTGAGGTCACCGAGGTGGTTAAAAAGCTCATTGATGCCAGACGCCCAGGATTGGATGAAATCTGCCCGGTGTTCTTAAAGGCTCTGAATGTTGTGGGGATGTCCTGGTTGACACGCCTCTGCAACACTACATGGACATCGGGGATGTGGCCTCTGGATTGGCGCACTGGAGTGGCGGTCCACCTTTTTAAGAAGGTTGTGGTCCAACTACAGGAGGATCACATTCCTCATCCTCCCTAGTAAAATAGGTTCTGCGGAGGATGGTTCATGGGGAAATCCAATCGGGTATTCAGGGGTGTCAGTGTGTTTTTTGTCCTGACCAGCACAACACCGATCTACATGTTTTGTGGACTTGACGAAGGTTTGGAGGCCACAGTATTGCATCTCTGCATTTTGCAGATGATGTTGTACTGTTGGCTTCATCAAACCGTAATCTCAAACCCACACTGGAGTGGTTCATAGCAGAGTCTGAAGTGGTTGGGATGAAAATCAGCACTTCCAAATCTGAGACGATGGTCCTCAGTCAAGAGTGCCCCTTGCAGGTCGTGAATGAGGTCCTGCCACAAGTGGAGGAGTTCAAGTATCTTGGGGTCTGGGGACCCGAGCCCGGAAGAGCATAAGTAAATGGATGGAGTGTTATTACGAGGAGGTTTCAAAATACTTCAATGATTATTTAGAGTTGATGACTTGAAAATTATGCTGAGTGCCATTTGCATAGACTATTTATAAAAATCTGGGGGAAAAAATTCCATCATTTGGAACACTGTCTGGATACAGTATAGCAGAGGCGTGGCCCACTTTATATCGAAACCAGCACGAAAAGGCATCAAGCTTCTTCCTGTTTGGTTGTTTTGCAACCAGCGACAAACACGGGCAAGCTTGGACCATCCCTGCAACCAATCCCTTTCAAACCAAGTGCAACCAACTCAAATAAAAACAATCAGCAAGAAACCTGTTTTTACTTTGCCTGTCCTTAATAACATTTTGCATATTGAAGCCTAGCGACAGAGCTGAATGATTTATGTGGCTGCATGGTGACATTGACAGTGAAAAAGGCTCACCGTTCGAACAGTGGGAGCAGTGATCGCCATTTCAGTGAGTTTGCAGGCAAAGGATCCATAGACTCCTTCATTCATGTAGTACTGGAACTCCGGCTCATCACTGGGAGATGGATCATCTGCCCAGTGGGGAGATTACACAAAATGCTATGGATACTTTCATATTGCAGTTGTGCATGCAACATTCAGTTTAAATTTCTCCATTTCCTGCCAGTACAATGCCACTGACCGTGTGCTTGATCTTGGCAGTCACGCAGCACAACCTCTTTACAGATTATGTTGACGGCCAGGGTTAAAGCGGAGGACACAAAGTAGCTGCCTGGCTCTGCAATGATGCTAACTCCACTAAAAGAGGGGAAGTATTGGTCAACCGTAGACCTGACTGCATTATTGATCTGCAAGAGACATTGGCAATAAATTACTTCATACTGTACTACAATTGCATTAAGTCGTGGTCAAGATAACTAGTTTTTATTAAGGTTAAGGTTTATTGCATTTTTAGGTAGCTTAAGTCATTTTCTCCATTTATTGTACAAAAAGGGACTCGTGAATTGTACTAACCACTTCCAACTGGGTGTCTGAGCCACCAAAGCCACCTCCAATGTCCAAGATTCTCATTTTGAAACCAATTTCCTCCTAGAAAAGACATTCATTCATAAATGTTGAACCACAATCAGTGTAAAAAAAAAATACAGGTTCATCAAGGCATAGTCACAGTACACCATTTTTGTAGGGTAAATTTGGGGATTTTTGAAAATGTGGATTTTGGCAGCCTCTTTTTTCTTTTTTTGGGGGCACCCTTGAATGCAAAACTATTATTGTGATTTTTACTCACCGCCATGTCAAAAACACAACGAGCATCAAAGATAGTATTGGTGTACACACAGTCATCCTCGCAGTCGTGTGAAACTAGGAATCTGAAAGAGTAAAAAGGTGGTTCATGATTAAAGCATCAAATTTTGTGATTAACATGGAAATAAATTGAATGAAAAAAGCTATCGGAATGACAAACTCCTTTGTTGTACATAAAGCAATGCAATTCTACATTAACCAATACAATTCTGACGAGAACTCACCTGACTCCCACCACCTGCACACCGAGCTCCTTTGCACTCTCCAGTAGATGTCGACAGTCTTTGAGGGAGCAGCCAAATGACATGCTCAATTCATTGTCCTGCCTTGATGCTTCTGTTGATACCTGAAGGAGCAGCCTAAACAAAGGAAAAAAACTTTGTTAATGATGTGTTTTGTTCACATCAACCTTAACGTTAATGTTAAAAGGCAGAATGGTGCATAAATATTCAGTTTTCTCTTTTTTTATTTCTACAAACATGTACAGTTGTGTCAAAAGTTAAATTAATCAGTTAATGCATTTTTCCATGTGGTTGTACTTGAAAATTCCTCTCTGTTGTAACGTTAAAGAAATGCTCAAGGACAAGGTATCGTAAAGCAGTCAAAGCATATCTTTGTCGTTGTAAGCATTAGGAGACCAAAATGTTTGTTTGTTTTTTACAAAAGAAATGTGCTTCCATTAGATATTTTGAAATTAATTGGTTGATTGATTGGTTAATGGAAATTTTCCCCCATTCTGGTTTTACAAAACTGCGATTGGCTGGCAACCGGTTCAGGGTGTCCCCTGCCTACTGCCCGAAGACAACTGGGTTAGGCTCCAGCACCCCCCGCGACCCTTGTGAGGATAAAGCGGATCAGAAAATGGATGGCTTTATAAAATCCCTGTAGATTTCATTGATTAATTTTAATTTATTGTTCAGGGATAGTTTAAAACAAAAACAAAACAAAAAACCACAACAACGACAAAACAATGCAATGCTTACACTAAGAACATTCCAGCAAATAGGGGAGCTAATTTGCAAAAGCATTCAGTGTTGCAAAGTTACCAGCTTTTCAGACCGATCAAGTTTAATTACAGCAAAAAAAACTGACAACATGAGCGGAATTATTTTCATTGTTTTCTTTACAGCAAGAAGGGAGCTGGGTTTGAAGAAATCATGGAGTCAAGTGCACTGAACATTGCCATAGACTGGGGTGCCCATTTATACCTTGCAAGAGCAACGGTTTATTCACGCTATAAACCTTTCACAAAAGAAATGTGCTTTCAAGCTGCAAATATTTTGCTCTGACCTATAACACTACAAGAGGAAAAAGAGTGTGCGATGGAGGGTGTGCAGTGTTGCTCTTTGACAAGACAAAAATTTGTGGCCCTTCATTGCAAGAACTTTGTTACTGCAGGTTAGCTTTACCAATTGACGCCATTACAGCACCGCGTATCTCGATTTCATCCGAAAGGTGGATCAATTCACAGCTGAAGAGTCTGTGTATCGGTACATATAGTATTTGTTAATCTCCCTCTCCCTAGTCTAGGATTAGGCAAGAAAATGATGTATGCAGAATCAGGAATTCCCTTGAATACGTCTTTACAATTGTTTTTCTTTCACCATTTAACACGACAGTAAATAATATCCTGTCAACCTGCACTCAGATCATTTTGGTTATTCTTGGGCATTTGGAAAAGTACCACATGCCTAACTATATCACAATCATTCTTTGCAGAGTACCGACCTGGCATTCGGGTGGGAGCGTGAAATCTTGCGCAGCTCTGCTTCATTATCACACACCAGGAGGTCAATGCCATTCCTCGCAGCATATTTAATTTGGGAAACCTGTTTACAAACTCCACTGTAGATGATGTCTTCTGAGGGGATTCCATGGCTCTGCACCAGCTCAAGTTCAAACTGAAATGCAAACAGACAGGGTGATGTTTCTTGAATATTTAATCCATCTAAAATCAGCCAGAATCCATGTACTTCCAAAGTCTTCATTTCTCAGGAGAAGCACGCCCCCACCCAAAAAAAACAGCTCTGTTCAACTGTTCACTCTACCATTAAAGGGCACGCCATTCTTAATATATAAGACTAGTTCAATAATTTGTAAGAAAATAACACATACAGAAAGACTGATTCATAGCGTAGATGTGAGAAAACATGGAATTAACCATTTCGTCATATAGGTTTTGGCCCAATGGCAGTGAAAAAGACTGCACGTTACTGTGTCACACGTATTTGTGGAACACAACAGTGACAATGATTTAACATGTTGTTGTGTACGGTAATTGTTTTGGTGCCAACTACCTTGTTGCTACATACAAATCCAGTGCCAAGAGCAGCCAGTACTTCGATAACACCTTGACTGCTGTTGCACCTGACAGGATAGAAGGGGCGAATTTGGGCCATCTGTGTTCGCCAGCGAACATGCTGTCTCATTATAACTCCGAGGTCTGCAACAAAGAATGCTTTCTTCTCAGACTGTGGAAGAAAAAGCACAACTTAAAAGTTAGAAAAAAGGTATTTTTATCTATTTTATTCACAATAAAGAATATTTTAGCAAAATGAGAGTCATGAACCCAGAGGCACATGCAATTTGTATATGTTTTGTCAAGTGAGATCATTTACCAAAGTTTGTTCATAAATGTGATTGTTAATCACATCAGAGAGAGATGTGCCGCCTTCCAGAAGGCCAACTGAAAAATGTGGTTCGTCTGAGATTCCTTTCATCCTCTCAACCGTGTTCTGTGTCCAACAGGCATAAAAAATACGGCTAGTCCGAAGTGATGTTGCTGGCTTGCTCTCCTTCTCTCTCGAGCCCCTGGATCCTAGGCTTATGCAACAAACTGGAAGACAATCAGAAAAGGCGTGATGAGACATTTCTACTTTGAGCCTTCATTGATGGTTTCTCACAGATTGAGTTTTCTCCCAAAATTCAAGTTTAGTGGAGTTGAGTTGAGTAGGATGCATATTGTTCTGAAAAGCTTAGTTATGGCCACATGGTTCACATACGTTGCAATATTAATCCAAAATATGGCAGGTAAGGATCTGCAAGACTGGCATTCAAAACTGGTCAGTAACAACTGCAGCATTTACAAGACACGTTGATATTTGTCTTACAAATATCAACAAAATGATCGATTTTTGCAGAAGAAATGCTCAAAATAGAACTAATTTGCGGATTCTAAAATAATTAAAATCCTGGAAAACAATGAAAGTCTGTTTTAAATGCACACATTAGACACATGAGCTGTTTCCCAACAACAATAATACAAATTGAAATTGGTTCAGCTGGATAAAACTTACATGGATGAGTCCTTCGGCAAACTCTTCCACTATCAGCTAGGATCCCAAGGTGGCTCGGCGTTGAAGTCAAGCTGCTCCCGGAACAGAGCCGCCCCTAGACCCTCCGGATAGTTATAAACCTGCAGTTATCCAAAAGAGGAAGGATCAATCACTGCCAGGGCAACATTTCGGGCCAGAAATAATTTACCTGATGACACATAATCCATTTTGTATCTCAGATTCATGAAACCGCAATTAATTAACAATTCGAAGTTCCAAGCTACATTTTAGAGTGCGGTTGTTTCAAACGGCAAGAGTGAAACGGAAATGTGTACTGTTTTGTGTTGTGTTTTGGGGGGGGGGGGGAGGCGGGGACTGCAATAAGTATTTTGTTTATCGTGCTATTTACTGACGTCAAGACTTACGTTATTAGCTTTGAATGAGCTGTAATATATAGTTACAACAGTAATGGTCACGATGACGCAACACCAACCCAACAGAACTAAACATAACCATTTGATTACCGGTACTGACATTCAAACAGTATCGATGATGTTAGCACAACAGATTAACATTATCAATTTGGCAATCTGGGTGCGTAGTGTGTAGCAAAATTACTTCAGTCAAATTGGAACTCAAGTTTGTGCCATTATGTCACATTTTGTTTTATGCTTTGAAGTAACAAGCAAACCACGCTGACGCTAATCACCAGGTTCATTCAAACACATGCTAACAAGCTAGCTGTCGACACGCGTAGCTACTTACGTTCGTTGGAAACCCAAAAGAGGGGACAGAACGCTTTTTCCTTTTGAGCGGAATTTTTAACAAGTGGCGGGATTACTAAAAGAGAAAATAAATAATGCCATGGGCGTTGGGGGTGACTCAGATTATGATAATATAGACAGATTTTGTCGGTACATTTAACAACACATTAGTGGCGAACATTGAAGCTCAGTCGTGGCGGAAGTGTGGTTGGCAGCCTCAAAGTACGTCAAAGCTTCACGTCCGGTTTAAAAAAAAACAACAACCACAACAGCTCAATAGCCAGCAAATAACAACTACACAAAATACCAGTGTAAATTTATTATTATTATTATTATTATTATTGTGGTGGTGGTAGTAGTTGTAATGATGATGATGATTATTATTATTATTATTATTGTCGTTGGTGTTGGGCAGTATGGTAGGCGACTGGTGAGCCACCTCACAGTGCAGATATCCGCTTTCCTCCCACATTCCAAAAATATGCATGACAGGCTGATTGAACACGTGCGTGTGTGTGTGCGTGTGAGTGTGTGTGTGTGTGTGTGTGTATATATATATAGATAGATAGATAGATAGATAGATAGATAGATAGATAGATAGATAGATAGATAGATAGATAGATAGATAGATAGATAGATAGATAGATAGATATGTGTGTGTGTGTCAAGAACTAAGAACTATCAAAGCAATTCAAAATAATTACCATCTTGAAAAATGCTAATTCACCTTGTAAACTTTTCTAATTACCTGAGTTAAGTCTTCATTGTCGTTGCCATGCCTTATAGATGAAGATAAAATCCTATCCAAGAGAAGTTTGTAGATGATGGACTTTATGGGAGGAATCAAAATGGAGCGTTTTAAGAGACAAATCCACCAAGTGCAGAGCACATGGACCTATGCATATTTTTTCTAATGACTTTTCTTCATTTGTTGTATCTCAGTTGAGTTCTTGATCTCTGAATATGCAACGGTCTGAAGCCGTGTGTTTTTTTAAGGGGCAGCATTTTGTATTTGCATATGTCCCTCCTCAAGAGGAGGATGCAGAGGAAAGCTTAACTACTTGCTGATCACGACAGAAATATCTTGGGCTGTTTGGACTCATTCTGACACACAAACACACATGCACAAACATTACATGCATGCCTATTCACTCAGTGTCTTCAAAATTTAAAGAGTACTTTTTACACATTTTCAATCTAAAACTGTATATCTCATAGTGTATGAGATATACAGTATATCTCAGAGTGTATGAGATATACAGTCATAGGGACACAGTCAGAGATATGAGTCATAGGAATTTTGAAATTCAGCATTTAAGGTATGTTACATGATCAGGTCAAATTGAAAGTCTGACATGTAATGGTATAGTGAGGGGCTTAAGCTCACAAACTGCATGTGAGGGGCCTTTAGATGACTGACTTATTGCCTATTTATCTGTCTGACTACATGCTCTACCACTACAACATCACCCCCCCCCCCCACTACACACTCACAACACACTCACAATTACAAGTGTAACACTTCAATTTCAGATTTCATGAAATTTCACTGTGAGACAACTATAGCACAGTCTTTTCAAGGAATTAAAAACATCATTGATGTATGTTAGGGTGGCCCGGTAGTCGAGTAGTTAGCACATTGACTTCACAGTGCAGAGGTACCGGGTTCAATTCCAGCTCCGGCCTCCCTGTGTGGAATTTGCATGTTCTCCCCGGGCCTGCGTGGGTTTTCTCCGGGTACTCCGGTTTCCTCCCACATTCCAAAAACATGCATGGCGGGCTGATTGAACACTCAAAATTGTCCCCAGGTGTGAATGTTGGCACGAATGGTTGTTTGTTTCTGTGTGCCCTGCAATTGGCTGGCAACCGGTTCAGGGTGTCCGCCGCCTACTGCCCGAAGACAGTTGGGATATGCTCCAGCACCCCCCGCGAGCCTAGTGAGGATCAAGCGGTTCGGAAAATGAATGAATGGATGTATGTTAATGCAGTGTTCATATTCCCTCGGTATAATGTTGTCCATTAGCAAATTTAAACATTTGAATTCCTTCTTATCTTGGAAACAAAAATATTTGTCACATGAGAAAAAGCTTTTCCAGGATGCTTTTTAAAGTTGAAGTCTTGGACTGCAGTACAAAAGCTATTTCGTGTTTTGTGTTTCTCTGACACTAAATACGACTCTATATGTAAGCCCAATCACACATTGCATCTAAAGCTGCTTCCAGTAACCCACAATGTTTAATTTCCATTGTTTGGATCATAATAGCCGTCCCAGCCCCTGGGTATGCAAGTCATGTGTACCACCCACTGAGGGGGAAAAAAACTCAGTGGCTGCACTGTGCAGCAGGAATTCGGGAATTGCAGACACTGTTTTCCAAATAGATTACCTCACCCCTGGATAGACAAGCTGGAATGACTTAAAGACAATTGAAAATCAACAATTCAGTTACGAAATCTCTAAAATGAGTTAGCATAACATTCCAATTTATGACTAAAGTTATCTTGATTAATTCAGAGTTTGGACGTGACCAACAAGCTAAAACTGTTATATTGTGGGGTCTTACGTAACCGAAAATAGTGTCCTAAAGTCACTTAGCAGAAGTGACAAGTGTTGCTAAGTAAAAGAAACACAAACAAAGATTCCTCTGACTTGTCAGAATATTAAGTAGGACTCTGTAAAGACACTCACTGCATATTCATGACAAATATTCCAAGGTCTATCCAAGTGCCTTGCCTCAGTTGCGAATCATTTGACATGAATGTTGATCGACTTTTTTATTGTTTAAGTGGCTTACAAACTAATTGGACAGATCGAATAAACATACACATTTTTTAAAAATTTGGGATGAAATCTGGCAGCACGGTGCTAGACTAGTTTGCATGTTCGCCTCATAGTGTATAGGTTGTGGGATAGATTCCAGGCTGCCGCCTTCCTGTTTGGAGAGTGTATGTTCTCCCCATGCCTGCGTAGGTGTTCTCCAGGTACTCAAGAGCCTTGTTTTTGGAATGTCAGAGGAAGCCAGAGTACTCAGACGCAGATAAAACCCATGGGGAGAGTACGCTAACTCCACACAAAAATGCCTGAGCTGAGATTTGAGCTCACTCTCCACTGTGAGGCAGAACCACTTGTTCGCTATTGTGCTTGCAGCAGTTCTTTTATTTCCGCATAAAGCCATCTAACTTGCTTTATCTGTGGGCTGTTCCCATAGATGACATTTTTTAACAATTGTATCAAAATTGTGGCAAGATATGCAAGGACTGACGGCTCAACAATGGCATGATCTAAATAATGAGAATGGTTCACCCTTATTTCCCCGGTGTCAAGATAATGACAGTGACTTGACTATTTTTATACTTCAAAACTCTCAGCATTAGATAACATTGACAGTTTATCTCCAGGCAAATGTTGCATGTTTATGCTGTTTATAAGAAAATTATATTTGACAGTCAGGAACAATTGTTTTACTGTGAGCATTTAAGGAACATGGAGTGCATGGACATGGACATTCTTAGAGGTAGAATGCATGGATTTTACTGAACCTGCACTGTTAGGTTTCGTGTGTGTACACATCTGGAACAAGCAGTTCAAAGGGATGTGCATGAGAAAAATCTCACTATATTCAAGTATAAACTTTGAGTCAGTATTTGCTGTTTGCACACTAGATATGGGAGTGATTATTTATCAATAATAATAATAATAATAATAATGATAATAAACTTTATTATTGATTTAAATTGAGCAGTGTACTCCTTGGCAATTATCAGGCAGTGTCACTTTACAATCAACAACTCATGAAGTACAGTTAGATGGTGTTGACGATGCATTTAGATTTCTACTATTGATTCACAACACAAATCAATTGAATACAGATTGCTTCTCAGCTGCAGTATAATAAGCAATCATGAAAAGACGTTGAGGAAGATTGAGCGTAATAGCAACTAACCAGGACTCTGGAATTTGGTAGTGTTTCTATACTCCAAATTAAATAACACTTTTTGAGCAAAGTATTTTTTTTCGAGAGATTTTTTTTTCCTGTGAACTGATGAGTATTGGTTAAGGGAAGGTAATAAGTTGCATGCACAGACACTAGACTCGCATAATTCATCCATTATGTATTGCTCAAAAAACAGTTGTATATGTTTTTGACTGAGAAGATTCAGACAATACTTTCAGCAGCAACCAGCATTTCTGCAACAGCTTTTGAGATTGTGTGAGTCCTGATAACATCCCAGCAGACTGGAACGTAGCCAGCCATGGGCAAAGTCACCCTGCTGTTTGATGTCAAGGGTTGGCTCCAGTCAGACCAAGCATTGTGTCCCAAACAATGAACCCCAGACCCACTGAACTATAAACATGTCCCTTTGGGGGCGTTTTCCTTAGAATCTGTTCTGGAGACACCCAAAGTCAGGAAACCTGAGGCCACTTTTCTAAATTTAGTATCTCTAAAAACTCAAATGCTGCTGACTTGGCATCCAAGAGCATTTGTGTACTTCTGATACATTATTAATGCACTTGGAATGTTGACTGGCCCTGAAATCTGGGGTGGAGGCCTCATTGTTTTTTGTATTATAAGGAATTTATTTTACATCTAATTGAAAAAGTAATTCCCACAGCTTTAAAATTGGTATCTTATATTTTTATTGCCCCTTCCCAGTCACCCCTCATTTTTCCTTCACTACTTAATAACTTCTACTTCAAATTAAACAAAAGCTGAAAAGGGTATGTCAACATGCATGCAAGTAATGATACCAAGAGGTTGTCCTGTAGACTTTGGATCTCTTAAATAAATGCCCTATTTGCACGTAGGATTTGTTGTATTCTAATGCAAAATAATTTATTTACCGGTATATTTTTCTCTGCTTAACACGTAGTCTACAAAGATGAAAGAACCCCAATGATTTCTGTTCACATTTTGCAATTGGACTTCTGCAGTAACCGCAACCAACCAGCTACTGGCGCTTCTGAGTTTTGTTTCGGTGTTGGCGAGAACTTCCGCTTCCTGTGGCTGGTCACCTGACTGATGCCACTGTCAAGAAACCACATCAACAGTGGTTCAATGGCAAGCAGCAATGATAGTTAATTTAACATTCGAAAATACGACACAAAAGGTTGCATTTGTCTCTTAACGACTCCATTTAAATATACGGGTGAGTAGAGGACTTCAAATATTTTTGTCTACCCGTACTAACCAAGACCTCTTCCACCATTAAACCCCAGAAAGCTAATAAATCTACCGGTGGCTAATCCCTTTCAAATGTATTCTACCATAACCACCTTTTATAATTCGTGTTGCCGGTTGTTAGTTTTATATTTACAAACGATATTGCGGTCCATTCGCGCGGGAGTTGTTTTTGAGATACAGTACAACAAAAATGCTGGAAATTGAAATTCCTCCCAAACTTAATATTGCTCTGAAAATCTTACATACATCTTGTCTCTCAAGATTTCTCTGGCTGCCAGGATAATGACTGAGTTTTGGTTAATCTCTGCTCCGGGAGAGAAGACATGCCAGCAAACATGGGACAAAATGATGACGGCCACCACACGAAATAACAGCCTTTCAAGCAACCACAAGTTCAGCATCCCCGACCTGAAGGTTTGTATGGCTTTATCTGCCTCACTGGATTTTTTTTTTTAAATTGGTTGACATCTTTGAATTGATTGATTTGCAATGATAAGGGGTGAATAGACACAGCAGATACACTGTGTGGCCAAAACATTAGGTACGTGCGTATAGTGACTGCCACACGAAGAGTTATATTGCATGAAATATAGTAAAACACAAATATTATTGAGACTGACAGAATTTAATTAAACCGAGGCATGTCATTTTTGTTGTTGCAAAACCCTTGATACAGCTCGTCTTGGATTTCAGTACTGTATTTCAGTACAGTACTGCATTTTAATTTGAAAAGAAACTTTGGCTCCCCATGACTTAATCACTTTAACACATCTCTTAAATCATCACAAAGTTAAATTTGTCCATGTTTATTTTCAAGTAGTCATCAAAATTTGAGAGATTATTATTTTAAGTTAAAGCAAAAATATGATATCTAATGTAACTTCTAAAATTTAAGATCACATAAATCAGATATACCATCAGAATAGATAAAACAAATTGTATTTGATTTTGGATAAGACCTCATAGTCCTTTTAACAGATGTGCATTTAAAGTAATTAATGGTTTAGTCTCAAATTGGTAATTTATTAATTTATTCTTACAACTGCAACTGTGTATTGTATTTTTTTTATTGAACCAAATTAAAGTCTGTATTTTATATGCACTGTTTTTTGTGACATGAATACTAAATACTTCCGTCTTAACAAAACATAGTTTTAAATGTATATTGTTTGCATTTAAGAATAAATAACCCCAAAATACACTCACCTAATGAATCCACTGTCAAGAGTAAGCCACTTCTGTGTAAGGGAAGCAGCCTTTAAACCGATCTTTTGTTTGCATGATGAAGTGTTGATTTGGTGAAGTTTTCATCCAGAGCAGCTCAGCTCGTCTGGTTTGGTTCTGTCTGTGCTTAAGGTAAGTAACCCCATTGACCTTGATGCCACACAGCGCTGCAATGCGCTCCTGGAACTTTTAGTGATGCACGAGTGGCTCTGGACAACAAGGCGCCATCCTAAGTACACAGGGCCCCGTAGTTGTCACTGTAGGCTGACTGGATCACAGAATTCACTGTTTAAACACAGCCTACCTAACCTTCTCCTCAAACGCAACGCATTCTCATTCTCATTAATAATGCATTTTTGTTCTTTGCTTGTGTGTAATTAGGTGGGGACACTCGATGTCTTAGTTGGGTTGTCTGATGAATTGGCCAAATTGGATTCCTTTGTTGAAAGGTAAGTTAAATTTGCAGTTTCGGTTTACAATCTGTTGACTGTATGGAGTGCTATATGCGTTATTGATGTTGGTGCACACAGTCCATGGAAGTTCTCTGATTATATGCAAACATTCCCAGGTTCCTTGTAGGACTCGTTTAATCCCTTCTCTTCTCTTGTAGCAATGAGGAATTTCACACGATGCCGAGGCTAGCAAGACCAGCTGTCCAAACCTGGCAATTTGCAGTTTAGTGGCACACCAGCAGCTCTTTCATTAGTCATATTTATAGCAAGGGGCTTAAGTTTTTTTGAGTATGTTTGAAGGTCCTCTGTAGTTCTGCGTAAATTTGGCATCAAAATCTTCCACGCAGCGTTTACCGTTTTAGCTTCACTGTGCTTCCTCTGCGGGTATTGCCATGAATGTGGAAGGGAAAACTAACATCTTGGTTTGACTTTAGCCTGCCTTTAATCCAGTTCCTTATTGAAGTTCCCCAATGGTCGATGGAAAAATGAATACTGCTATTATTATTGTCACAACCAGAACAAGATGGACACGGACTTGGATAGTAAACATAAATGTGGCGATGTGATTTCATTAGAATTTTTGTTCTTAGCTTCCTGAACTGTGTGGCGAAAAAGCTTGAACTATGAATGGCTGCCAATTTTGTCATGTCTCTATCTCAACAAGATTATATGAAACCTTTTGATGTGCTTTTGTATGTTTGTGTTAGATTTTTAGGATGATGTAGTGGTTGTGTTTGCAGAATGATTTAAGGCTGAATATGGGGTTTACATTGGCTTTATGCATGCAATTAATATTAGCACAATTGGGCTGCACATGATATCGAAATAATATTGTCATGGCATTTTTGGCCCATGGAATATGCATATGTCAAAGACATCCAACAAATGTCATATTGAATTAGAAGCTTTTATCCGAGTTTGGTCAGTCAGATGCAACCTTAAACAAACATCGTCATCCAATAGGTGAAGAGTATCAAGGGGCATTACAATTAATATAAGAAAATGTTGAGCTATCTTATTTTGCTGCATGGGAAAAAATAATTTCTTTCATTAGATAATAGAAATGTCATTTTCTTTTCACGAGAATACAGATATCACTGTAGTCATCACCCATATCGCATATTTTTCCAATAGCATGCAGCCCTGTGGCACGACATGTTTTGATGACTCTCAACTGTTCACAGTGTTGTGAAGAAGGTGGCCCAATACATGGCAGACGTGTTGGAAGACAGTCGAGACAAAGTACAGGAGAACCTGCTGGCCAATGGAGGTACATCAATCATTATAATTCAGATCGAAAAATAAATAAATAAATAAACATGATTGTCACATGCTTGATTGTTCTACATCATACTGATAAATGTTTAGGCTGCCTATTGTACTCTCATTTGACTCAAATTCTACCTGAAGTCTTTTTCATTCTTTAATTTTTTTTTCCCATAGTCGATCTCGTCACCTACATCACAAGGTTTCAATGGGACATGGCCAAGTACCCTATCAAGCAATCACTTAAAAACATCTCTGAAATCATCTCAAAGGTATGCCACTTGCACTGAAATATGACATGTGATTACCAATACAAATATGCAACAGATTTTTATTATTATTATTATTTATTTTTTTAAATTTCAGAGCCTTTTGTTTTGTGGTACTTTTGTTACTTTAGTCAGTCATGGTGGCATAACCTGCACCAGTGTGCTGCTTTGAGGTCTGTTGTTCTCAAATAGGTTGTGTAATTTGTTTTTTTTGTGTGTAATTCTTATTTTACAGCAAATCACCCAGATTGACAACGACTTGAAGACCCGAGCATCAGCTTATAACAACCTGAAAGGAAACCTACAGAACCTTGAAAGGAAAAATGCGTTAGTTAGCCTTCCACAACCTGCAATTAATCATGCTGGGATAGATACAGTTTAATTGCAAATGTGCGAACAAGTAGAGGTATATTCAGTATATTCTGCTAGTTCTGGCTAGTGTCAGTGATTATTGAAATACTTTCAACCTTAATACTTGTTTGTTTAAGAGAATTGAGCAAAAATGTTTAGCTTTAAAGTCCTCAAGCAGACCTGATGTATTACACTGTAGCTTACTCAATTGAATATCCCACCCCTTGACATCTTACGTTAGAATATCCATTCCCTTTATGGGTGACAAGGAAGCATCAGTGTGGTGTCATTTTGTGCTTGACAAATGCTTATTCATCAGTCAAGCTTCAGAAATCAATGGCTTTGCGTGGCCAAGTCAGTGTGGTCTTAAAAGTCAGCACAATTCTGAAATGCTTTGTCAACACTGATTTCCCTCACTGGGTGAAAGCTGCGCTTTTGTAATACTATTGTCTGCCGGTAGAGGGAGCCTGCTTACGAGGAGCCTGGCTGACATTGTCAAGAAGGAAGACTTTGTTCTTGACTCTGAGTACCTCATCACCTTGCTGGCTGTTGTTCCAAAGTGAGTCTGAATCTTTGATCAGTCACAAGACCTGTAAAGTATGGGGGAAAATGACCTGCTTGGTTGCACTTCCAGAACATCTTATGCTGACTGGCAGAAAACCTATGAAACACTTGCTGAAATGGTGGTTCCACGATCCTCAAAGTAAGCAGTCGTATATGGTTTGAGAAGGCACAACTTTGCAGAGTGTGTATTATTTCAATTCCTTTGGGGTTTTGGCTTCTTCGATGTGTAGTACAGTATATAATTTCACAATTTATAGATACAGCACACATTTCTTTATAGCATGATAACACTGTTTTCTTCCAGTCTTTTGTTTGAGGACAACGACAGTGGATTGTTCAGTGTGACTCTGTTTCGGAAAGCCATTGATGACTTCAAACACAAAGCCAGAGAAAACAAGTAAGGCGTTCAACCATGTTGAGATGACTCACAGTGAACAGTCCTGAGTAGTTAATATGGAGAACCAGGTCAAGGGTAATGGAAATGTCAGTGAAGAATTTCATCAAAAGCGTTATGTTGTTGTTGTTTAATGTGAAGCGTTCTGGAGAGCTAGACTTTCATTTAATGACAAATCTAAATACGGTACATTCATGCAACCTTCATGTCCTGCAGGTTCTCTGTGAGAGACTTTCAGTACAATGAAGAGGAGATGAAGGCAGATAAAGAGGAGATGACACGACTATCTACAGATAAAAAGAAGCAATTTGTAAGTGCAAAGCAAAAGCTAAGATTATAAGTTTAGCTACATGGCGATAACAGTAATGTTTAATGATATTAGTTTTTGTGTTGGAAATTGTTTGCCCAGGTAAGAAAAAACACACAGTGTTGTGCTGGATATTAGTCAAAGAAGGTCCTGTAATGACATTAAAATGTGAGGTTTCCTTCCTTGATAGGAAGGTGGACATGTTGTGGTATTGGCCACATATAACACTTCCACATACAATTCACAGTAGTCTTTCTGTACCTGAAATGTACTTAATCGTGCAGGGACCACTTGTTCGATGGCTGAAAGTGAACTTCAGTGAAGCCTTCATTGCTTGGATCCACATCAAAGCACTGAGGGTTTTTGTGGAATCTGTTCTGAGGTACTATGCCAAACAAAACTGGACTTCAGTGTCTTGGTAGCATTTGCATCACATTCGGTTATTCATACACTGTCCAGTCATGTGTTTTAATGTCATGTTGTGACATAATTGTTGGAAATGGGGTGTCCTTTCAGGTACGGGCTTCCAGTGAACTTCCAAGCCATGCTACTTCAGCCAAACAGGAAGACTACAAAGAAGCTGAGGGAGGTGCTCAATGAACTCTACAAACATCTGGACAGCAGTGCAGCAGCAATCATAGATGTAAGTGCTCTGGACATTCATCTTCGGGTTTTTATTGCTCATTCCAACCTCACTATATCAAGAAAAGCAAGCGTATAGATGAAACACTGACTCTAAAAACTACATGCAAAGGTTAGGAGCATCTTCAGTGATCCAGTCATCCAGGATTGTTTGGATATTCCAGATGTGTAATCAGACATTGCCAAACTCTGCTGAGAACTTTGAATAGGAAGAGCAAGATTAAAAATCAACCCAAAACTACATTGATTGCTTTAGGGTGCATCTTCCACCCTCCGACTTGTCAAATTGCCATTTTTGTGAACTTGTACTTTTTTTCTCCCCCTAGTCGGCCATGGATATTCCAGGTTTGAATCTGAGCCAGCAAGAATATTATCCCTACGTTTATTACAAGATTGATTGCAACCTTCTGGAGTTCAAAGTGTAAAACTTGGCCCCACTCTATCTTCAAGGTTATCAGGAACAAATTTCTTCTCACTGTCTCCCATCTGGGTGTAACACTTGAATGTCACTGCGACATGCTCATTCCTTATGGGTAAAAATACACATACACAAGCTTCTATCACTTTTAAAAAGGAACTTTTAAAGACTTGTTTACATTTGTTTTGAAGCCACACCTTGTGAAAATCATGGTGGACATTCATTGTTACATTTCTATTCCACACGTCCTTGTGAGTATTGATAATTGCATCTTCTATGTTGATGTTTAATGCTTTGTGTTGACATAAATATAGGGGGCTGTGTGATTGTGTGTGTTCAAAACATAAGTGTTGTGTAGAATACTCAAAAGAGAAGTATTTCTCAACGTTATTGTTGAAATTTATTGACAACCACCTCTTATAAATTGTGTGAAGTACAATAAAAAACAAAAAATAAATATTGTTCATGACATTGTCTTGTGGACACTGTTTGCATAGCAGACTATTTCAACACTAACTGTTCAAAAAAAGTGTCAGGTCAACACAGAAAAGCCCAAGATGACAGACATTTTTAGAAATGCACTCTGATTTTATTGACATTTTATTAAAATGTTTAAAATGAACATTTTCCGCCTCATTCCAAAAGCATGTAATTTTTTGGAAAAACATGTACACGCAACCTTGCCATTGCACTCAATAGGCTATACCTCTAATGTGTCTGAGTTGGTGACTGATGATTCACAGCGTTTCAGTATTTCCACATTTTACTATGGTACGGCATCATCCCAAAATGAAATAAAGTATTCTTTCCCCTCAAATTTCTCCACACAACAATCCATAATGACAATATGATTTTTAAAAAATGTCTACAATTTTATTAAAAATAAATTTATATTCTCCAGAAAAATAATCCAAGTTCACTTCATTCAGTCCATCATAACTGACTACAAATACATCTTTAAGGTGCATGGTGGATGAATGGTTAGCGAATCCGCCTCAAATTTTATTTAATTTATTTTTAAGATGTCCTGTTGGGCTGCTAGATCATGTGGAATGGAGGATCTGTGTCCCCTTTATTCCAGATCAGGTTTTCTGTGTAACAATAGAATTTAATGTACTGCAACCATTGCCATTTGCATTTTGAATTTGTGAAAATTGCAGTCAGAAAGAACTAAATTTACAGGGGAGAGAAACAAAAAATAAACAAGAGAAAAATATCCAGAAGAAAAACAAACAAAGTGATACATGAATACTACAATGTCATATTTGAGTCGAATTTTAAATGAGACTTTGTGCCATGCTTTGTGATATCTGCCTCAGTTTTGAGGTTGAAATCAAGGTTACGGCATTTCCATGTGGCGTTTTAATTGCCTTCTCTACTGTCGTGGGTTTTCTGAGAAAGAAGCAGGGAGAAAACTTTTCTCCCTGCTTCTACTCAAAACATGCAAACCTGCATTTGTTTCCTCTCAAACTAAATTGTCCACAGGTGTGAGTTTAAGTGTGAATGGTTGGTTTTCGCATGTGTCCTGTGATTGACTGACGACCTGTCCAGGGTGTGCCCAGCCTTAAATGAGCTGTGATAGGCTCCATCTCACACCATGACTGGTAAATTTAAGTGATATAGAAAATAGTTTAAAAGCGTCTTTATTTATCCATCTATGCCAACGATGTGTAGTGCAAAACAACAAAATGCTCTTCCAATAGCTCGCAGAAGATACAGTTAACCTGTTGCCATTTAGAAGAATAGCTTTATGTTGAACTAAATAAAATCAAATTTTACACGCATTAAATACATTAGTGAGCAAATGGAGACATGCTCATCCTTATTTCAGTATTGTACATACTGTATACTTTTTTTTGGGGGGGGGGGGTTGTGTGCCGTGACATTTTTCTCATGTAAAATGTGTGCCTTGGCTCAATAATGGGGTAGGCAACAATACATTACAGCACTTTGAATGTGAGTGTTTTGCTGACTACGCTTGACAATGTAAGAAAAAACAAGAAAGCAAGGCTGGGACAGGGAGAGGGAGGTCACGTGATAAGGAACTGAGCTTTCCAGGCAGTGATTTAAGTAACAACACACATGTATAGTTGCACGCAGTGAGCAAAGTGAGGTGGGTGGCTTCAGCCGCACGCCGTCTTGTGACTCTCTGCATCAGAGCCTTGCGCGATCAAATCGAGAAAAGCTACTCAGCCCGTCCAGACTGCTGCCGGCGATCCACAAGGAGGATGTGAGTAAGCATCAATGCCTCCTCCAGGTTAACTCTCACCCATCGGCCTGGCTTCATCTCGCTACCGGGCCTCCTCCATCCATCGCTGAGAGAATGAAAGGATGGCCGAGCATGGAGGCGGGCTGCATGGAGGACTGACGGATGCTGCGAGGCAGCTCGATGGGCCTCAACACCACGCAGCAATGACTTCCACGGAGGACCCGCGGTCGGATGATCTGTCTTTAGAGGAGATACTCGGGCTTTACAGCCAGCCCATCAACGAAGAGCAGGCTTGGGCCGTATGTTACCAATGCTGTGTGACGCTGTTGAAAGAACAGCCGAGGAGGAGATGCTCCGAGGCGGCGGCCACAGCGAGGATATCAGGACCCGGAGATGTTCAGATTGGAAAGGACGGATCGGTCAGATTGCACAAACAAAGCTGTGAAGGTACACATTTGATTTTAACTCAGTCGGCGTGCAGCTCGGGTCAATACTATAGCTATACTAGGGATGTAGTTATATCACCGTAAAAAATACAACTTAGCCATATCGTAATTGATACCCCAATTGCACTGGCATAAGTAGCACGTATTTAACTTGTCAGCGTTAATACAGCCATACAATTAACTTGAAGTGTCATGCTTATATCAGCATGACCATTGACAAAGGAGCGCGCAACCCGTCGCCCCCTCCCTACCCTCAATCCCGTGGTTGTCTTTTTTAAATGACTACCAAGTGCTCTTTGAATTACCACAGTTACTTTCTCAATTTTTCTTTTGCGCTAATATCACGTGTGAAGGATCATGAGGATTTCTGATTCTCTCAGCCTGTTGTGCCGCTTCGTATCAGATCACAATGTTCATTGCTCAAGAGGCTTTTGACTGGGGAAAGCATGTGATTAGGCTAGATGTCTGGGAACTGATCAAATTCTGGGCAAAGTGCTTTCAAGGAGAACACGTTTCACACCCTCACCCAAGTACCTCTCTCAGGGTGAGATTTGGATAATGAGCAGTCACAACGAAGCCCCTGCTGTTCAGTCTGTAATTAATTAGCTGTTTTAAGAAACACGTATTATACTACTTTATGGCATATGATCAAAATGTCACAAAAAGTGCAGAAACCGATTAGTCACATTACATGGTCGTGTCGAACTGCAAGTTTGACATTTAGTCTTATCACCTATTGTCACAAACTGCATGTACAGGGCCTGTAGATGACTGACTTATTGGCTATATATACAAATGTTCTGCATTCACTGACACTAAACACACAGATGCACACACAGACACACCTACGGGGAATTCACATGTATCATGTGCCTAAAGCAGTGTTTCCCAACCTATTAAACCTAGACCCGTACTTCATATTGGAAAAAAAATTCACAGCACCACTAAGCAAAACGATTACAAATAAGGTTATTTACCTTCTTTCATCGAATGGAAAAGCATTTCATTGTTCTACCTATTACTATACGTGGTTGGCATGGATCAATTAAAACATTATTCATAGAGAGAACATAACTTTTCATCCAAATAAATTGACATTGGATAATCGACCATGGAGGGGCTGAGTACAAGGTGGCCAGGGCTGGCCAAGGCCACCCCATGTCACTTTGTGGCTGCTCCCCGATAGTTGTGCACCCGTTTTCTGAAGCTGAGCCATGATTGATCGTTCTCTGAGCCCCGAGCAACTATGATGTCATTTTCAGTCAACAGCAAGGGGCAAAATGGCAAAAAATGGCAAAAATGGATTTTACTGCTTAACTAATATTCCACATACACAATATTAATCGGAATGCCGCGTTTAGATTCGTGGTGCTGCATAGAGTAATACTCCATCCATTTTCAACACCACTTATCCTGAACAGGGTCGCTGGAAACTATCCCGATTAACTTCTGGCGGACTACTCCCTGAACGGTTCGCCAGTCAGTCGTAGGTCACATATCGAGACTTACAACCACTCACACCCTCATTTACACCGTTACTGAGTTGGAATCGATCCCACACTGCCCACACACAAGTCAGGCGAGTGTACCATTACACCATCAGCGACTCAAGAACTTATTCTTGTCAAGAAATTTTGGGGGTTGACTGCCCCTTTAAGTGGACACTCCTTTAAAGGATGAATTTGCTATGAATATCTTTTAATCATTTTTCAAACGTTTTCGATTGCCTCGCTCATGCGATCACATTTGAGTGCTTTCTCATTTGTCTGTCTGGTAAAAATCACAACAACACATGCACTTTTCTAAACATACACAGAGCATATCTGTCAAAATGAAGTGAAATAGTTATGATGTAACAAACGGGACACAAATACTGGATCACACACTGTTGTTGGCTCCGTTGCTAAAAGGGCAAATTTTCCACCAATTAAGTTATGTAACAAGGGAGAACTATAACACTGTATTTTCGTTAAAATATAGTTTAAAGTTGGATTGAGTTTTCCATGTAAGATACGTTATTCAGTTATTGGCTGCTCATAAAGACATGTTTTCTTTTTACCCTCCAGGTAAATACCACTCAAGCACGCAGATAGAGGTGAGTAACTCACTTGTGTTTTAATTATTGCAAATGAGCATTACTTGCCGTATTCTGAATTATTTTTTATTTTCTGGTTATTTTAAGCACAGTAGGTAGCTACAGGCAGGTCTTAGCCCCCTTTAAAAAAGTAACTCACTTGTGTTTTAATTATTGCAAATGAGGATTACTTGCTGATGTCTGAATTATTCTTTATTTTCTGGTTATTTTAAGCACAGTAGGTAGCTACAGGCAGGTCTGAGGCCCCTTTAAAATCTCAAACTTGGTCAAAATTGAAACTATAATATGACACAAAACATGGATTTCAGTTGGAAAGCACTCCTTTATAGAGATACATGCCATAAACAAAATGAATGCATTTGAAAAATATCCACTGTTTTATTTTGCCTGAGTTTAGATCATTCTTTTGAAGGCTGCATGCAAACTAATTTTACGTAAGATAAGAAAACCTTTATTTGTCCCACAATGGAGAAATTTGCATGGATATGGAATGCATGAAAATACACATGGAAAAGGGTGAGGTTAAGAGGTACTGTTTTCGTTTTAATTTGTTGGTATTTTTGTGAGCATAATTACAGAAAAAATATTTAACCGATTTAATTTTTGGGAGGTGTGGCACACATTTTAATTCAAATGCAGATACAAAAGCAAACAGAAATGTAACTTTCTTAATTTGAGTCACATTGGACGCATTCTCCTCAGCCTCGAATTTAAGTGGTTTAGTCCTACCTCTTACTCATTCACATTAAAGGTCATTTATTGCCATTAACTGTCTTGTTCTTGTCAGGGTGATTGATGGCTATTGCTTGTAGAAATTGCTGCCTACCACCACGTGGTCAGCCCAGATTGGGTATAACTATTTTTTTTTTTTAGTTAATGCTGAAATTGAGTTCTTTTCGGTTTACTCTATTTGTAGAGCTGTTTTCCAAAATGATGTAAATAATTAGAGGAACTCATCATAAAGTTGCACTACCTCTGCTCTAATTCGTGTGGTCACCACCAAAAAAGAAAAAAAGTATTTTAAATTCCAACAAAATATCAAACATCCTTTAAATCTTGCGTAGTTGACTGCATGGATTCCAATTTGTTTTCAATCAACACCTTTTCTCTTTTTTTTAGGAAAGGCAACACATACCATACATCTTACTAAGTTGATTCACAGTTTACAACTGATGTATGTGTCAACAGAATATTCCAGATAGTCATGACAATTCTCAACCACTTAGTTTGGTTTCAAGTTTTTACAGAATGTCTTCTGGGGTCATTCATACTTTTCATCACATTTCCTAGACTTACATTGATTGTGCATTGTTAATATAAAATGTTGCCATTATTATTATTTTTTCAATGTTTTGTATTACAAATAGCCATTTTTATGATTCTGATGAAAATTATATGCACCAGATAGAGCTGGTGAGACATAATAGCTCAATACAGCATTTTTGTATTATGCTCATTTCAGCATACAATCATGTATGCTGAAATGAACAGTTGAGAGGAGGGTGTGGAGCCTATGCAGGACAGAAGCAGTAAAGCAAAAATAATTGCTGTGTGAAGCAGCCCGTATTTCAGCCTTTTTTGTTTACTTCATTTTAGAGACAAAACACGCTGTAATCTCAGTCAATCTCTTTCTTGTGATAATGACCGCAGCAGCAGCTGCTGCAAATTTCCTTTGGTGACCAAGTTTGCACTTTTTCCATCTCTTCTTCACCCTATGATTCTGCTTGGCTGCTTGGAAGCCTGGTAAGCACTCAGGGAGGTTTTTAAGTGGAGTGTGATATGCTTGATTGGGTAGCCGTCATGTTCAGATGCCTTTAAATTATAGTCATAGTTTGCAGTTATTTGTCATCAATACAGGATGACTTCATTATGATCTATTAGAATATCCAGCCATCCATTTTGTAATCCGCTTATCCTCAGAAGGGTCGCGGGTGTCCTGGAGCCTATCCTACTTCGGGCAGTAGGCGGGTGACACCCTGACCCGGTTGCCAGCCAATCGCAGAGCACACAGAAACGAACAACCATCCGCGCTCATGCTCACACGAGTGTGAGCGCGACAATTTAGAGTGTTTCATTAACCTGCCATACATGTTTTTGGAATGTGGAAGGAAAACTGAGTACCCAGAGAAAACCCGCACAGGCACGAGGAGAACATGCAAACTCCACACAGGAAGGCCTGAGCTGGAATCGAACCCTGCACCTCTGCACTGTGAGGCTGGCATGCTAACCAGTCGACCACTGTGCCGCCATAAACGAATAAATAAATAAATAAATTAATAAATAATCCATCCATCATATTATGATTCTGGAAATATTTTATCATAGTACAATATTTGCATGTGCATGATGTGGAAAACAACTGTAAATAGCACTGCGATTTATCCATTTTGTATTTATATTGCACTTAATTGGACGATGTTTGTTTGTTTTTTCTTCTTCTTTCTGCCTACATTCTTGCTGCTGGAGGCTGTAAATTTCCCCAGTGTGGGACTAATAAAGGATATCTTATCTTATCTTATCAATAACGCATACGATGTTTGTCTTAGATAATTGTCTTTAATGTAACAAAGAAGTTCAGAGTCTGTACCAGTGGGGTAGCACGGCCTTTTGAACTGCTCATGCATGTGACATGAATTACCGGTAGTAGAAATTGACAGATTTTGGGGGGCTTCTTCTACTTCTTCAAAAAAAAAATTTAATGATTTTTTTGAAAATATACCCAAACTTAAAGTTTTGAGACTATGTTTTATGTGCACATACAGGTGATAGAGTCTCTGGGCATCATGATCTACAAGGCTCTGGACTATGGACTGAAAGAGAATGAAGAGAGGGAGCTCAGTCCTCCACTAGAGCAGCTCATTGACATGATGACCAACATAGCGGACGTCGAAAGGGACGTCTGCCCTGATGAAGGCTATGAAGCAACTGAGGAAGAAGATGAGGCAGATGACGACACTGACAGCATTTCTAGTGTTCATGGCTACAGAGGTATCCTCAAGGTACTGTACGTAGATTTGGCTGCCATACTTATTATATTTGGGGTGTGAAAACCTATTTGAAAATCAAAAAAAGTTTTTTAAACCCATTTTCTTGTAGCTGTGCACGGATCACCTACCCAGTCAGTCGGACGCTCCAAGTCACTACCAGGCAGTTTGTCGGGCTTTGTACACAGAGACCAGAGAATTACGGACTTTCTTGGACAAGATCAAAAATGCCAAAGAGGTGAGTCGTCATTTTTATTTAGTATTATTCCCTTTATGGTTATGGGTGTGGAGAAGTCCAGACCCTTCACATGAATCTTTACAAAGGAATGGTGACTGACCTTTAATTTAGCTATGAATGACTGAGTGATGTTGGAGATTTAGTGGTGCAGGCTTTCAGTCCATGCCCCACGGGTGCTTGGGACAACAGTCACATTCTGAAGCCATTTATGCACGTGGTGAAAGCTTTATAACTCGGGGCTCTATGTTTGGAGGCACAACACGTGGAAATGCTGTCATATGTCTTATAACGTCACAGGACCTGTACTTGTTCAGCTAGCATGGAATCAATTCCCACTCTGTGATGGAAGGTGCCAATTTACTTGAACTGGTACCCCGTCTATACAACACTTGGGCTTGATTGGTAGAGTCCCAGTTGCACTCTACCTTTGGCTCAAAGTCAACAGGGATAGCTTCCTTGAACAGGACACACACAGTCGAGAATGGATGCCTCGTCATATTAATGACGGTCTCACAACGGTTTTACAAATATCAAACTACAATTATGGTAATCAACATTGTTTGAATTATACGGCATATATTGGCTCTCCTCAGATTGTGTGGGTTTTCCCTGAATGAAATATCAACATGAGAGTAATATACAAGATTTTATTTAACATCTCCTGTTTCAGTCAAAAACCATGACATAAAAGAAGGCTCAAACAGTAGCATGAAATAGGCATGCAAATTACAGAGGCTCATAGAAATGTGGACAGAACATCAGCTGATACTTGAAGGCATCCCTGGTAATGCCCGTGGCTAAATAAATGAATGGGCTCATCACGGCACATGCTTTTATGGGCCATACACTGATATAACACCGCATACTCTTGATTATACAGCGCATCTTTATCTAATTCACAAATGACCGTTCACTTGGTTTGGACCAAGAACCCTTCCTTACACTTCACCCCATACAAGTGTAAAAACAAGAACCTTCTTGCTTTGATTTTGAAAGTAGTTACAATATAATACTGTACAATACAGTGGATATTTTTAGTCAAATTCACCCAATTAAAGGTGTCTGCAACCACTTTTAAGTAAAATGTATGGAAAATGTCACCCAACAAACTGATGGGATAAAGTCTTCATACATTCGTAACTCTTTTTGATTAACTGTTTGTTAGAAATGTCAAAATGCTTCAAGTGTGGGTTCTGTTGACATAAAAAAAATACAAATGACCAGTGATCAAAAGCAGTGTAACAAAAAGTGTTTCCAACAGTCCGAACAGTCTGAGTGAGCAGTGCAGAGTGTGGTGCTGCTGAGACACGCGCTTTAGCTGACAGGCTGAAATGGGCCGCAATAAAGACAAAGTAACATGTCCTACATAGATGACAGTGGCTGACATGCTGACACTCAGACAAACCTGCCGACTCCCACTGACTTTCCAAACCAATGTTCAGGCAAGCGCCATTACGAATAGCTTTGGTGCTCCGCGATGGAGTCACTCCCATAAAATCTTTATTCAACGTTTCACTGCAGTAATAAAATGTACATTCTTCTTCATAAAATATTTACAACTTTTTCACACACAACATTGACGTAATTGTTATTTGTTCAATGTATTTCAAATTACTCTACATAGGCAACTTACTTGATGCTGGGAATTACATTTAGTGTTTTTTTTTTTAAGTGATGTAATCATACGACTTTGCTGTTTTCTACTTGATGACATGACAACAGTATTGGACAACCATAAGTTGGTTGAACATAGGCTTATTTCATCAATGCATTTTAATTCTCCCCTCATTCACTGTTTTATGTTGTTGCGATGAACACGCAACACAATGTTTTTTCGACTGTTCATTCACCTTTTAATATCACGTGAAGGCTTTGCCTCTTGGGCAGCAGTGGTTTGGAATAAATGTTTCCTGTTGGTAGGTGCATGTCGACAATGTGTGTGTGTGCGTGCGTGCGTGCGTGCGTGAGTGCGTGTGTGTGTGTGTGAATGAATAGAGGGAATTTGGTTGGTTACATAACTGTTCAAAAGAAAAGGGAGGTCAGAGGGGATTCTTCCTAATGGTGTGGGGCCAGGGGGGGCATGTAAAAAAAAAAAAGAAAACTGAATGAATGAACGTCACTAAGGGATGGCGTAAGCTATTTTACCATAGCAATTTTCTGTACTTGTATGTAATTTAGATACCAATAATCACTTTATTTATTCCAATGGCCTTATTCATTACATACTGTATAAATTAAACAGCATCAGTCATAACTGTTCAAAATAAAATCTATATATTTTCTGGTGTCACCACTCAACTAAGGTTGGGTGCAATCAGTTCCACTGGACCTGATTTACATTACAATCAATGTACCGGTACATACATTCTGTATGTTCCTTTCATTTAGAATCACAAACTGTACACGACATAAAATATACTGGAAAAAATGTCATTGAACTTATTGAATTTTATTACAAGCGGTTACATGGGGGGAAAAAAATCATCTGGATCAAGATACCTTTTTAAGTAGATGACTACAAAATATATCTTGATCCAGATGATTCTATTTTGTGCAACCAGTGGCATGATTTTTTTTTTTCACTGTATGCATTTGTAAAGAAAAAAAAAGTCAAATAAAAAATCTATTTTACCTGGTTAATATGATTTTATTCCAACTGAACTACATGAGCATCTGCACACGAGGGCTGCAAGATGAGTGGGAGTTTCAATTCACATTTGCACACTGAAAAGAATGGTGTGTTGAATTTACTCAATTTTATTTTGTCAAGTGGCTGCACACAGTAGAATCATCTGGATTTAGACACATTTTAAGTAGATGTAAAGTCTACTAAAAAATGTATCTGGATCCAGATGATTTTATTTTGTGCAATCACTTGATGAAATATAATTGATTACCATTTTTTCACTACAGTTACAGCAGCTATTTTAAGCTATTCATGTTGCAAGAGCACCATAGTGTTCAAATTCATTTTACTGCATTTGGAAGACTAACAAACCAAGATAAAATATATATGCTCATTATTTATGTTCCAAATTCACCAGGAGCCACAGCAGAGGGGAAAAAAGAGCACCTTGAATGTGTGGAGCCACAAATTGAAATGCGCAAGAAGAAAAATGCCCTGGCAGGAATTATTTCACTTAAAGCTTCATGGAAGGAATCTATCAGCCTGTCTGTCTGTTGGAGGCCTAAAACATTTGCACTGTGCTGTTGTCTTAATTTAGTACATCAAAGCGAAACATCTAATCTGCGCACTGGCGCATATAGTGACGATGAAGTCAAAGGTCTTGGTTGAGACATCAGTCCAAAAATGTTTACGCTGAGGAAATATGAAAGCTTATGCACAGATGGGAAACGTGTGTGTCAGTTCTGGGAGACTACGTTGGAAAGAAAAAAAAACGTAAGCTTCTATCTGTATCAGAGGTCCTTATACCGAAAAAAGTCCTTATAGTTTACTGAATGCCCCTCGAATATCCGCTGTTTCGCATATCACCTACTGTAACCTCTTACTGGTGTTTGAGTGATTACACGTGGATGCACATGATTGTGTGGACATGTGAGTTGAGAGAGAATGTGCATTACTTATTGGGTAATACAATACAATACATACATATGAGGGAGATCAGCTGCGAGTCACCCTCCCCCACACAGCATTTCTTTATCCGAATGGCAGTCTTTATCCATTAACCTCTGTTGTCTCTTTTAATGTCTCCCACAGACATTTGCAGAAGACAAGCTGGTATGAAGGGTAGACATACTGTATATGTAATACATGTATATATGTATATATAATTTGAAAACAACCCCATGTACAGTATATTAATAACAGTTGGTCAACATACCCCTACGATCAAAAATTGTCTTATAATAAAAACAGTTTTCTTGTCTTGCTGAAATCAGTTTTGAGGGCTGATTAAAAATGTCCCTTTTGAATTCTACACTCAGTAATCAATTGATTTTCCAAGTTGGAGAAAATGAATACTCAGAATTTGACCATGAGTTTAATTAATCCGCACAATCATCAAAGCGTAATAGAAATTCTGCTTCCGCAGCTATTAGTTTTACATAGTTAGCTGGTTGCCCCAAATGACCTGTAAACCCTTCAAGATTACCACATAGCAATGGATGACGGTTGTCATGCATGTATTAATGTAGCAAAATGCATGTGACTGTGCGAGTGATGTTACATAAGAAACACATGGCAGACCTTATATGCCAGTCACGACAGCTGGCCGTATGCAAGAAAAACAAAGTGAATCGGGATTTCTCTTTTCAATGGAGATCCTTTTGCTGTCTGCACGTTCTTGTGATTGTTCCAAATTTCGGTATGACCAGTCCAACTATTAAATCGGGCAGAGTTGAGTTGAGTAGAGTAGTATTAAAACCAGCACTATTAAACAGGGGATTTTTTTTTCAAAATGTAGGGTACGCTACAGTGTTTAGACAATAGGATCCCATAATTTCCAACCTGTACCTTCCTCCTTTTAAACACATCGCTAGGCCATCAGTTGCAGTAGTTCTCCCGGTATGATCATTAAGTGTGGAGCAAAACACAGAGGGCCCTATTTTTATGGCCAGCACTAGTCTAGCACAAAGCGCATGGGTGGATTTTTCTTTAAACGGGCATTTGCGCCATTGTGGGTATGAACACAGCTGACTTGATGCCAGACTCCCATTCATTTAAATTCAGCACAAGAGATGTACACGGCTTACATGGCGGAAGCACAAACTTTCTCGCTGGAGGCCATGCAGGAGATCGATGCATGCAAAGTATGATTATAAGGAACTCTAAGAACATCTCCATTTGGAAGAGATATAATGTTGGCAGGAGGCGATCAAAAATCACAGCTTTGAAGTGGGCACCCGGAGACCACTTAAGCCCCAATCATTCGTGTCCGTTTGTGACGATGTTTTCACTTTCATTCCCAGCTTACTCTATGTACTGTGGGAATGTCAGAAGTCTGGATGGGAGAATCCGTGTAGATATAAGGTGCACAAGCGTGTAAAAAGGTCTTACACACTAATGGTAGAGTGTGGCCCAATGTGAGCCTACTCCCCCCCCCCCCCCCCCCATTGTTTTGTGCCACTTCTCTTGTGTTGTTTATCCGCTGTCAAGTTACACACTGTGGTGTTGCTGTGATGTCACGCTACCTATGTAGCTGACGGCTAAAGTATCACCATCCATGCTACTCCAATGCTTTGAAATGGACATCATACTGAACCGCTAGTTTTGTTTTGTTATATTGACTGGTCCATCAAGCCACATTCCCAATATGCCACTTAACCGACAAAACTTTCTACTTCCACACTTTACCTATCATACCACTGTGTTTAGTCCCATAATGTATTTTGTCAGAAAGCGGTACAATGGAGATCTGTTGTTCTGCTCCCTTCCTGACAAAACAGAAGCGACGTCTTGTCAGTCAGTTGGGAATTGCAACTTACCTGTATATTTCTGTATAACAATTATAATTCTGTATAACAAGGTAGATTTAGAATCCACTAACGCTTTTTAGTTTAAGTCAGCCTTCTCTTTTCTCATAACAGAATCTTCGTAAGATGGAAGAGTCAACAGAAGATCCCAAAGGAGACCTGAATGACTTACAAAATGCTGACTGGGTAACACAAACTATCACTGATCTCAACTGATCAACTGTGCATACCTCAACTCCATTATTATTTTTAATGAAACTCAAACCTGTCTTCATCAATGGATTTATAACTTCATTTATGGTCCACAACCTTATTTAACTGGGTGAAAGCATCATCCAGATTGTACACAAAAAAAATACATCTTTCAAAGGCTGGTAATGTGTGTGTTGTGCCTCCTTGCTTCCGATGCCCTTTACTTCCTGTCAGGCTCGATTCTGGGTTCAGGTGATGAGAGACCTTCGAGAAGGAGTCAAGCTGAAAAAGGTGCAAGAGCGTCAGTACAACCCACTGCCCACTGAGTACCAGCTTACTCCTTACGAAATGCTCATGGATGATATCAGGTCCAAACGCTACAAATTGCGCAAAGTCATGGTGAGTGTCTAATATGGACGACACAGTCATATAATAATGTACTGGTCATCTTAATTTTTTACGTACGTTGTTCTATTTTTTACTTGTCTGGATAATCTGGAGGAATCGTTCCAGCCTTGGACTATTTTCAGTTGTAAATCATTACCATACTACTCACTAAATGTGGTGGAAGTAAGAATGTTTTATCTCTACGCCAAGGATGGTCAGCTTAAAGGGGAACTCACCTCACTACCAGACTCTTGCTCCGGCCCTCACTAATATTTAAATAAGGTGCTCAAAAAGGGGCATTGCCTGGAGGAGCATTGGGCTTGCGATGGGGGAGAGGTCATCAAATGTTATGCTAATACATCGCTAACCTGGAAATCCTTGTAAAGGTATTTGCAAACGCTACTATTCTAACTCCAACTTGCCACAAAGGCATGTACAAAACTCAGACTCTTATATACCCCATAGTGGCAGAGTGACTACTGTATGTCAACATTCCGGAAGTGACCTCAAGATTCTCTGCTAGTCCAATCAGAGGACAGAAAGCTAAATTCACAGGCAAAACAGCGTTTAACCTAAAGGTGCCTCTTCATAGTTCAATAATTCAACAAACATGCACTAAAATGTCAAAACAATGACCATAATGACATGTATACAGTATTAGTAACTCATTTAGACAG
Organism: Hippocampus guttulatus; assembly: GCF_054856545.1. Classification (NCBI taxonomy): domain Eukaryota; kingdom Metazoa; phylum Chordata; class Actinopteri; order Syngnathiformes; family Syngnathidae; genus Hippocampus; species Hippocampus guttulatus. The sequence continues at coordinate 8,366,513 of NC_141266.1, read as the reverse complement.
TTTATCAGAAAAATAAAAGTTCATTTGGTGGTGAGTACCCATTTACCAAAATGTGAGCTGGAGATGCTTGTAAACAAAGTCAGTGTTGAAAAACTCTTTTTGACCCGCTATCCTTGGGACTCAGCACCAAGCACGGTTACAAAAATCTTTAAGGGTATGTTGGCCCCCGCTGATAGTGGCTGAATCAATGCCCGTGTTGAAGGGGAATCGGTTTGTGATCGCGGGGCATCGCCAATAGTAGATGGCATCTTGAATTTTCTTGTTGAAGTGGTATAAGTTTGCAATGGATCAATTTGTGATTGGGAAACCTACGCCGCACAACTGCAATACCGTCTATTGTTTCAACTCTTTTTCAGAATAAATTTAAGAGATGGATCAGTGTTGGTTTTTACGTTTGTGTATTGTTTCAGGTGAATGGAGACATCCCGCCCAGGCTTAAGAAGAGTGCTCATGAAGTCATATTGGAGTTCATTCGTTCCAGACCACCCCTTAACCCCGTAAGTGGAACAACATTCTTATGCCCTCTAATCACAATGAATCCCAGTGCAGCGAGCTTGTGATATTGTTTGCAAGATAAAGACCATTGGCAAAATTGGGGGATGTCTGGTTGGATACATTGTGGTCACATACATGATCAATAATTTCATCCATCCATCCATTATCCGAGCAACTTTCCCGCACGAGGGTCGGGGGCATGCTGGGGCCTAGGCCAGTTACCATTTGGGAGGAGGTGGGGTACACCCTGAACTGGTTGCCAGCCAATCACAGGGCAGTCCAAAAATCTCTATTTCTAAAATACATTTTGCATACTTTGTGACTGAGGAAAGACAATTCTGTGGTTCACCCTCAAGCATCCCAATGTATTTGTTTTTCTGTCAATCACCACATTTTTTGGAAGGTGTCTGCACGTAAACTGAAACCACCAACTCAGCCTCCTCCCACCCTGCATGAGAGGATCTTAGAGGAAATTAAATCTGAGAGGAAACTTCGACCCGTGACTCCAGATATGGTCCGCAGGGGACGGATGGGTAAGACCCTCAACACTTCCAAAAATCGACATCACAATGTCGTGATTCATTGTCTCTTTTGACTCTCAGTATTAATACACCAGTGCGTGTGTGACCTCAAGGAACATTTTTTTTGTTTGTTTTTGTTGTACTCGGAATGTATTTGTGCATCCACAACAGTAGGTGGCCGTAGCACTTTTACTGTCAGAGATTCTGCGAGTATTAGCTCCTCTGCAGAGATGTACTTCCACCAATTTGTTAGGCAAATGATTTATCGTTGGTGGGTGCAAATTATTTTCTTCATCCTGGGGTGGTGTAACAAAAACTTGACATACTAACTGTACGAATGACCTAAATTTATTAGGAGTACTTAGCTCTCAAATAACAAAACTGTTGTGTTACACACAAAGATTTCAATCTCTGCTCTTCTCTTTGCTAATGCCGTTGAAACCATAGTATTTGTGCTGCAGCTATCACCTCTTCTTGTGTTTCGAACTCTACAGATTGCAATATAGCGACAGTCAAATTGTAATACTAAGTGCAATGTAAATTACAGTTCGCTCTTTGCTGCTAATTGCTTGTGGGTTGTAAAGGTCCAAGTTTCTTCCCACACTTGTCTTGAATGCCTTTCTACATGCACTATAAGTATATGACTTAAAATAACACTCTGCCTCAAATAACCACCTAATCAATGTGACTGTCCCATACCATGCATTTCTCGTTGCAGTAATTCGGCCACTTAGCATGTCTTTCAGTTTTGATGCGTCAGGTAACTAACGTTCCTCCTGCTCCTTCGCCGTCTTTTATTTATTTAATTATCTCTTCTCTTCTCACTCGCTATGGCTGGTCATCCTTTTCATCGCGCACGCACACACACACACACACACACTCACACGCACACGCACACACACTCACACACACACACTGCATTCATTTTTCATTCTTATTAAGGTTGGCTGATTTGTGTGGTTGTACAATGTGTTGATGTGGGACACTGTTCAGCAGGAGTGAGTATAGATGGGTGGTATAAAAAAAAAATGCCGTTGAACAATTACCGAAACATTTATTAAGTCAAAAGAAAAAATGTAATTATTTTAAGAAAAGTGATTTGGAAGGCACTATTGCATTCAAATGAACAATTCATTACCCAAAAGGTTTTTTTCTCCTTCAGCTTGCATTCAACCTTTTATTTGTTTGTTTATTGAACATAAAAACATACAGTAATAAATTGACAGAAAGTAAGGTAAGTAAAATAGTAAAAGGAAAGAGAAATCAGTCATCATTTAACACAATTACTAGATGTGTTCTTTGCCTTGATATAGTAACATATTGTTTCAAACTAGAATCTTTATTCAAAACTCTAAGGTTAAACACAATTTGTTCTGTTAAACTGTTTCCAAAATGTTATATTGTGTAAAAGTTGTAACTGTAAAATGTAAAATCATTCTCGCCATTGAAGTTAATGGCCGACTGTACAGTCAGCGCCTCACTACTTTTGAGTTACCATGAAAGCCAGTGGTTAATTTATAGACTTGTTTTAAATGCATTGGCTTAGCTCAGAGGTGTCCAAACTACGGCCCGGGGTCTATTTGCGGCCCATCATCCATTTTCAGCGGATGATGAAAAACAAACAAACAAACAAAACAAAACAACTAAAGATGACATCTAACATAAGCCACAAGGTTAGTTAAAAAAAGCTGAAGGTGGGCAAGAGTGACTAGGGAGGGTGTCAGAAAAATTGGTGCCATTACTAGTAATACATTTGTTTATCTACTGTAGAACTTTTCTTATGTTTAAAAGGATAACAGAAATTGTGCTATTCTATTGTCAAAACACTGTAGTGAATAAAGATAATTCAATTTTAGAGGCACATATAGTTTCTTCCACTTTGTGCTCTATGTAAATAATCCCCAAGTAATTGTCTGAAAAATGGTCGCTTTACGACTATTTGTTCTTTTCGTGGTTCTGAATGTGGAGATGGGATTTGGCTGCTGTTTAGTGCAGAGCTGGATCCACTCTGTGAGATAGACAACTGTTGGCCACCCCAAAATCCTCAACTATTTGTCTTAACACCTTTAAGAGAAAGCTGATGAAATTAACTAGACAATACAAAAAATATAATGTATAATTGCTTTCTTGACTGACTTTAGCGTGTGGAAGTGGAAGAATTTTAAAGTGGCCCTTTCACCCTTTTTCCACATGCAGCCCTCAAACGAAAATGTTTGGACACCTGTGTCTTAGCCTTTTGTTATGTGAGGAAGACTTTTTCTTCTTTTTAAATGTCCCCTTGTCTGACTGTGCCCGACTGCATAACATTTGCCTTCTGGTGCTTCTGGTCTTTTTTTCTTTTCAAGGAATTGAGTGCTAGAGAAGGGGAAAAAGCACCTCTGCCAACTTGGCATCTTTAGGAATCATTATCGTTGTGCATTGTACAAAAGGGTACAATGCACCGATTGAACCAATCACAAGAAAAAGAGAAAGTAATGCTCATAAAGTAGATGAGAATGGCTTCTTCATGATTGAGAAGCTGGAAAAGAAACACGACACTGAAACCATAATTGCGCCCAATGAGCACAGAGACACCACCCGAGTATGTTACAAAACACCACAACCTTCATTCGTCCATTTGCTACACTGCCAAAACCATTAATCCATCCATCCACTTTCTACCACTTCTCCTGGTCGGGCCCACGGGGTAGTCTGTCGAAGCTGACTTTGGGCGAGTGGCAGGGTGCATCCCGGACTGTTTGTGCTGCTCATACCGCCACTCGATGTTTCCAAACTAAAAAGGACCAAAATGACTATACGGTTAAACGGAGGATTTGGGCGATCATGCAGAGCCCTGTTGTACGGTCTAATAAGGTGGAATCTAGAAAAGGGGATGTCCTGTACATCACAATCACAGAGTAAATTTATGCATTTAAAAAAAAGACACTTCATTCCATTCTTGCATTGCTTAAATGAGAATAGACGTGTGAAATAAGGCGTGTGTAGCTTACCTAATGAAGGAGGTATTCCCTTCTAGGTTTTGGCAAAACTCGCAGTATGCCACAGGACTTGTTCCGTACAGGACTAGGTAAAGTATGAGCCATGTTGGTTTGAAGATTTTTTTTTTCCCTCAACCCTAACCCAATGGCCTTGTTTGTCCACCTGACTGGCTGTCAACTAATGTTATCTGATCAATTACTGTGTTAAAAGTGGAATTTAAGTGCACATTGATGTCTCAATATTCAATCCGATTTTGAATCCAGCAGCGCAAAAATACCCCCTTGAGATGATGGATGCCATTTTCCCCTTAAATAGGAGAAATATCATCTGTGGCTTTTCATTTCTCACTGACTTCCACATTCCTTCTCAATCCTCGTTGCAAATTGTTGTTGTTGCTCTTATTTTTTGCAACAGTTTCACAGTCCATGGAACCTTAATTACTGTAGTCAGAACAAACTGTCTCCATCCGTCCACCCATCCATATGTTATCCAACTTGTTCTCATTAGTGTCACTGGAATGCTGGAGTCTGTCCCAGCAGACTCCAGGTGAGAGGCGAAGTTACACTTTGGAGCTGTCACCATCCAACTGCAAGCTGTGTCTCAACTTTAAGTTATATACAGTATGTACAGTTTTGCAGGGCCAAAAAGTATTTATTCATCAATGGCCTTGGACTTTTGGACTTCATCTCTTCTGAAATATTGGAGGAAAGTCTGGAGCCCAGAGTCTGAGTACTTCATGAAAGATGCCTCCGCTCTGTGTAATAACACCAGCTTCATCCAATCCCTTGCGCTTTGACCCACCTAATTCACCCATCCATCCCCTCTCTGACCTCACAAGGATCTCCAAATATTGTCTTCTATTCTCAGGATTCTTGCATGGTTTGACTTTGCTGTCATTCAAATGAACTGCGATGAAATTATTATTTAAAGCCAACCAGAATAGATCTGGAATCACAAAAAGAATGGATGCAAGAAATCCCAAGAGAAAATGTTTTGAGATCCAGTGCTTTTTTGTCTGGTTATCTTAGTGACAGTCCTTTGTGTGTGACTCTATGCAGATGAATTTAGTCCGTACATGGGCAGAAGGACGTCCAGCACTCTGTCCTTGACTATTGAACCGGCATCTCCCAAAGCAGAACCCTACGGCTCTCAGTCTGTACCCCAGAGGAAGAAGCTTTTGAAGGCTCCCAGCCTTGCCGAACTCGACACATCTGATTCTGATGTCAGTGGGGGGCTTGTGATTTTTTTTTTTTTTGTGTGTGACAATTTTGATTACAAAACTCATCAGTCTGTTGAGCAAATTGTTATAGTTTGTTTTTGTGGATTCCATATATTTATTCAGGATGAGTTTTTAGGGCACAGATCAGCCAGCACTTCGAGTGTTGCAACATCTCTCATGGATGACACATCTCCAGAGTCAGCACTGGGAAAAAAGAGTGAGTTCTGAATTAATACTCACCTCATAAACCATACTCCTGTGGCATGTTTATAATGCCGATTGGGTCTTTACCACGGCAAATAGAAAGTCTTTCAAATAACTAAATTCATGAACACCAAGTTATCTGTGTTTTTATGACGATCCCCAGCTCCACCACAGTTCCTGCCCATCTCATCTACACCACAGCCAGAGAGACGGCAGACCCCTCAGAGGAGACACTCAATCGAGAAAGAAACACCGACCAATGTACGAGCATTTCAGCCACCCTCCAAACAGAATTCTAAGTCTCTGGTGAGTCAGCTCTGAAAATTTTTTAAAAGTTGAAAACAGTGGAACCACTGAGATTGAACACATACTGGCGCCTGTGTAGTCAGCAAAAAAAAGGGTGTACCTTCATTTTCGTGCCAGTGCAAGTCTAGTCTAGCATGTTTGGCGTTGAGTTGCACCGTTCCAGCATATGGAGTTGGATCGTGCCTGATTCATCTGACAGAATGTTTGGTAACAGAAAGCAGTCTGCGCTCAGCATAAAAACAGCCATATCATTATTTTCGTGCCAGGTGCATCGTCATTTCTGTGCCCGGGCAATGGTCAAGTTCAGTTTATTTGTGAATTTGGGAAACAGGAGTGAGCATTCTGCCTTGCCCCCCAATGCATCTGCAAATTTGGTTACAAATATTATGCTAGATTTAAGACTTGGGAAACCAGCTCTAACACATCATCACAGATGGTGTTTTGTGATTTTTATGTTTTTGATCAAGCCGCAGGCAGACAAATTCGCCGCTCTGTGGACTTCTATGGTGGGCGTCATGGTATTTCACCATTGTGGTACAATCTATCTGAATCTTTGTAGGAATCTATTAATTGAATGGATTATGATCATCGATGCTCGCTGATGATGTGCTGGTACACTCGCCAGTCTTGTGTGTGGCAGTGTGGGATCAATTCCCACTCAGTGACGGTGTGGATGTGGGTGTGAATGGTTGTTTGTCTCTATATGTGCCCGCCGACTGACTGATGACCAGTTTAGGGTGTAGTCTGCCTCCTGTCCGAAATCAGCTGGGATAGGCTCCAACAACTCTC